>NW_008708739.1:77227-139497 GCF_000327385.1 Lottia gigantea | reverse complement strand
GCACATTGTCTAAATTTTGACTAAAGATACGAAATTCTATTTGAATTGACATGCATCTATTGCCTGACTCCGTGGCGCAATGGTAGCGCGTCTGACTCCAGATCAGAAGGTTGCGTGTTCAAATCACGCCTCAAGTAACTGTAGAGGACTTCAAGTCCTTCAACAATAAGGACGTTCTGAACAGTCAAAAAAAGTCAACTATTTGCTAAATAAAGGCGAAAAACTATTGTCCTGAATACTAAGAGCCTGTACCGGACCCCTCCCAACTAAACTAATGTCTAAATTGCCATAGATGAAAACCTTGATTTGTAATATAAACCCTTAATTTTTTATGAAAACCATTTATTTGAGGTGAAAACCTTTATGTGTGATGAAAAATTTTAACCCGCAACCTAGTTTTCGGAAAGAAAAAAAGAAAGAACGCATAAATTATTGAAACAAATTTAACTGAAGAAATTTATTTGATATAAAATTACAATTTAGTTTAACTTTGGCGAAGTATTCAAATGGGCAAAACAAAAGAGTAAGATACTCCTAGCATAATTTCACATATTTTCCTCCATTGTAGACTGTCACGCTGCGTGACGTTTTCACCTGTCCAGCCATAGCCTATGTTCTGAACGTCAACGACGTACCAACAACCTAGAGCCCCTACATCAAAGTATGAATAAGATTTCAATACAATAACATTTTCATTGAACTAAATAAAATCATTTAGGATGTTTTGAATATTTAACATATAAAACTGGTCTCAATGCTACTATTGTATTTTTTTTTTTTTTTTTTTTTTTTTTTTTAAAGTTCGAATTGTAGGTCGATCCAGTCTTTTTCCTGTTGAAATTTCTCTTGGTAGTCTTGTAGTCTCGAGAAAAAAATCAGAGTTCCCCCTATTTGAAATAATGGAATAAGCATCCCAGTCCCGACAAAGTAACTTGACCTAGTTGTGGCTAAATGCAACACATTCTGACAGAATCAGACGCCATTTTGTTGACAAAACCACAAGAAATCGTAATATTTCACCGAAAATACGCCATTTGACCCTGGCAATACAAATTTCCAAATAATTAGTACAGCTGAATTATTCATACCATTTGTACAACATTGTGTTACCTAGATAAAAACCAATTTGAAAAGCGCGGTAAAAGAATGGCGCTTCTCCTGTTACACCTGGGGTTATTATTTAGATGGGTATGAAAATGTTTGTGTCATTGACGATTGGAGTTTAAGTTTGAAACGTAAAAGGTCAGTTTTTCTACTTTTAACTTTTTTAGTTTATAAAACTCAATATAGACCGAGCCAATAAGGGGTAATAAGACAAATTTCGATACCAATCGTTCTGATTTATGACTTCATGACTAAAATCTAGAGTTAGCCAGTTGCGTTCCACCGGCAGAACCATCCATATATTGAAGTAACTTGAAAGGTGGTTTAAATCAAGACATCCCCGAACTTTCCAAGATACAATCCGTGTATTTTTGGTAGTAATAATTTCAGAAACCAACACCAATGATAATCATAAAGATATTATGGCAAACATTATTATAAAAAAATACCATCATCTCTGAAACACGTCCTCTCTGAAACACTTCCTAAACATAATAACAGGACAATAATATAGTTTTAATTGGCTTCCCCTTTTTGGGAATTTGTGATATAATTTAATAATTATTTTCCATCTATGTACTTATACTGGTAAAGTGGTTTGGTTTAAATGGCGATTCATTAAAATACAAGCTTTTAGTTCATTATATTTTTTATTTCCTACATATCACAGATTTAAATTGTAAAAAATCATACGTCATAAGACTAGATAACTAATAACAGACAGTCAGTTGCAAATAGGGACGTAGCAAAACGGGGCGCCAAAGCAATTATTGAATTCATAGTGAAATTTAATTTGAATTAATGTTGTGTGACATACCTATATGACTATTCAGATTTATTTTTACATAGAATATACATATATATTCAAATGTATTTTCGATGTTTGTACAATATTTTCTTGTACCGATTCGCTCCGCTCTACCTTAAATAATACATAAAAAAGTTAGAATGGATATTTTTGTTGGCTCCTGTTCTGTTCAAATTGATAAAAGCGACACATACTATATCGAAATGTTAAATAATTCATTTGATTTAAAAAGAGTAAATAACAGATGCAAATATTAAATGTTCTGTGCGAAAGCTCGAAATATTAGAACATAAAACATATGATCATTTTGGAATAAACAGTTATGGCAAAAACAGATAATCTTATTTATTATGTACTGTACATATGACAATTATGTATTAGCAATGGGTTAGGCGAAAGCCTGTTCCCCAAGTCTTTTCATATCTATGCGAGTAAAAGATATATCTTCACTATACAAATTGGATATGGTCAATGGTTTCTTGGCTATGCTTAGTCTGAAACATATCTATCAGAAGCTGGAATAGAGGCAGAGGTTTCGGTCTAATCCCTTAAGATGAGATTGTTTACTGTCTACAATTTACTTGCAGAAATCATACGTAAGACCTTAACAATAAATGCGTATAGATTTGATTAAAAATTACCCAATTGATTAACATATATACACGTCATATCTACATTTTAGTTTCTATTTACATAATTGTTTCATAGATCTTCAGTGAAAGCTTTGTCGAGGGTTGCCTTGTGTCAATGTGTCCTCCTGAATAGTGTTGTGTTGAGAATATCTTGCCTCTAGCGATAAAACAGTTAAACTTAACTCTTCACAACCAACACAATACAAAGTATCAACCCACAGAGTGGCATCGAGTGTTCCGAAGGACATCATGCCACTCTAACAACAAAAGCATCATCATATTTACATGCATTGTACTTACATAATTTAACAATTGAATCCCATAAAACCCCAACTTAAATATCTGAAATATACATAACTTATCATCTTTATATACATAATTGTACTACAATCAATAAACGAAAGCGAAATTTTTCCATCTGTATTTGATTCCCTCTCGTTTTTGTAATTCCATTCGTTTGGCGTGAAGCACTTCGGATACCCAATCTTTATGGATGGTATAATTCTCAGGTCGGCGAGGAATTGTGTTTAGGAAAAACGTTTCGTTAGTTTCCATATGTATTCGTGGTGGCTCTGGAGCAACTTCGGGAATATCTAACTTAATGGTGTATGGGAGTCTTCTGGGAATTTTTCTGAAACGATAGTAATATAAGTTATTAATTTGTGGATTAGCCATAATTCAATATCCCTAATGGTATAATAACTATGAAAGTGTGTGCTAGTTCTTATTCAGTTGATTGGTCTCTGAAAGTAAGTAAAAGTTTGGTCTTAAGCATAATTCACCAAAATCAACATGCATTTGCACATAATCATTGGTTCCGTTGTTTTAAGAAAAAGTTTCAATGTTACAACAGTCGAAATTTCCAAAAGGTTTTTGTAAGAAAGATTTGTTGTAAGGAAACATTCAGGAACCTATAAGCATTGTATCTGCACGGACGGTATCTTGGTGACTGGAAAATATCCTTTAATATAAAAATATTGTTTCGTTTCCACGTTGTGATCTAAGAGTTAAGCAAATGTTAAGTTATGATTCATGAACAAATACGCTCTGATACATTATTATATGTTTTATTATTTGGACCATTACTCATATCATGTAAGAAAATCTTCTATACTCAACACTACCCTCCCTCCCATGTTAATGATATGTTATATTTAAGGGTTCACTTACTTGAATTTATAAGGATTTCCATGAACCTCGACACCCCAACCATATCGTTCCTTCTCCTCCTCATAATCTGGTACAATGTCACCATTGTCATCGATAAGTGGAATGTCAGCTGTCGAATTGTTTTCTTTAGTTTGTGGACATGGTGGTGGTTTAGGATCGAAGCTAGGTGAATCATTAAATGTCGGGGGAATAATCGCTGTCGCTTCAGAAGTAAGTTTTGATCGAACTGGTCCAGCAGATTTGACTGGACGTTTTGGCGATGTTTGTTGATTTCTATGGATCTTTGCGCTTTGAATTCTAACATTCCGGCTATTGATTTGCTTATCTCTTGGTAGAGGCCAGTTTATTTCGGTAGATGCAGTTGACGGTTGAGGACTACATGCCTCTACTGTATATCCTGAATTCAACGTTTGTTCGTAAGCGACTTCATTGATAAAATCCAAGTCGGTTTCCTCTCGACGGCGTGACCAGCATTCTTGTGGAGTAGGTACTCGTAGTTTTGGTATAGGTCTAAATTTTGGTACTGGAGCAGTTTTGGGTCTTTGTGGAATTTTTGTTTGACGAAGGGTAGGAGACCTGGTTGCTGTAGATGGACGTTGACGAGCTGATTCACGATTGTGACCTAATATGACCAAATTATCAGGCCCTGGTACGACGGGTTTGGTGTGGTACATCGTTCCTTTGAAATTATACAGCTGGTCAACTCCTATTCAAAAGGAATAAATTCATAAATTGACATGAACGTAATCTAAAAAGAAATGTAAGTTTTAGAATAACTCTTTATTAGATATGAAGAAATTGAAATATTATAAAAATTATATGAATCCTAAACCTAAATCGTAGCAAGTTTATATTGACGCCGAACGTTTTAGAAGATAAATGATTCGACCTGACCCAAATAGATGAACAATAATCTAAATATGGATGAAAATAAGTTTCTTGAAAAACGATAATATATAGATTGCTTTGTATTGCATTGAACAATTAGTGACAATCTGCAATTGGGTTTAAGCGAATTAACATTGCTTATAATGTTTTTTTTTTAATTGATTATGATTGACTACGAAAATCTGTTGCCACGAGTAAATGCGTCACATGCGCTTTTTCCTAACTATACTACAATGTTTTTGGTAGTCAATCGATTGCAGCCTGTGATAAAAATGACATACACAGGGTTTTATACTTTGATAGTTGTATACTCACGATAATCTGAGGGAACTCCGATCCTTTCATTGTAGACATTTTTAATAGATGGATACCATCCATAGATCTTCTCCTTCATTCTGGGGATATATCTTTACCAATTTCCCGTCAATAAACCCTAAAAATATTATCATCATCATTAGGTATATTGTACAGAATACCCGAATATTGCCTCTGAATTTATATAAAGGTTAACATCACATTATTAGTCGGATGGGCATGCTCACTAGGTCATTATCATCATCATGACCATAATCATTATCCTTGCCCTTGTTGAAAACGTCGTGAACTTGTGCATTACTGGAGGGTCAAGATAGCTCACTAGGGTTAATTAGAGATAATGTCTTGGGATTTTTCAACCCAGTCTCTCCCTTTCATTGATGCAAATCACTGTGAAATGGAAAATAATATACTTGGCTTCTGTGTGAACCTCTGAAAAGCCAGCTTCGATACTGGAGAAAGAGTTCGCTGTCCTGGCAAAATACCCGTGCTTTGCGCACTGAATGGCAGTGCTCGTAAAAATGGGCTTTTACATAACCATGCCAGGGTTTATCATTGTGTGTAATGTACAATACTGGTAATGAGCTAATAATGAAGCTGGGGTGATTTATCAAGGAATATGAAGTCATGACAGGCCTGTGTTAGAATTTGATTAGAATTTATTGATTGGCCATTGGACAAATTTATAACAAGAAAGTCGCCATAAAAAATAAATGACGAAGAATTGTCCGAATATATTGGAGAAAATCTTTTAAAAAAATGTGCACTTTCTTCTACTAAAGGAAATATTTAGATACATCACATCACATTGTAGTGACGTCATATTTTGGGCATTATTAATCTGATAATTATTATATAGAACAGTAATGAGAAATTATTGAAATACAATGTATTCGTATGTTTTAAGTAGATAGCCCTCCTTTTTAAATATTTCACTCCAACAAATTTCCCATCTGACAAGGCTCAATTTAAGTTACCCGAAACACTTTTCAAAATTGAATTTCGACGTCTGCATAGGATTTCACTAAATGAGCTCTTTCATATGATAAAGCAAGATTTTTTTAAGACGGTTATATCCCTTTAAGCTGAAGTGTTTTGTGTGCGATTTTTCCAAAGTTTCTTCTCATAGTTATGTGTGTTTGTCTTGTAAGGAAGGACTAGTAAGCTACAGTGATATGTAGATTTTATAAATGATAACGTTACCTCAAGTACCTTATTGCATGCCCTTAATAAGGAAATGACCTAAAATGATATTTAACAAAAGAAATAACCTAGTAGTCATGTTCTATATTTTATACTAGATAACACCAATGACTATTAATGTTGACAAAGCATACTTAAATGAAATATCAAGTTTAAAGATGCATATTTAAGTCAAATTTATGTAAGATTATTTAAAGGAGGTATCTCAGACAAAAAAATTAAAGAAAGGGAATTATCGATTTGGAAGGGTGTGTGCAACTAGTCTTTTCTCTCGGTGTTCAGAAATAAAATCACGTTTCTTTTAATAATGAGAGTCAATTTTCGTTTTTTTCAGTAGAAGGGTTCTCTGGTTTAATGGATTGCATTCTAATTCCATTTTTGTTTGTTTCACTATTTACTTTATTTCCAACTTTTCGTTACGACTGTTCTATCAAAAGTAGCGCAATTTTCTTCAAGTCAATCCCACTTTAGCCAATATTGAATACATAGGTTTTGCCGAATGTCCGCCTGTATATTGGAAATGGTTTCATCGTATTTGTTTCCTGGGAACTTAAATCGTGTGCGTTGCTATACGAACAATGTAAAGGGAATAATCGGATTGAGAATACTGACTAAATATTAAGAATAGTTGTTGACTGTAAGCCGCTTAATATTACCACTAATCCCGTCCCGACAGCTTGACTTCACTGTTATCTTCCTCAAATCAGAAACTATTACGAATATGAATTTACGAATAATAGCGACAATTAATTAAAATTATATAGATATACATGCATTTGTTTCATTCTAAGCCAATTATCTCCCCTCCCCCTTCATTGGTCTTTAATATGAATGTATCAACTAAAATATTTGAATGGGTTGTGACTTGCGCAAGTCGGTCAGATTTCTTTTTTTTCTCTTTCAACCCTTACCACACCCAACTAAGCAAACCACACCAAAATTAATCCCCATTATGAAATAATGCACTTGAAAAGATTTGATTTTTATGCTCCATTAGAACATAAAGAGCCATATATTAAAATCACTTATTGGATATGAATTGGTATATTGTATAAGTTTAGTATCAGATACTTGAAATATAAAGGATATTAAAAGGGCTATCAGGGAGTATTTATGGTATCTTTAGTGATCTTACTTCAGTTTTGTTATCTCTTACTATTGTCTATGAGAATTTTGGGGTTCGATTAAATTGTGTACCTACGAATTTGTTTTTAAACGAAAGATGTGTAATGTTCCATTCCTATAATTTCTAAATATCTGAACTATTATGAAGAAACACTTAGTAAACGGGGAAATAACATTTCTTTTTTCCCAAGCGTTTCACATAAAATATATTTTCAATATTCAATTATTTTTCTTGTCAAAGAAAAAAAGTAATGTTTTGAATGTTTCCAAAAATTCTGTTAAACGTTTAGTCTTAATCTAATAAGATAACAACACCATAGAGCCTCCATAACACATAATATCAGTAATGTTCAAAGTCATTTATAATGACCAAGATACAAGACTAACACAATAGTAAGGTTATTTATTCTTGTCATAGATTTTGTGTTTATTGTTATACTAGTGTAGCTTACTATTCGTATACAAAACAAACAATAAATTGCTTCAATGAGCTATATTGCCCTGGGTTAAACAAGATATACATACAAAGTAATACACGATACGGCAATATATTCGTCATATATCCTGAATTCTTTCCGTGAAATATTTAAAATACCTTAATATACCTCACTTTAGCAGTTAGATGATATTCCTCCAATTATCCTAAGAACATGTTATTCACACTGTAACAAGTAGCCTATAATTAGTCGGTCATAAAACTCGGACTCGGAGTTTACTTCAATCACTAAGGACGCAGTTTACCGTCGCGTGCTATACTTCCTTTAATCCCAGAAATCAATGCGCGGTATACAACTCGGTAGCTAATTAATTCTTTTGAAGTATGTATAGGTATTGTCAATTTCTAAAACGCGATTTGACTATTTTAAAAACTGACGCTTACATAATTAATAATTAAGTAAGTCAGCACAATAGTCAAAAAGTATTCATTTGTAAGCGTAGGATTTAAATTGATAAAGAGTTTTTAAAGGTGTAAGGTCTTCTAAGACTTGACTTTTAACATTAACTTAAAGTATGTGAAAAGATTAAGAAAAGGGGAGATAAATTTGATGGTGAATTGAATCAATGCTCTTATGATTTGTAGATTTAACCCTTTTCAGGCACCGACAGGGAATGAAAATCTGAGGTGGGTTATTTCCGCAACTCTTATCACACGAGTCCTATGCTGTCTGTAGTTCCGGTGCCACCGATCCTATTACGTATGACATATGTACCTCTAGTGTTTCTACATCTTCACAATGTCAAGGTATAACAAACTTGGTCTTATACGTAGTTGTAATACCTTGACATGGTGAAGATGGTGTTTCGAAAGATTTACCAAGTTGTTATCCGTGAGATAGGATAATCGGATTCCTGACCATTTCTGAGTATGTCTGCTGTACGTTTGTCTACGATCGAAATTGCAAAACTAGCTTTCTTTAGTTTTAGAATATGGATTTATCTCCCTCCGAGTGTAGTCCACTTAATTAATGCATAGCACGAAACAATGCAAATAAGATAAAAAACACTAAAATATAACACAGTAAAATAATATTATATTGTCCTTTATTTAACCCTGTGGAAATGGTGGATTAAAAAGTTTGAGAAAGACAATAATAGGAGAAGGAAGGAGAGAGATTCAATGGTAATTGTTACAAGACCAATGGTAATTGTTACAAGACCAATGGTGATTGTATACAACCAATGGTATTTGTCACAAGGACCAATTGTAAATGATAAAAAGTCCAAAAGGTAATTGTTACAAATACAAAATGTAATTGTTACAAATACAAAATGTAATTGTTACAAGTAAAAATGGTAATTGTAACAAGACCAATGGTAAATGTAACAAGACCAAGAGTAATTGTATACAACCAATAGTAATGATTACAAAGACCAATGGAAATCGTAACAAAGCCAGTGATTATTGTTACAAAGCAATGACTACTGCAACAAAGACCAATGGTCATTGTCACAATAACCAAAGGTAATGGTAACTGTTATAAAGACAAATGCTTTATATATACATTCATCAGGAGTTTTCTTAGATCAATTTAAATTCTTCAAAAATATTGTTATATCTGATATCAATCATCTTCCCTGTATTTCTCATAATTTCTAATTTACAAAATTTTGTCCAATTATTTACCTTCAGGTAAAAATCTTTATGATTGAACTCAAATCAATGCCGATTTTTAAATGGTTCATTGGATAGTATTAAGCAAATTTAGATCACAAAAACTCATAAATACTCACTGAGCCATTTGTAAAATTCAGATCTGAGTTTCCAAAGCGTTTGAGAAAAATTTTGGATGTTAGAGAGCAAATTTTGCAGAATGAATCTAAGAAAAAACCTAAATTACAGAGTGATAGTAAAATACAATGAATTTTTAATACATAGCACAGATAGGTCTAAATAATCGTAGAAAAAAACTTTCAAATTCACAGTAAACTCATTTTCAAATAGTCGCATTTCTGAAGCCAATTATTAGTCACTTTCGGAGAGTCATGCTTTGTATTGAGAGTCTTTGTTTTGAAGATGAGAAGCATTGCCTTCATAGGCTTCCCTTTATGATCATAATTCTTATTCTCCACAATCTAGTCATGGATTTTTATCTTGACTACAACTTTTAACAGCTTAAGGATTTTTCAGTAACATGATTTTGGTCAGTGGATATTCACTCAAAAAAAGTTCATCTCCCACAAATATTGGATAATAATACTGAAATTCATCCTCAATATTAAAGATGTTTAGTCATTTAAATGCCTAGACTGTCGCTTCAGCTTACAGGTTTCCCTTTTATTGCAGACTAACCAAACATCAGATTTTCAAACTTAAAAATGATACAAATATCTGCACAGACACCATAGAGATCACCAGTTGTGTATGGTGGTGAATGAGAATAGCATCATAATTTTTAACATCAACTCTCATGCAACTGACTTGTAAGTTGCCTTCAGAATTCATGATCACTTACGCAACTGGTGATTGCTGTGGTGTAAGGGCCCCTGTAGGCTTCAACAGTCTATCAAGTCTATCAAGTCTATCAGCTAGTAAAGCAAATATTTCAACAACTGTATTCCTTTGATTGATCTTTGAGAAACATCTTTATCATTATAATACCATCACTTAAAATGATAACTATCATTTTTAACAAACCCTTTACATCCAAAATAATAAAAAAAGACCATCAGACAAGCGACTATTTCGAAATCGCGAGTAAAAATTATTTGAAGATTGTTTAAATATACATAACAAAAATGATATAACAAATGCTTATCAAGCACATTTGACTCTATGGTACTAGTAAGTCTTCAATATCATACAATATAATTATCTTATAGCTTGTCATTTTACACAATCTGATACAATATAAAACCATTTAGTACAAAGTCCTTTCAAAATAACTGTAAGGATTTTTATGCCTTTTAGGGATTCAAAAATGACAAGCTTTTTAATCTGCAGGGCTTAAAATCAATTAAGACAGCCAAAGCAATTGACCATCTTAATGAACTATTCGGCTAAGCACTCAAATGAGAAAGCCAACAAATATGGCTTGCTCTATGAACATTGGGTCTATGCATTCAAATGAGACATCAAAAGCAATAGCCGTAGCCCAAAACCTTCTGATTATTATCATTCTAAACTACATTATGTAAGTTATTGACGCTTTGAAATTAAAACCATCATTTATTCGAGGCTTATATCTCAAATATTGCACAGTATACTTGAAACATTAACTTTACTTCAAAAATAATATTTTTGACCAGATTTCATATAACAGTAGGAATTACTTATAATTCATCCAAGGCAATGAACCAAAAGGGAAAAATATGACTTAATTCTATGCAACAATTTAAAATCTGGCAACTACTACAATCAATTCAGGCAACTCTTCATCTATTATAAATATATTAAAATTATCTGCCCATTATATGAAAAAATACATTTACATCAGGTTTGAATGAATAATTACCACTTAAAATTAATACACTACTGTTTCATTCATATCTTATAACACATTCAAACTTTACAAGTTACAGGGCTGTTGATTATGCGACATTAGCCAGACATGATTGGCTGCGGTTCATCAAATATTTCCACTGTTAACATAGTGCTCAATACATCAATTGTGTAGAGCGATATGGAAATAGAAATATTGAAATATTAAACAGATCTTGGATCTTATTGTTACTCGGAGATTCCAGTTGTCTGAAGATCGCATAGCGTGAAACTCTTCAACATAGGAAATGCATCAACTAGTTAAAATCCATACAGTAAATGAACTTGAAAATATAGCAAATGAGTTTGTCCTTAAAGCAAAAACATTCACTAACTTTTAACGTTCTGAAAAACGGCCTGAGAACTTATGTATACACTTCACAAATACTTGAATGTAGGAGAAAATATAAAACCAACAGCCCTTGTAGCTATACTTAAATACACATTAGTAGGGATATGGGGCTGTGAGCCTCAGAGTCAATTCAAAATATTCATAACTTATATTAGTTTAGGCTACGGACAACAATTATTCATTTCACTTTTGGATACGGACCACAATTCTTCAGGTTTCATATTGATACAGACCATAATTGTTCAAATTTCAAATTGTTACAGACCACAGTAAATCAAATGATGGATACAGACCACAACTAAACAATAATATTCAAGAAAGTTAACAAAGAAATGAAGAAATATTGGACAAAATAATCCATATACCTGTAATGTGTTTAGAGTAAGAGAAAAGTTTGTGTCCAGCACAAGACAATAAAATGTGGTTTATCTTGACTATAGTCTGAAACATCTGCCTTTATTCCAGCCTCTGACAGCTATTTTGACAGTTGTTGGCTGATGTACAGACAGAAAAACTAGGTCCTGTTTTGTGGGGATTTTCTACATCTCCATAGGTGCAGGTTTTTTAAACATATTTATTCAAATCGGAAAGACTGACATTTTTCTTGTTCAGTCATACCATCATGATCAGCAAAAAATCCTCATCTAACAGGGCCTAGTTTTTCAACTGTCAAAATATCTATCAGAGGCTGGAATAGAGGCAGATGTTTCGGGCTAACTTGACTAGAATAATACATGGCGCTATCATTTTGATTTTCAAACTTCAAAATGACTAGACATAAAGCATCAACCCTTAAAAAGACTATACTGAATTCCATGATGAGAATGAACAAATGTAAGTGAAAACTTTCAAAGGTTAAACCAAGGCTCTTATTTAATTATGGTAGCTGACTTTGCTCATATCTGCTTTTATATATGAAACATTTTGACAGCATGAGTTAAGCTCAAGAAATTCAAATAAGTTGTCCAAAAGCTTAACAATTTAAAAAATTGCAGAAATTAATGAAAAATAGAAAAGTTTATGGCAACATTTCAGAAATTCATGAGTTCATTAGGTACACTATTCCCTATCAAACATTAGACGGACAAAACTGGCAAATAAGAACCCTGGTTTTAATCCAAAGAGCACAAGCAACCCTGGACATTAGTGTCTAATATATCAAATAGCAATTTAAGCATCAAAATCCACCTTTTCCCCCCAAAACATAATTGATAAGCAAGTCATAATGTACACTCTAAGACTTGAAGATTTATTGGTCAAAGCATGCTTTCTTGCCCCTTTCACAGATTATAGTTGGGCAAAGATAATCTGCTCATCAGGGTCCAATTCAAAAATTAAACATGGAGTCCATTTTATGTTTAGGCTGAAATTAGTAGTAATTAACACAATGATAGTTTAGTACTATCAGTGTTCGGACTCAGATTTTGTACTCAGAAATTTGAAGAATTAAAGACCCAGAAAATCCATTTCTGACAATTTTGAGGTGCCAAAATCTGTATCAAAATCTATATCTTTTTGATTTTATACAAAGTCACTATAAATGAATCAATCTTTTCTGAACAGAAAAAGGTTTTGCTGGGGCCCAGACACCACCCTTGGGCTGGTTTAGTATGTATAGTTTCTATAACTATTTATTCTACAGTGGACTGCTAGTGTTATGTTTTGAATCGCACCCTGGTGAACAGAAATATCTTCATCTCAACTATACTCCATTCATCTTCACAATATCGAGCTATTTCAAGCTTTGCTGGCAAACAATCCAATCAAATTGCTGCATTCTGTGATACAAGAATAGTGGTTAATGCATTCGAGGTGTTATACAAAGTTCGTAATAGCTTGACATTGTGAAGATGCACTATACCTTATGTAAGTTAATTAACAACAACAAAAAACAAACAAATAAATATTCTTTAACAAACTTAATATACACAAAAACTGTTTGATAACTTGTTTCAGATTCACAGCACAGTCAATCGAAAATCCTGTTTTCAAGTTCAGAGCTTAATATCATCAATAACTGCAACTGAGAGAGTAAAATACCCTTATATAAACGCAGATCTAAATTGTTGAGGTATATTTTTCATAGTTTCGAGTTTATGGGATACTTAACTGATACATTATGTTACCTTAATAAGTATATTAGTTATTATAAGTTAATAGTATATCTATATTAATGCTAAGCTGTCAGAAACAATGAAAAAAAATAATCAAAACTATTCATCCACCAGCAGTGGTTTGTGTTATATGGTAAATATAGATAGATAGATAGAATATGAACAGGCAGTGATATAGAAATGGAGATGAAATACCAGATGATTCTTAAACTGTACTTAAAGCATATGATATTAGTATCAAAAATGTTGCAAGAGTGTTGGCTGGGGTTTCAAGAAGTGTTCGACAAAGGTCCAGGCTTATTAGTCTTATATATAGCCACTTAGTATCTAAATCCCAAATTCTTCTGTAAAATTCTTGACATACGCCGTCCCAACACATGGATCTTAAAATTCCAGACAGAAGGTTGAATATTGGTATATGCAGTCACAGGTGCAGTAAGTTCAGAGTCTTAATAAATTAATATTTCAGGTCTTGTCTTGAAAGAGTACTTGAGAGATGGAATCTTTGTAAAATAGGGTTGTTTCTGTTGTTCTCTCCTACTCTTTCAGAGAGAATAATTCAAAAATGAAAAATAAAATGAAAAATGACTAAATTACAAGAGAAATAATACAATGTTAAATACAAGTATAGTCCAGCAAAAATATCGGCAAATCCTTGGTTAATTTAAAACAAACTCGACCAGTCCACTCAATTTAGAGGTAGTGTAAGAAGCACTAAATATGCTAGATGCTTAGCCTGCAGTGTCTAAATATCCCTTTATTCTACCTTAAATTCAAATAGACTGACTGTCTGCATGTTTAACTTTTCCAGATTGGCACAAATATTTTTGCTCCATAAAACTTCAGTTTTCACAGGGCCAGCCTTTTAATAATAATATTATTAGATATTTCATTTTCATTTAGTTGGAACACTTAAATAAAGTACAAACACTATACTTGCTATTATACAAAGGCTATTTACCACAGCATGACTATTGTATTTATGAAAGGCGTAATTATTTAAACATTAAATCAGGGATCAATTAGATTTATTTCAACTGACTGTATATTTTTGCAGTTCAAATCTTATCATGAAAAGTGAATCTTAAAAATCAGAATTCTAAACGGTCATCGTAAGATTTTTTGTGAAATGAGTTCCAAGGTTGAATTAGACACCTTCCTCTGATAATATATAAGTATAAGAATTTTTGTAGCAAAAGGCAAAATAGCAGACACAAAATTGAAGAAAATTGGCAAATGAAGCAAGCTTTTGTTGCTGATACAATGATATGACAACGACAGGGATTCGCTAAAAATATACATTTCATCTTCACAGCTCTAGATATTCCGTTAGCAGCCATTCAGTACATGATGTATCCTTGGTCTTGGGAAGTGACAATACTTGTTCTTCTAGAATAAATATTCCTGTAAATTCTGCAGTTCCAAAATTGTTGTTGTCATGGAGACAGAACATGATAATTGCAGTTGTCATGGAGATGTTCAAATCTTGATTTCAGTTGATGATTTAGTTCATTGTTCTTAGACTCAGTGTAAAGTTACAAGAACAGATGAAAGACTGTTTAAAATGCATCCCATAATATTATACGTTGTCATGACTACAGCATGACATGCACTGTCGACAAGATGTCAATACACACATATTTAAAACAAAATCACATTTACTTCACTATCACACTTTACGTACATGGAGCTCAAATAAATATTAGAGAGATCTAAAATAAAAATTCTTAAGAAATGAGTCCGATTTTTAAATTAACATATCTCTAAATATACTCTGAAATCACAACACTAACAGAGTTATCCCCCTTGAGCAGTAGTGAGATGTCACTGTAAAAGTCTGTGTTGCTAAAAAGAGTAAATGATCAAGTCTACCTCCATACATTAAGATCTGGTCTTCCAGTCATCACATTGATGTATGTATGTATTTATGTCATCCTACCAATAGACATTAAGAGTTAAACATCTGGTACATACATGGATTAAAAATAACAATGTTACATGTAGAATCTTGTTGAGGTCCTAGAATATCATCCATAATAGAGTTTAAACTCAACATGACTTTGAGTTGAAATTATGCTATCACCAACTGGAATCCCAAAAACCTCATTTGAAAATGAAACCAAAAGTATGTTTAAATCACTGAGCATATTAACTCCCTCCATTACTGTTACGATGCTCCAAAGGAGTCTTTAAGTTTTCATTACTCGGACTATTTGTAAGATCGGAACCATAGAGTTTGCTAGCTTTCTTGTTCATATTGGCCATTATTTGAGCAGTCATTTTATATGCGTTGATTATTTCATCCTTCCATTGTGTTATCAACACACGATCCTGTCAACAGATAAATAAAACGTAAATAAGACGATAAAAATATTCAATTAGCATTTAGCTTTTCATTTTTGTATGTACTCTCTTTCATCAGAAGTTTTCTTAAATCATTTTAAATTTTTCAAAAATATTGATAAAAAATTAGAAGACAATGAAAATATCCAAATGGAATTTGCCAGATTTAACTGGACTCAAATATCATCATTTGAACAAAACAAAAACGAACGGAATCTGCTGTAACAAGCACAAACTTATGTGATATATATCACAGTGGCTGTGGAAGATTAAAGATACAAACATAACAAACTCATATGAAGATAGAATCCATCATATGAAAGTAGCTCATATATTATTTTAAAAATTTGTAGACTTACAGGTGAGGTAATTGCTAGTTTAGCATCTGTTTTAAGAACTAGAACTATACAATTTTCTGTTTTATTCTGCTTTTGGAAATCATTATAAACTTCTTTTAGATCTAACATCGACACTAACTGAAAAGACAAGGAACAAAATCTATCTAAATGTAGGCATATTTTATATATCATATTACCCATTATTACATGTACCAGTATAAATGTGAAAGAATTTTAATAACAGCCTTAATATTTCAATTTTTATTCAATTGCAGACATACCTGACACCAGAAAGGATTTTGGAAAGTGAGAGAATTTTGGAAAGTGAGAGGAATATAACAGAAATTGAAGTTTATCAGCAACTATATCCAATTAAGTCAATGTATCATTATTATGTGCCAATTTGCATCTCGATTTTATTCAGCAGCCGATAAAAGAACAAATTTGAACCTCCATAATGATTCAACACTAAAATTTAATATGAATTTATAAAAAAAGGCTAACCTCAACACCCTTGCTCCTAACAATTTGTCCATCTCTATTTTTATGATAAAATTCTAATCTATTTGGATAGAGTTTAAGGTGTTTTTTCTGCCAAGTTTGTAAGAATGGGCCACCTAATTTGAGAACTTCTCCTTCCACTATACAATCTGTTGGACCTAGAATAATGAAGACACATGAAATAAATTATAAGACACTATAGTCACTCTCAATCATGTCAAATTGGCATGATATTATGGGATAATTGTTGCGGTTGCCAACACAGACAGGGGAAAGCCGCATTTACATGAGGGGCAATAGCTGATATAGAGAATGATTTCAGCTTTATTTGTGAATTTGTTGGAATTTTGCAGGGGGGTGAGGTGGGGTTTATATGAAATGATATCTATCTTGCCCATATTAAAATATGATGTCTAGTTGGCATAAAGGATAACAAGTTGACGTGAAAGAATGACAGTTTGTTTGACACATTTTCAATTTTAGCCAAACAGTACGATGAATATATTTATATATTTCTCTTTTGACTTTAACATCCTAATATATTCCAGTAAAAATCCAAATAAATTGAAAATAAATCCATACCTGCATCAGCATCATCAATTTTTGGTTTTTGTTTTCGTTTCTGCTCTAATTTATCAGTATCACTATTGATGGCATCAAAAACAGTTTCTGCTACTTCTTGTTGCCATCGTTCAGACACAACCAATGGAAAATTTTTATATAATTCTTGGTCAGATTCAGTAAGCTGTAATAATATTCATTCATAATTCAATCAAATATTCAAAATAATTAGAATGAATTTGAATGAATTGGGAGTTTCCTGCACCTGCTTGTACCAATGAAGACTGGCAATGCCATGCAGTGTGCAATGCGAGTTATTAGACATGGGCTTACTCTATTTCAATTTCCAACTGTCCAGAAATCTTTAAGATGCACAGTCTGTAGCACACAGGGACTTGGTTTATTGTCTCACATGTCAGCTCCTCTGGCCTGTATCATTAACAGATGGAACCAATTTAGAAGTTATTATCTCAATATAATGCAAATTTCACATCAATGTCTGTTATTCCTGATACTGTTGTCTTAATGCTTTTGTGGAATATTTCATGTAAATTGGAACATCACAAAAATGCAGTAAAATTCAGTAAAACAGATTTATTGAGACGAAGCAAGAAATACCGCCCTTGAATATATTTCCTACCTTGATGCCCTTGGTATCCTCTTCATCAAATGAACCAATATCAAAAGCATCAGCTGCATTGACCTCCCCTTTCGGTGGTATAAGGGGAGGGGGATATTTCTGTAAATAAACTTGGGTCCAATCTATACCTTTAAAAAATGGATGCTCTTTTACTTCCGCAGCACTGAAAAATAAAGTTTTGTTTAAAATTTCCCTGAAGATTATAATTTTTGCATGACATGTTTTGTTTTGCTTTTTTTCAGATTATAATATAACAATGTCCAAATCAGCCTGTCAATAAATAAACCAAGTACTAATGATTGGAACTGCAAAATGAAACCAGAAATTCAAAACAACAAACTGGCAAAACATTGGTCACAGGCAATGATATTTTCAAATGAGGAAGTATATTAACTGTAAGTGAGTAAGTATTTCATAATGAAAATCCTCTTGCAAATTGTAATGAAAAAAAAAAATGAAACAACTCTTAGCGGTTTTGAGATTTTTTTATATGAAATTCTTCTTGAATAATGCAAGAATTATTGGAGACTAAGGACTTGATTTTGGTTCCAAGAAGATGTAAAAACAATCTTACCCACGACCTTTACACCCCAACCTTTCCTCTACATCTCTCTTTAATAAACCTTCTAATAATCCTTTCATTTCAGGTGTCATAGTGTCAGGTAACTCCACATTCTACAAATACAATACAATATAACATTATTCATATCTTAAACACCAGCTGAAATTAATAACAATATTCATTCATTTCAATATTTAGGTTACAATTCCATTAGGTCAGACCAATTTATTTTGGGTTTTTTTTTCTAATTTCTGGAAAATTGCAGTAGGAGGATCCAAAAAAGAACAAAATAAATTGGTCCAAATCCAAATCTCACAAGTAAATACAAAAGAGCATTTTGTATAATTATCAAAGGGATTGAGTGTTTATATATTTGCTTTACCAACTGATAAAAAATAATTGTTCATTTTCTATTGATATAAGCCGACTTATTCAGTAAAAAAAAAAAGAAATCAAAATGCGTCATAAAGTTTCCTCTATCAGTAATGTAACTTCGCCTGTTATATTGATCAGATTTTATCCTGAAAGATACTATTTTAGACTTTTGAATACAAGACAAACATCTCCCTTTGTTTCCAGAGAACTGCAAGGAAAAAAGAATATAGTTTACCATTGTCATAGTCATTCTGTCTATTTCATGCTTATCTTTAGTTTTATGCTGCCTAAAAGGACTGTGTCTGAAAAGAGAAGATAAAACTGAGTTATTGCCCTTTAAATGTTATCTTTCCCTCCTGAATATTAAGTAGAATAGTCAAGGCAATATCAAAATTCTCTTGAGAGGGGTGCTTGCACTACAGTTTCCATATCACTGAGAAAATTGGCTAATCATTACATTTTTGGCCCAAAAAAACTGCTCTTTCCTCTTTATGTCCTTGGTTATTATAACAAGTTAACATGTATTTAATTGCTATTTGTAACTCTGTAATTTTAAGATAAGAAAGTTATGATTCACTACAATTTCAAAGCACAATTGCATTTTCACTCTTATATCTAAGAAATTACATTAGTATGCTATAAGAGAAATCAACTAAGCCGTGATATGCTAAAAATAGAACACATGCATGACTCAAGTAGGACAATTGCAGTAGGGGGGAGCAGAGGGGGAGCAGAGGGGGCAGTTTTAGAGAAATCTTTTCAGTCCGTACTTACCCCTTTAATAATTTGTAGAGCATACAACCAAATGAAAACCAGTCAGCACTAGAATCATATGCTGTGCCTTTCTGTAAGACCTCTGGGGCCATATAACCATGAGTACCCCTAGAAACAGAGAATATGAATACTATAAGATTCAGTTATATCAGGGGTATATAACCATTTAAACAGCAAAATAAAAAATAATATTATAATTCAGTGGTGAAGAAATAAAGTATTTGATATTTGGGTAAAAAATTTTACAAGCTAAGGTTCATAGTAAGAACAACATTTTTCTAAAAATATTCATTGAAATATTAGAAGAAATTCTGAAAGAACGACCCCAAACTTCAAGTTTGAGAAAGCCACTCATTGATCTGTAAGTCATAGGTTTAATGCCAACATAGATATACCTCAAAAACGATTTAAAAACTTAAAATTTGAATCTTCCTGATTATAACTAGATGGCCTATTTTATAGAAGAACTAAGAAGCATAAAAGGAACTTACACACTGGCATGTGGTTTTTTCTTTGAAAAATCACAAGCTAAACCTAAATCTGAGATTCGAACATGACCAGTTTCATCTAATAATATATTGGCAGGCTGAAAATAAAACAATAAAAATATCAAAGATAACAGGAAAAAATGAACCTGAAGGCTGACATTATGTTTACTCTTTGGATCAAGTTGTTGTAAAGCCAGGATCCCACATATTATCATAATCTGGTGTGCTTTCGATTCGCTGAAACACCTCAAAATCAACAGTCTGCTGGTTTAGGGGTTAAGGGGTTGTCAATTTTTGTACTAATGTGAGTCGAAATGATCTGAGCTTGTTCAACAATCTGCATCATAGATTACTTAAAATTATGTATGTTTTCTATTGGAGTCCTAATTATTTTTTTTGTGTAGCTCAGTCTGTCATAATGTTGGAATCTTGATGTTATTTAAATAGTGGCATCAAAAATATTGTGGTCCTGCTTTCTTATATTGGTTTCTTCACCAAATCTGGTTGATTCAGTTGTAAATGGGTACAAATAATCAGGAAAAGATGAAGAATCATTCAGTAGAAATGATGATTGAGAATCTAAGTTATTATCAAGGATGTTCAGACTGTGGAAGCAGTTGAAACAATGGCTTGCTACTTCTATGAATTCCCCAACTCTTTTTGAAAGGTAGAAGGATATCAGAATTACAGTCAATGACAAAATAATTACAATAACAATTCAGATTTATTTACTAATTTTCTAATATGGAAATGCCAAAGGTACATTAGATGGTTTATTTTGATGAAAATAATTACTAACGTTATTACTATTCAATATCTAAATGCCACAAGTTCATTTACAAATATGACATAATTGGATATATAAACTTGCTGTTAGGGAACTATAGTGCTTTATTTTTCTGAGTTTTTTTATGGCAAATAAGTATCAGTTTCAGAATAGCTCTGAAGGTCTTGGTAGGTAAGTCATATTTTTACCATTTATTTTTCAGTGAAATATCATTTCAGAACAGTCTTAGTAGGTAGGCAAATTAAACCAATTATTCTTATGTGCTGTGAAATATCAGCTCCAAATAGTATTGAGGGTTTTAGTTAGTAAGTTATAGTTTACCAATTATTTACTTCATTAAAATTGTTTCAAGGCAAAATTGATAATTGATGATAATGATTTGTTGATATAAATGTAAAATTTTGTAATTGTATATTTGAAATAAAGACACTTCTCTACCCAAAATATAACATGACTATGTCTTAAATTTTGAAAAATCTAATTGTTTACAATCAATAATTAATATTAAATAACAACAATTTTACTAGAGCGAATTCTTGAAAAAATCAATTCTGTTTATAAAAACATTTTTCGTGGACAATAAGCTTCAGATATAGAGAGATATACTGCCATTCAATAATAATTCATATCAATAAGTAAATGTTAAAAGGTTAAATAGCCTTGGTAATTGTTTGTGAAGATGCTATACTCGATAGCAATTGAACTCTGCTAGCATCATCAAGTACAGAATCAATATAACTAGTGCCTAATTAATGGATTTTCAATGTCAAACACATCAAGCATATCAATGTGCTATAGTCTATAGTACTGGTATATCTCTCTTCAATATACCTCTTACTACAACAAAATACTTCCACTGTTAAAATTGTGCTCAATACATCAATTGTAGAGCAATATAGAAATACCACTGTTATAATAGTGCTCAATACAACAAATGTAGAGCAGTATAGAATTATTAAACAGAATCTGAAATATGTTGTTACTCAGAAATTTTGTTTATTAAAGACTGTTTTATTAGTGGAAAACTCATGGTAGTACATTGTCATAGTATTGCTCAACCTTGTTTTCGACAAAGAAGATTTCCATATTTTAGGCCTCAGACTACATGAGTTCTCATCACACAATCACTCCTAGATATTTGACATCTCAAGCTCACTAATGTTTTCATGAATTCTTTCCTGGATTTGCATAAATATGTTTGGTCAATTAGATTTCAGGGGTATAGCCTAGTTCTAAAATTTAAGCAAATATACTTCAATTGTTACATCCCAAGATCCTGTTCCTCAAAATATTATATATTGGAACAAAAATTGATAATAAGCTTTTTCATAAAATGGGACTTTACTGACGCCCAAGAATGGTGGAACTGCAGCAAAGATTCAACTGAGGTGGCCTGCAACATTCAAACTGTAGAGAGTGTAGAAAATTTTTGCTTACCTTAAGATCTCTATAGACAACAAATCTACTATGCATGTGTTCTAGACCTAACATCACCTCGGATGCGTAAAATCGTACTTCTTTCTCAGAGAACACCCCATGTTGTGATAAATGATAATGTAAATCGCCACCATTCATTAAATCTAGTATAAAACACAGTTTTTCTGGAGTTTGAAATGCATATGTCATACACACAATAAATGGTGACCCTTCCTGAAAAATAAATTAATAAATGCATATAATAATAAATAAGTCCAATAAATGGTAATAATTACACACAATAAATGGTGACCCTTCCTGAAAAATAAATTAATAAAGGGGCATAATAATAAATAAGCCCAATAAATGGTAATTATAACACACAATAAATGGTGAACCTTCCTGAAAAATAAATTAATAAATGGGCATAATAATAAATAAGCCCAATAAATGGTAATAATAACACAATAAATGGTGACCCTTCCTGAAAAATAAATTAATAAATGGGCATAATAATAAATAAGCCCAATAAATGGTAATAATAACACACAATAAATGGTGACACTTCCTGAAAAATAAATTAATAAATGGGCATAATAATAAATAAGCCCAATAAATGGTAATAATAACACAATAAATGGTGACCCTTCCTGAAAAATAAATTAATAAATGGGCATAATAATAAATAAGCCCAATAAATGGTAATAATAACACACAATAAATGGTGACCTTCCTGAAAAATAAATCAATAAATGGGCATAATAATAAATAAGCCCAATAAATGGTAATAATAACACACAATAAATGGTGACCCTTCCTGAAAAATAAATTAATAAATGGGCATAATAATAAATAAGCCCAATAAATGGTAATAATAACACACAATAAATGGTGACACTTCCTGACAAATAAATTAATAAATGGGCATAATAATAATTAAGCCCAAATAAATGGTAATAATAACACACAATAAATGGTGACCCTTCCTGAAAAATAAATTAATAAATGGGCATAATAATAAATCAGTCCAATAAATGGTAATAATTACACACAATAAATGGTGACCCTTCCTGTAACAGAAGTTATACATAGTTGTAAATAAACTCAATAAATAGTGAGCCACATGGAAACGAAATACTGCAAATTAATATATAAATGAGCTAAGATAATTTTGCATATTTGTTCAAAACATACATCATCAGTCCATTTTCTGTATAGGTAGTGTAAATATCACTGGACATAATAAGTCTAGCTTGTTTAGTGTTAATTTCTATTTATTTTACCCTTGGACAAAGTGAACTTCTATGTTTTGAATGGGACCTGGATGTAAAATATCTTTGCTTGCACAAGTGATCATTCTTAAAGCAATAAATATAAGTATAAATGAATAAATACAATAAATGACAACCATTGCGGGATATAAGTATATATATACAAAGTAAGTATTACTCATGATAAACTGTAAAACACATTAAAAGGGTCATTAAATTTTGAATTCAATTTTAGTATTAATTAAATTGATAATCAATGGAGCCAGTCAATATTCCCAGACCAAAATTATAGCTTTAGTCAATTAATCAATTCCTAATGATGTAAAAATAATTTTAATTGCTTGTAACCTTTTATTTATCTCAAGAAAAATAAGTTTATATTTAGTTGTATATTGATTTTATCTATGTAGAATGCTATTTATGTATGATTTACTTCTGTTACAAGTTTCAAACAGTTTATATCAAAATATTATGATATGGGGCTTAATTTACACATAAACAGAGAGGCTTTATCACAAGTATGAATGATATTGAATTCTGTTTTTCAGATTATGTTTAGAAAATGGTCCATTGTATAATAAAACTATTCCATTTGTTCATATACCAAGTTCTTGTTATCGAATCCCATGTTCTTAAGTTTTTATTTTGCAAGTTTTTTATATCTTAAAAACATTACAGATATTTGGAATGTGTAAACACAAAATGAAAATAAAATTAATTAAACATAAAACCTTTTTTCTTCGTTTTTTTTTTTTAAGATAGTTTGTAAACCATTACAAAAAAAAATTAGCCTTGTTTGTAAAGAATTGTGCTTTATGAGTGTTTATCAGCAATATGGATGGATCAGCAGACAAAGGTGACTTAAGGCAAACAAATAAAGCCTTACATAAATATCATTAATAATTCTAATCAGATTACAAAAACACACTTACCCCTGTACTGACTAATGATAACATTATTCTTTCATTAAGGGCTAATGTTTCACCACCCTTCATTTTAATACGTTTTTTATCTAAGCATTTCATTGCATACCTGAAATAATATGAAATTGTGAATAATTCTTTATTATTTCATTTCAAGATTTTTTTTTGTTCTAAGATAACATGCAAATCTGGGATACAATTGCTTTTTTAACATAAAATGGTGAATTTCTTTGATCTTTTGTTGTATAAACAAGTGGGAGGAGCTTAGCTGTGCTATAACTAGGCTTAATTTGTTGTTATAGCACAAATTACTCTCGGCCAAATAGCCTACACAATGATTTTTTTTTCTAACTGTTTGTATTTTCTAGAGTTGTCAGTTAGCTTTCAGTTGAATATTGCATACAATTACAAAGAAATAATTGGAAAAGCAATATCCTAATCCTCAAACAAAATCTCTCAACTAATTCTTACATTTTTCCTGTATCTGCCTTCCGACACCCGTAAACTTCACCAAAACCACCACGGCCTATTATTCTATGTACACTAAAATCATTCATTGTTAACTGAAAAGAAGAAAAATATTCAGAAAAATTGCAAACAATCCCAATCAAAGACAGATTACAGTTCAAACTGATATATTAATTTAATTCACGGATAAGGCAGAAGCGAAGGAACTATATAATCAATAATGCAATTGTGTATTAGTATTATTCACACAGGGACAATGATAATTCAAATGGTACTTGAAAACTCATCCTTTAGCTGTGCAAAACTTTTGACTGGGGCTGAGGAGGCAGTTTATCTCTCTGGCTCCTGGAATCCCATTCAGATATTGAGAAAGGACTGTTAAACTTAAAGATACTATCATACTTACATTTATATTTAATTCTAAATTTTTCCATTGACAAAACCTTGTATATTTCTCACTGAAATAAATACAAAATATAAAGTTTATTAAGGTCTGGGTTTGGAATTTCAAGTATCTTAAGAATACTCATTAGAAATACGATTTTACTGTCAAGAATTCTCACTCTGAAATGTGGGTCCCTTTCACATCAAATTTCTTGGAGTGAAGAGTGTTTATTTCAAATGACAACTTATCAATATTTCTATAGATTGAAAGAGGAAGAAATTCTTAATCAAATGGCATGGGATTGAAAATTTCATTTTGAATATTCATGGAATGACATTATTTATTATTGCCACCATTGGAGAGTAGCTAAGAACACATGCACTAAATTTTCTAAGGGAAGAAAATATCATCTTGTCTGACACAGTGAGATAAAATCTATAATTCACAGAGATTATTACAGAGAAAAGTGCATCAGTACTCAATCTTTCTACCTTTTTTTATCAGTACTGTTCAATTGATATACTTTACAGAGGCTGGTAATAAGCAAGGAAAGAAATCCTATGGCTTAATCAACCAATCAATTACTGTTCTTAAAATCTGGATTTTATCTTAATTGTAAAACAGGGCTCAGACTTTAATTTCATGTCTACGATTTTTATTTGCATTTAAGTCTACCATATGAGTAAACTGAAAAAGAGTTTTCATCTACCAACAAATAACTAGTCTATGATATCAGTTAGCAGGAAGTGGACTTTAACTTGTCATCTACCAACAACTACCTAGTCTGTGATATCAGTTAGCTGGAAGCGGACGTTAACTTGTCATCCACCAACAACTACCTAGTCTGTGATATCAGTTAGCTGGAAGCGGACGTTAACTTGTCATCCACCAACAACTACCAAGTCTGTGATATCAGTAAGCATCTACCAACAACTACCAAGTCTGTGATATCAGTAAGCATCTACCAACAACTACCAAGTCTGTGATATTAGTAAGCATCTACCAACAACTACCAAGTCTGTGATATCAGTAAGCATCTACCAACAACTACCAAGTCTGTGATATCAGTAAGCATCTACCAACAACTACCAAGTCTGTGATATTAGTAAGCATCTACCAACAACTACCAAGTCTGTGATATTAGTAAGCATCTACCAACAACTACCAAGTCTGTAATATCAGTAAGCATCTACCAACAACTACCAAGTCTGTGATATCAGTAAGTATCTACCAACAACTACCAAGTCTGTGATATCAGTAAGCACCTACCAACAACTACCAAGTCTGTGATATCAGTAAGCACCTACCAACAACTACCAAGTCTGTGATATCAGTAAGCACCTACCAACAACTACCAAGTCTGTGATATTAGTAAGCATCTACCAACAACTACCTAGCTTGAGATATCAGTTTATTGGAAGTGGACATTAATCAACTAGAAATCATCCTATAGTACATGGTCCAAATCAACCTGAAGCTGACAGGAATCTAATTTCCTGTCATCTTTCAATGTATCATATTAAGAAGCTTCATGATTTCTATTCTAAGTACAAGGTAGGGTATATTCTAAGTAAGAGCGTAAGTAAGAATGACTATGACTGTAGAATTAAGAAGTTAAGGCATTTGTTGTGCCTATTATTTCTATTATATCTAAGTTTAACCTATGTCAGCGCTTTTATAATTTCATTTATTGTTGTTACAAATACAAGTTCTTGGAAATTGTTTTTGTTTCCTTTTTCTTGTGCTAGTGTTAGTGCCCTAAGATCAACTGCATCAATTAACATACAGTACCTGTATTACTTGTTTTCTTGAGACTTGAGACAAATTGGAATCTAATATTTATAATAAAACGCATGTCAGAGTCAAATTTCAAAATCCAAAATTTGGTGCAAAAGACGATGAACATTCTTACCTTTCCAGGAATTGGTCAAATATATAACCCTTTAGTGTATTACATATTTCATCTATATATGGCTGGAAGACAAAAATATATTTTCAATAAGTTTTAAGAAAAGAATATAATAAATATATTAAATTGAGGGTAGCTGAGAGGAATCTCTGATTAAGATGTCAAGTTGAGAAATAGAGTGGAAGAGTGACATAAGATGTTGGGAGACAGTGAGCTTGCAACCGCTACAGATTATTGAAGTAGAGCTCTTTGGACTAGGTTTCAAGAGCTTCTATACCAGATGCCAGTTATAGGGATTAGCATAGCACTTTCTGGTTTTAAAACATTTTATCAACTATGTCTATAGAATAAATTGTGAGAAAAGATGGTTGATAATGAACATTCTCCCTTTACAAAGAAATCATGTTCAAGGTTTGTCTGTATTTGAAAAACTTTTTTCAAAACGACAAATCACATTGTCATGAAATTCACTCAATTTTTTTCTTTTTAAGATATTAAGGTAAAAAAGAAAATGGTACCCAGATGTCTAATCCATATTTATTAGAATTAAAAATAATCCAAAAATACACCATTCATTTCAGTGAGAATTGATCAAAATGTAGAGTTTGAGAAGTTTTTTGTTATAAATTCACACCAATATTCATTCTCAATGCATAAACTTGACATCTCTCCCTCACCTTACACAATATTCATTTTTTTTTTTTTGCTGAAATTGAATGGCCTTTGAGAATTACACAACTTATTTGAAGAAAAATATCAGGGAATTTTTTCTCTCAGTTTATGTTTATGAATAATAATTTCAAGGATTTCGATGTATTTGAAATTTGACACAATATTATCAAATGTGTCAAATCTTCTTTCCATATAAATTATGTGTAATAATTTGTAAAAAAAAAAATATAAATCAATGTTTTTTGTGAACAAAATTATATGTTATAAGTTGGATGAAATATAACTGAATCTTCAGAAATATTGCAGATTATTCTTGAAACAATGTTAGCATGAGGATGTCCTAGGGTCCTAACTTTGAACACAGTTTCTAGGATATTCTAGGGTGTTAACTTTTAACACTGTTTCTAGGATATTCTAGAGTGTTAAATTTGAACACAGTTTCTAGGATATTCTAGAGTGTTAACTTTGAACACAGTTTCTAGGATATTCTAGAGTGTTAACTTTGAACACAGTTTCTAGGATATTCTAGAGTGTTAACTTTAAACAGTGTTTCTATGATATCCTTGGGTCGTAACTTTTAACACTTTATGACTTTAAAGGGACAGGTGTGCCAATTTGAAGGGTTGAATTGAGTCTTGAATATATGTAAATAGTCTTCAGAAGTACTGGAAATGTACAAATTTCGCATCATTTCTTCAAAAATATTTCAAACTAGGAATTTCTTCTCTTCTATAAATAGCAGTGTCTCAAATAAAGACGACTCGTCTTTGTATCTTTAAAGTTATGTGGCATCACTTTATTTACAGGTAAGTACCACATAATTATTTGGTTGATAGAGCTGACTCAAGCGTTGGAAGTTTTTGTAGAAAATAAAAATTTTCTTACCTCAAATATACCTGGATCTAAGGACCGTGTTTTTTGAGCCTGTGTAAGAGCTTCTTGAACATGATTGACTGCTTCTTTTGTGTAGGTCTGAAATACAAGGTAACATTTACAGTCATAGTTACCATTACCTGTAGGAGACAGGAGCGCTGCATGTGCTTGGTGAACTTTCTGGAATCTCAAACCACCCTCTAGAAAAAATGTTTTCAGGCCTCTATATGGGTATGAGTATTCTGGACCATATTTACATATTTACAATAAACTTACATGTGATTGAGACAGAAGTTCCTTCATGATATTTTGGTCGTAAATTTCTTTTCCAGTTTTTATTCTTTCTTCATCAGAATCTAATTTTTCAAATTTTTTAATCTGAAAAGATAAGATAACAATACTTTAATCCATGTAACAAAAAACACAAGAGAATATATTGTGGTATATCACACTTCTTTAGTAACAAAGTATGTAACACCACACAATTTACATGTGTCGTCATCAGATGAGCCGAAGAAGAGGGAATAATCCAGTTGTAGAGTGGCAGTGGGTGTTTCAGAAGAGTAAGCATGACAGTTACACTATAAAATATAAATTTTGCTGTAAATGAATTTCCATTACTTAAGATTACAGATCATTTTTATGCATTTGTCATATGATATTGTAAGCGATAACAACACCAAAATTAATTACTTTAGAGAGTATATTTGCTGACACATGGTTTATCATTCAATAACAGCTTGAATGATCAGGCTTAGCTGTTAACACTTTTTAGATTTTCAGATCTCACTCTGGGTAATTTTGACAATTTACTATATATTCTATTGTGTTATTTTGTTGTATATTGATTGAGATATTTCATGTATATGTTATTTTATGTTTGATAGGACCTTGTTTTATGGTTTTGCTGTATTGATGCATTGTGATATTTTCTTTGACTGTGGGTTGGATTTGACTTTGTTTTTGTGGTTTGGACATGATAGGTTTAAGGGGACAGATGCATCATTTTGGGTGGTTGATTTGAGAGTTGAATATATGTAAATAGTTTTTAGAGGTACTTGAAATGTACGAAAATCATAAAATTCCTTTAAAAATACTTCAAACTAGGAATTTTACTCACTATTTCTATAAATGTCTTTTCTATATATCACAAAGTATCTTAAATTGATGAGTCGTCTTTTTAACATTCAATCGCAGATAGTTTTGGACACACATGGATTTGAAGGTTCACAATCACATATCGACCGTGAGTGCGAACACTATTACTGATTGGCTTAGCCAAAAAATTCACGTTTTTGAGACTAAAGTATGATCAGGGATGACTGTTAAATTAAATCTACTCTGTCTACTTTGTGTTCTGGCTGTTGAAATCTTGTATTTGTATTTTCCGGATGTAATATTTTATTTATTGTGAGATTCATTTAGACTTAGTTATGTTGGTTTAAATAGATGATTTAGTTTAAGTGCTGACAGGCAGCTTTCTGAAATTGGTTCTTAATCATCTGAAAAACCTGAAATGTCAACAAAATGCCAATAAATTAACAATTACAAATGTCACTGGTTTGAAAGTTATGAAAGAAGCTAAACTTGTGAAATGTAATTATCACCCATGTGTTAGCCATATCTGTAAAATATCCTTCACCATGCATTTTATAACATTGATATCCCGAAGATCAGTTAGCCTATTTATAATGCTTTTGACATAGTGGCATTTGTATAATTACAGGAACCACAGATACCTTACAGAAAATAGAAATGATCCTAATAGAGGCCATAAATAAAAAAGCAGAGAACAAAAATATGCACAAGCAAGAAAGTTCAGTTCATCAAATTTTGACAAAAGAATGCGAAAATTAAGAGTTGCAGTTGTATAGTAGTGGACTCTTCCAAAAAGAGTAAGAATGGTCTGCTTAATACTCAACATCTATTATATAAGTCAACATCATGAGATACAATCAAGTCAATTTATGCGAACCAAACACATCAGAAGAAGCAACCTCTTTAAACATTATAATATTTCTCTATTAGAAATAATATACCTAGATATACTAACAATATACACCTAATGACCTTTCTATCACCTATTATTATCTCCTGATAATAATATACTAGATAATGACAAGGGTGTGACGTCAAACTAGTAGAATGGCATGTCACAACGCACCATATTAACATTGTCATTATATATCACAAAGTTCTATAAACAAGTCTACTATATTTATGTAATAAACCTTTAGGCAAGGTAAATGATATGATATACCAGATATTGACAGTGGTGTGACGTCAATCTAATGGGCTCATCACAATATAACTGTCATTAAGTTTATATATCATAAGTATGCATAAAGAAGTCTACTACATTTATATATCGCACCTTTAGGCAAAGTGACATGGTCTTAGTGATCATACAACCCATGGGGCCAAACATACATACAATGCATAATGTAAAAAAATATTGTATATGTGGAATGTCTTGGCCTTGGCAGGTAAGTCTCTGAGCCCCACCCTTCCCATAAAATTCCTAAAAGTCACCTGAACTTTCAAGCCTATGCCATGGATATGAACTGTGAACCAGCATGATAACATGGAGAATATCAACTCTAAATATTAAAAACTAAAGCCGGACGTCCACTTGAGAGTATTTTCTATGAGTCTTCGCGAGTTACTCGCGAGAGAACTGTCAGTGCTCCTTCCATTTGAGAGCAATTGAGAGTAAATTTTATTGAGAGTAACTATCAGAGAGTTTGTGCTATCAACTAACGTGAGAAAATTTCAAGTGTCCTTCCTCCTTAGAGACAAATTATATTCGCTAGCTGCTCGTGGGAAGGGGGTGCGAGTTGCACGACATCTTGCCAGTTTGATTTACAACAATGTTGTTCAATAAAAAACGAATTGCTGCAGCTATAATTATAATCGATGGAAAAAAGAAACAGAGAAAAAGAGTGCACAAGGTCTTTTTGTACCGATTCGGCCAAGTTCTTCTATGCATCGTTCTTTTTCAGCCTGTCTCGAAACTCAGTCGATTATAGGAGACCGCCCCTTCCACTTGAGAGAAATCGCTCTCAGCAGTTCTATCGAGAGTTGGTTTCGACTGTCCAACAGTTGCTTGCAAAATACCTTCCACTTGCGAGTTACTCTCAGAGAACAAACTCATGCTATAAAACTCTCAAGTGGACGCCCGGCTTAAGAGATTTATTGATTCACCCCACCCCTTCCACAAATTCATCCAAACCTGTGAGCTAAGATATAATATAAACCTGCAAGCTCTGTGATAACATTAAGGATATCAAGTGTAAATATTAAGAGTTTGAAGACATCTCCAGAAAGAATTCAGCGTCAAGGAAACTATTGATTTATCATGGAAGTATTAATCACTGAAAGACTTGGTCATTTCTGAGATAATGTCAAGTTAACAGTTGGTTGGAATAACTCAGCGCCAATAATGGTAAGACTGTGGAACCATTTCCAAGGAACAATGGGGTATTGGAACAATTTACTAGAAACAATGGGGTATTGTGAATAGAATCTAAGTCAATGGTAATGTAATAAGTATATCTGGTTTTATCTAACTGAGCTATAATGTTTGACTATATGTTTCTATTAGATAGCAACAATAATCCTTTATTTTACTTTCACTTTCTCAGATAGATTTAGCAATCTCACATAACCTGGTTTCTAAAACACAGTCAAATCTAATCACTGTTTTAGATAAATAACTAGGTCTACACAGGCAAACACTCCCTGCACAGCACCTAATTTCAAACCTTTCTCAAATAATTCCATATATAACCCTGTCTCTGATATAGTTGATAAAATACCTATGCTAATTATTTTAAGAGCACTTGCCCACATCATACATCCACTGCACTGTGCAGGCTGCACAGCACAAAATTTCAAACTTTCTGCAATACATATTTTATTTAATTAAGAGATAAGTTTAGGGACTTGTTTTCTAAACACAAATTTAACAGCACCAAATTTCAAACTTTGAAGGATTGATTTCTAGATTAATTTGCAGAAAAATTCCCAATCTCTCACAACCTTGCTAATTAAGCATAAGAATGTTTAAAAGCTTCTACAAGTAACTTGCGTTTATTTCTTTAAAGACTAGTTGCCCACAAGCTCACACCCTCCAGCACAGTCACAAACTTCATTTTAGATTACTTCTCAATTTAGGCTATGAAATAAATATAGACCGCACTTTTCTTTCTGTCTTTTTTTTTTGAAAGGACTAAATGAGATGAGAAACATTATATCAAGGTTCAGTTACCTCATTTAAACATGCTCATAAAACTCATAATGCATTTATTACATGTTTTTGTCTGGTGCTAGTTAATATGGATAGAATAACCAATTAGAATCAGTATTTAAAATGTCATAATTCAAGTCAGTCACACCGCATCAGTTGATAACAGACTCTCAGATAAAGAGTGAGTTATGTTTATTCACTGCATATTAAATACGACAATCCAGCCAAAATCTAACATTACCGGGACCAACTTGTAATGAGTTACATCATAATTTGGCATGATTAGCTCCTAATTTAAGTGATGCTATTATGTGTGTTAATGGGTCTATGATAATGGCATCATTAAAATGAAATCGGAGAGGCAATCAAAACAATGTGTAGTCTCAATTTTCATGTTGCTGTCTGTTTTTTTATGTCCAATTATATTAATTGTCATCAGAACAGGTTTTTTTGTATTAGTATTCTTATTTTGCTGTATATTGTACTAAATTGACATACTAACATATTATATCATCTGAAACACTGAAAATATTTGAATAACATTCATTCTTTCATTAACATCAACTCAACTATGCAATTTATAACTATGCTTGTCATTTTATAATTATGTATTTTGAATAATTTTGAATAACATTTTTGAATGTTGTTTTAACCACAACTCAACTATGCAATTTATAACTATGCTTGACATCATGATCAACTCAATAGTACAAATATTGAGATATTAAAACGAGATCTTGACCAAAGAAGATGTCAACTCATTTGAATTAGCTTCATTTACTGGATTTTTATATCATAATTTCCAATGATTTTCAATATAACATGTCTTTCTGGACATGTTAAAAAAAAACATGTCCTTTGACCTTTAAAAATAATGGGAATAACCAGTCTAAAAAATGTGAATTTATTATCTTGACCTATTCCTAAGAGAAAAAAAATCTTGGCCTATTGGCTGATATATTCTAGTCTCTATTATAACAAACTATACATGACAGTAGCCAATAATTACCCTTCAAGCTTTTAGATTATTATTTTGATGAACGATAGTTTCAAAAGAATCACGATTCAACCTTTTTACTACATTGGCTTCTATTTATATATCAACTCAGTCATGCTTTTATTCTTGGATATTATGAAAAAATATCAATTAGACACAAGCATTATCCAGTCACATAATCAGAAAATCTAATTAAACACTTTTGTCTTGATATGTAAAGTCTTGATTCACCAGCTTTTTATTGCACTACGGTTCATTGGTTAGATACAAAGCCTGGATCATTGAGTCTCTTGTTGATTTAGTTAATGAAAAAAGCTTCAATGGAGTTTTTAAGGACCAAAAATTTAAGAATCACAAATATAATTTTAAAGATTCATTGCAATCCTTCATCAAAAGGCATTCACTTGCTTAAACATGCAACTTTCACTACATACCACATAAATTATTGACCATGAAATATCGACTCTTCACCAAGCCAGCAGAAGTCCTAATAGCCTAGTTTTATCAATTTATAAGCGTTAGGTTTTTGTGATAACATGCAAATGATGTAATGTAAAGATTCCACTGCTCTACGTGACTATGCTACGGTGTGGCGCTCTTTTACTTTCACTTTCATACAACATAAATTATCGACTCTTTACCAATCCAGCAGAAGTCCTAATAGCCTAATAGCCTAGTTTTGTCAATTTAGAAGTGTTAGGCTGTAAAATAAGTTGGCTTAAAAGATTTCCCAAGCGTCTAATTCAATTAAAGTATAAACACAAGATTGAATCAATAGTCTTCAATCTACTGGACGTTTCCCTCCAATATCTTCCAGTCTTCAACCAGACAAATTTTATTAGATAATAGTATGTCAGATCAACCTGCGAAGAATAGTCTTTGGTGGCTGTGTCTATCACGAAGTATCATTTATCACGGAATGGCAACTATCACAAAATATTGTCTATAACAAAGTATTACCTATTACGGAATAGCGCCTATCTTGAAAAACTTGCTTATCTCAAACTATCAGCCATCATGAAATATTGTCTGAAGTTCTCCTATCACAAATTATTGCATGAAATATCCACTATCAGGAAAAAATATTGTCTATCACAAAATAGTACCTGTCACAAATAGTACCTGTCATAAAATAGTACCTGTCACAAAATAGTACCTGTCACAAATAGTACCTGTCACAAAATAGTACCTGTCACAAATAGTACCTGTCACAAAATAGTACCTGTCACAAATAGTAACTGTCACAAAATTATAAATTTCTCCTATCACAAAGTTCTTCTTATAAAGAAGTATCAACTATCACAAAGTATAAAATGAAATATTGCCTATTATATCTTATCAAGAAGTATCACCCAATACCATCTACCACTATATTCTCCTATTATGTATTGCTTATATAGAAGTATTTACTATCAAGAAATATGACTTGAAATCTGTTGTCAACCAGAGTTTCATGCTGTGGGATCTACAGACAAGTCATCTCTATACTTCTGGGACTGTAAATCATTCAACATCAGTACTGTTCCTTAATACAATACAATCCCACAGGATCCTGGACATTATCCTTATTGTGAAATGCCTTATTTACATCAGCGTGTGTAGGATTTAATGTCTTTGATAAAATTCTTATTTCTGAATAACAATATCAACAACACTTTTGATTATTTAAATCCCTTAATTCTTTTTATAAATGAGATACTGTCTCTTACCGCTAATTCATGTTCGAACACTTACAATCAAATTTTATCAACAGCATGGAATTTTACCTTGAGAAATAATGATATTTATAGAATTTTTGAGAATTTGGAACCAGTCAATTGGCCTTTAACACCTTTGAAACTGAGTGTGAATTACATAAAACTGTCATATATCCTTAACTACAAGTTATAGAACATTGCTATGACATTAACAGCATGTGACATCACTTGGTAACGGCTGATTTACCAGCTACTTAAATTTCTGTTAAGAATCTTTGACATTCACAACCTTCAGTATATAGAGCTTTAAAATCAGTATATTGTCTTATGCAACACTTAACTATTGGTATATATGGTATAATTAAATGACCTGTAGACTAGCAGTAGCATTGAAAGGGTTAATAAATAATGTAATGACCTTTCCAAATATCTAGATGATGTCATTACATAATGGCTGCCCTCTTCATGGAAAATATCAAACTTAATCATGATAAATCACTTTTTGTGACATTTAAAATCCTCAATTTGCTATGACATATAAAAATATAAAAAAAAAAATACAAAAATATAAAAAACAAACTCAAGTTGCTATGACATAAAATTTCAGAAAAATGAACTCCCACTTGTTTGTAATCTAATAGAAAATATCACAGTTGTTTCTACCTTATTTATTCGTTATGTAGTAAAGTATTGTAATAAATCAATTGATTGTAAATTTGTATAGTTAATAATCTGAATTATTCTTCATTTGTATTGAAGTGGGGGTGGAATTTATTTTTTATTTTTAGTTGAGGGTTGTATTTCAGAATAATGTGTTCAACACTAAAGAGTTTAACAATGGCTTTGGATCTTGTTTATTTTATTTTTTTTCCTATTCGTAAATCAATTGATAATAAATTTGATAAAACTAAGTTAAACAGCTGAATTTCTATTCATTTGTTTAAGAGTGGGGGGTTGGCTTTTTTTAAGTTGTGGATTGTATTTTTAGAAAAATGTCTCTGCATAGATTGTCTATTCTAATATATCAATTGATTATATATGTTAAAAATAAGTTTATCAGCATGTCTTTAAAAGTGGGAGTGTTTTTTGTGATAGAAATATAACCTAGTCCATTATAGAATCGTGTATCTCTACCAGTATATAGTTTGTTTTGTAGTGTAATAATAAATCGTTTGATTAGAATTTTTCTGTTTGTGTAGAGGTTAATCATTTGAGTTGTCATCCTTTTGTTGGGGTTCGTTTATATTTGTGCAATATAATAAAAGATAGCTTGCCAGGCAAGGTAATATACACCCACTACCAGCTGTCAGAAATGATAACAAAATCTTTAGTGGCTTTATAATGAATTTTCAAATAATTAAAAAATATTTCAAGGCAAAACCTGAAACAGTTCTTAAAATTATCATCAAATTCAAACATGAACAATGACTCATCACCATACACACAAGGGCAATAACTCGGAATTTGTTCATCCAATTATTACCAATTTACTACTTGACCGAGATCTCACCAATATATATGCATATCTAGTTTCATCAAGATTGGGTAAAAACTGTAGTCTCTACCTTGTCTGCAAGTTGAATTTGACCAGTTTTTACTAAGTCAGTGGTAATAACTCTGAAACCATTCAACCGATTATTACCAATTTCAAACTTGACAGAGATCTCATCAATATCTACATGCATACTAAGTTTCATCAAGATCGGATAAAAACTGTAGCCTCTATCGTGTCTACAAGAAATGTGAACTGATGGATGGACAGGGGCAACAGCAATATACGTCCACATTTCCATTTAATAGTGAAATGAATTGAATTTTTTTATTTGTATTGGAGTAGAGGTGGGTTGTTGTGATAGAAACTTTGACTTAATCTAGTTTACAATAGCGTCTCCATATTAATTTCAATAATTAAAACAGACAGGCTTTCAGGTTTAATTTATTATTGTGTAGTGACATACTATAATAAATCAATTGATTATAAATTTGTTAAAAATAAGGTAATCAGTTAAATTTATTATTTGTAAAATATAATAATAATTTGTTTTATTTTTAATCAATAAGGTAATAAATCTAATTTTTTTAATCTGTAAGAAAGAGGAGGTGGGTTAACACATAATATCTTATCTGGCGAAGCCACGTTTGAGTGCAAGGGGGGCTAAATATCTGAGATTACCCGAATTTCTAACTTAGTAATGAGATTTTTGCCCAAAAAACTTGCTTACGGCTCTATGAAGGGGGGTGGCTACCCTTCTGCCCCCATTTGGCTCTGCCACTGGTTGTAACCATGTGATTCAGTGCATTCCATTGAGTGGAATTGATATTTGTATCTTTCAAATGACCTATACAGAAATACACATTGTTATTTTTCTACAAGTTATATTTCAGTTGATTGTTGATTAAGAGAAACTAATAAACATATATACTGAGTGAATTATTTACTCTGTGAATTCAATTGAAAAAACCAGAAAAACAAGTCACGAAGAATTCAATATTTATTTATTTTCCATAACCTTTCTGCTTCTAAATTGAAGTCGTTAAAATCTTAACATAAGAGGCAATATTTGTAATCTCAATTATCCAAATTAATTCATTTATTTACATTCGAAAATTTAAAATTACCTTGATCATTAAGAAACGGCAAAACATATTCTTCACTATTTATTACAACATATATAAGTAACATTCAATACTTAGGCTAGTATATTACAAAATGTTATTGACAGATATTAATGTTCAATTGAAATTACATTCACGTTTTAAAACACGTTTATTTTCTACATTTGTTATTTAAGTTTCGCATTTAGTAGGGTTTATTTGAGTCTTGAATATATATATGTAAATAGTCTTCAGAAGTACTACAACTGCATGAAAATCGAATAATTCCTTCAAAAATATCTCAAACTAGGAGTTTCACTTTCTATTTCTAAATATGTCTTTTCTATATATAAGACAAACAAGTTGTCATTTTAACATTCAAACGCACTTAATTTGAGACACACCATGAATTTGGCGGCTCAAATTTCAAAATCCTGAGACTAAGGTACAAATTGTTAAACAGATGTTGAATCTGTCCCTTTAAACTTTGTTTTATAACTTCCACTCAATTCAAACCCATAACATTTAGCATTTGCAAAAGTCATAGAAAACTAGTCATCCACCCACGTTCAGAGTCAACAAATTATGATAAGGTGTAGAATCACTACCACTTGATAAACACCGTATTATCATGCCATTGTGCAATAATCTTATACTCATTTAAAATTTATGGCTTGAACTAACTGACTGGCTGGCTTCAAATAAGTCAGCTAGCTATTGCTCAATGTAATTTGTATTTATCTACTTAATAAAAGAAAAGTCCCAATACAGTTTATGGTATTAATTCAGGGGGTATTTTGGTCACCAAGGGCCTCTAAACCTGAGAATTACATTGCGCTAAATCTTTAATTTTGACAAATCTGATGGTTTGTTTTGATTTGCCAACCTCTACCTCGTTACAATTTACTGCCCCTATAAATTACATAAGTAGGTATATGGATTCTCTGAAACCCCAATTATTCACAAATAAAGGCACAACTTTTAATATTATGAGCTGTCTAGGACTGTAGTCAGTCTTGAGTGTTCTGAGGAGCAAGTTATATGTTTTGATCAGCTATGGGGTGTGGTGTTTAGTTGCAGTGATCATGTGGGGGGGGGTCCTTTTTTCCCTTTCCCCTCTTAAGATAAGGGCTCCTGTCTCTTATTTCATTTAGAAACAATTATCTTTCCTATCCTACTCTCCCAATGCTACCATTCTGTACTATATGTAACAGAGTATCCAATTCTAATCAATCACAGAGTTAATACAAAGTGTAGTTGATCTGGGTGTAGTGTTCAGTCTAATGGTAATATATAGGTGTGTCTATATGGGAGATGATAAATATCTACAATCAATTGGTCCTATAGACATGGAATTTTACATCCTTCTTTTCTTTATTGCTCATTAGGCTTATCATGCAAGCAATTAAAAACTTTATCAATTTTGTCCAATCATGATGGCCTTTTACATATAGGAGGATACAAAATTTGCAAGTTTTGTGTTAATATTTAATAAACAAAACGTTATAGGAGCATATTGATTGGCCAGTTTGAATATTTGTTACCTCAGACTGTAATATGATGATTACCTACTAAAGTGAAACACAGTGTGATATCAAAAAACAATTTTTATGGATATAGACTTCAATTTATTTCTTGAAACATAACCTTCATTACACATAGAGATAATGTTCTCAAGAGATGGTAGAAATTTATTAGTTTAGGATGTGATGAATAATCATGGAGTAGAACTTGAAATAGGTGCAAATCTAGTAAACTGTGTCTATCAGAGGTTATGTGTATGTAAAGTTTTGTTCAGTTTACCAGTTTATGTTTTCAAACCATATTTAATACACTTGACTCTTTGATTGTTGACCAATATAATGGTAGGTTACATTCAAATGTAAACACAATCTGAAACATAGTTTTGAGATGATTAAACCCTTTTTATATTCATTACTTTACATGATAGTCGTATTTACCATATTTGAGACTAAGATTTGTTCAATAGACCAGTTTACCATCCATATTTCCTACACTTGACTATTTATTTAATGATCAATATTTACTCTTGGCCTACTAGTATAAAACCTGAGTCCATCCGATGTCCACTAATATCTAAATATTGTCGTTAATGAAGCTTGTCAAGGTCCTGAGTTAATTACTGAGAAAGAAATGGAATTTGTTGTAGTAATCAGTAGTGGTCTAGGTCCAACATTAACTCTTGAACAACCCTGAATAATGGAGTTTGTCCAGTGTAATTAGTGGTGGTCCACTATAAAATCAATAAATAATATGATAAATATTGCCTAATTATCACATGATAAGCTTTTAATATCCTGCAGGCTTTATGTTTGTTTTCTGACTCTCACAGGTTCTGATGTCACATAATATTAATTCATACAAGCAAAACAATTCCCTTAACAAAAATTTCTTCTGAAGCAAGACAAAATCAGGAGCAATAAATGAATAGTAGTGGTCATCTCAAAGTACCATCAGGTGTTTGACACAATGTATATTTAAGTTTTTAGCAGAGTGAAAATTTTGAACAATAATTGTTCGATACTTATATCGTAATCAGATTACTTAAGTCTTTAAGTTTAACGTTCATAAAGATTCACTGTTCATCAGATTATTTGAAACGGAAGTGTGTCCATTCTCAAGGGAGATAAATCGATATAATAATAAGGAGGAATCAGATCACCAATCATACTGTTTATGTTTCATGAGTTCATTGAATATCCAACAATAATGGTCAGCCTAACTTTTGTAATGGTTATCTACTGAAATAAATAAGTCAGCTAGGATCATTTTGATCCATGATAACTAAAGTTACAATGTTTATCTCAATGGACTGAATGTTAGACAGAACTGTTTCACTTCAGTATAATGGACCTTATTCTGACTCATGTGAATATAGAGATCATCATCATTATCATTAGCGTTATCTTAAGCATTATTGTTATCATTATGATGATTATTAAAATCTTGATCATCACCATCATCATCATTATTATCAAAATTATAATCATCAGATAATCATCATCAACTTGTTATCTTTATCATCAAAATCATCATCATTATCATTAACATTACTGTAATTATCATTAGCATCATCATCAATATCATCATTATCATTAACATTACCCTAATCATCATTATTATTAACATCATCATTATCATTAACATTACCCTAATCATCATTATTATTAACATCATCATTATCATTAACATTACCGTAATTATCATTAGCATAACCCTATTTGTCATTATCATTATCATTAACATTATCATTACTATTATCATTATCATTAACATTACCCTAATCATCAGTATCATTAATATCATCATTATCATTAACATTACCCCAATCATCATTATCATTAATATCATCATTATCATTAACATTACCCTAATCATCATTATCATTAATATCATCATTAACATTACCGTAATTATCATTACCGTAATTGTTGTTATCAGTGACATCATAATCATTTTAATATGATCATCTTAACATTTTTATTATATCATCATCATCATCATCATTTATTCTAATGACAAGTATACAACCATCTGAAATTGGAAGGCTACAGAGAAATATATGTGACCTCAATTGACATCAATTCATTATCTAGATTCGCATCTTTCTTCTGCAGCATCTTCAAAGGTTAGGTAATCCTGCCATTACATTCAGAGTCGTTACGATCATGTAACCATTTCAATATCATTAAGCCACCATAAAACATCAAATAAAACTTCGCCTCTCTATACCTAGCACTCGGGGAAAAAATCAAGATGCAGAAATTGATCATGCAAATGAAGTCATGGAGAAGAAATTCGATACTGAGAAAAGCATAATGAATGTAATAGTTTTTATAACTTAATTGTAGAATCGTGTATTTTAACATTCATTGCCAGTCTGATGAGCTAAGCAACTTCAAGATTTATTAACTGTACAAAAAATAGAGATATACCAATTAAATCCCTCATTCCAAATGTCACTTTCTACATTCAGAATTAACATAAAGAATATTTTAATATTATAATATTTAATATTAATAAGAGTAGATGCACATTCTTTGGCACATTTTTGGGAGGTAAAATGCCTTGCAGCAAATAGGTAGTAAAGTTTTGATCCAAGCAGACAAAAGACGCTTGGTTTAGCCAAAACTGACACTCAACTAATTGGAATTCCATTTGACCAATGAGGTCAAAACAGAAGGATGCAAAATAGTAGAGTAGTATAGAATTGACTTCATTAGCTGCATAAGGTTCAAATTAAATTATACAAAACTTAATTTAATTTTCTAGAAATAGGACCATATGTTGCATCATTTCATCTGATGACAAGATATGTAAATTGTGTTTTACTTTATACATTAAAGAAGGGAGTTATACCATAATACATTCCTTGTGTTGTTTGTTAGGTGTGCTTCTATATTTCATTCAAATCTTATCTATTTAGGGACAATCCAGTTTCAAAATTGCTTCCAAATTGAAAAGCAGCTTGGCAGGTTGGTAGGAGATATGATCTCAACCTCTATCAATAGTGGAATTGAGATTTTCGTATTCAAATTATGATAAATCTGACATATCCTGGTTCAGTTGAAAATTCCTGTGAGGAAAATAAAAAGGATAAACTTTCTGAATAATTCTTTAACTGTGCTCCGGGGAGGAAATATCTGTTTTTATAATTCCACGATCGTTTCTAACCTTTCATATTTCTGATCAGATGTTTTTGATATTATTGCTGAACTATTATACAAGGTCTTTGACTTGAATGGGGGAGTTTGCCAATTATAACCAATCTCTTTATCAAATCTGGAATGTGGTAGAGTGTAGATTTTGAGGGAGGAGTGTGCTCTGGTAATTAAGCTTACAAAGGGGTTTCATTGCTCCTTATGACATTCCATATTTATTTAAATTCAACCACGGCTGTGTTGGGAAATCACAGGTTAGAATATACCACTTCAGCACTCTTGAAATAAAAAAAAAGTTCGAAGTCTTAAGATGAATAACTCAGCAATTGGCTAATTTTTAAATGGAAATAGCCAATCAAAAGAATTATTTATATTCAAATATTGACTTTTATTCTGATTGAGCACCGCTAACTTGATTTGTCGTGATTTTTCTTTAATCCAATTGAAGAAGAAGGCATGAGAATTTTCCTCTTAGCTAATCTTGTTACTGACTGTGATTTTTTTTTTGATGTGTTGGTATTGATCAGAACATGTTCATTATACTAAATCTTTATAGTGGTTTTACATGCTCTTTAATGCTGTGGTTAGTCTGAAACTAACTGAAAGAAATAATTTTCAGCTTTCAGGATTTGGCTATTGAGGACAGACTAGGGTTTGCAGAATGCCCAGACAGGCTAGGGTTTGCAATGAGCCAAGACAGGCTAGGGTTTGCAATGAGCCAAGATTGTCTAGGGTTTGCAATGTGCCAGGATGGTAATTTCGTAAAAATAAGACGATAATTGAAGTCTCCGTAGTGGTTTAACATGCTGTAATGCTGTGGTTAGTACAGAATGTGATCTCACTTGTATTATCAAGCTGTGGTTAGTCTGGAACATGTTAATGTTACTGCTCCAGTTTGGGTTCATAAACACAGAGCAAAGTTTTGCCAAGATATGGACATAAGCTTGCTTTGAATTATATATAATTTACAAAGTCTTTTTAATGGTTTAGTCTATAACTTGTTGGAACTGCCCTTTTTGATAAAACAAAGTGTTTCTGAGGGTTTAACAGAGTTTTGTAGTTTCTTGATAAGTTGATATCACTCAAGAGGGAAATATTGCCCAGACAGTGACATATACTTTTTCTAAAATTGTATTCAATGCATGGTCCCTCTAATGAAATTAATTAGAGTTGTATTTCCTTCCTTTCTGCTCATGATGAGCTTCATGAACAGCTTTACTACCAATGAAATTTTGCAAGGACAGCAGCATTAACCTGATTCCATCTTTAGAGAGATCTTTTTCTTTGGACCTAAGCTTTTATTATGATACAGTTTCAGCATGTTTCAGACTAAGAAATTCATAGTATTCCCAAGATCAAGCGAATGTTTCAAGAATAAAATAAGCCACACAAATTGATGAGGAAAGGTTCACCGATTTCTATTGACATTAATCAGAAAAGATAGAGGTGGGATCAATTATTCAATAACAGGTCCAGACAGCAAACTTACGCTTAATATGTTTTAAAGACACGGAAGATATTTTTATGCATGGAATCCACAACATGCTCATAAAAATTCTGTTTTAAGGACTATGAGATTTATCCAGGGAGTTTCGTCTGATTCTTTTTTTCTCTTACATTATCAAGAAATCTTACATCACTGTAAAAATGATTTTGATTGGCCAGAGAGTGGCACTTTAAACATCACCAGTTCATGACCATAGTATAAATCTTGTTAGATTAAAATAGAGACTGACAAAAACAATATTAACGAAACAAAATCGTATTCTAATTTCAGTTAAATTGCCATAGTTCAGTCCTACTTATTACAAATGGGCAATAACCTACAATAAACATCAAGCAATCTGAAAAGATAATAAATGACAAGACTAAATAAGAATTCATTTTAAAAGTTGATATAAATATAAGTAAGATATTCTGACAGGTCTGACAGAGTTGAAATATTAATTTAGGTGTATAAACTTAGTCTAGACTAGAACAGTCAGATTTTGATAATGTACTAATAGCTTCCAGTCGCAGCGCCATCTTGATCATCTCTACTTGCCAGATTTATCAATGATGGCGATGAATATCTTCCAAAGTGTCTAGTCACTAACTGAGATATTGTTGCTGACAATTCTTGGGCCCATTGACTTTCTGCTCACCTCAAATTTGCTAAGTTTTAATGTCCATTGCCAGATTTATACTGATGGTAAATCTTCCAAAATGTCTAGGTGTCAATTTACTAGCTGAGACATTGTTGCTGACAAATCTTGGGAGATGTCAGAAACTTCATTGACTTTCATTATCTCGTAAATTGAATTCAAGTCTAATAGTCGTTATTTCCAGTCAGTCTAAAACTGTACATGTAAGTTCACAAATTGATCTTTAATTAAACTTTTAATCACTTATTTCAAACACGATAATTACGTTCTAATGACAGCCTTAAAAGCATGGAGTTAATGAACTGTAAAACTTTATATAGAATCCGGCCATTAACCCTTTAAGGATCAGAGAGTTAAAGGTCTTCAGGGAATAGTAGAATAATATAGGGTAGTTAAAGAGTTAACCACATCAATATTTAACTTCAGTGTATTTAATATCCCTTACACAGTTTACTTTGGCTGTTTTAATCTATTAAATCTGCTTTCATGAAAAAGAAAATAATTATAAAAAACAAGATGAGACTCATGTTATATTTTTTCTGATCCCGTCTAACTGAGCTTCGCTGTAGAAGATAAGCCATGTATGTGGGACCGAGAAAAACCCACCCACTTGCTTTCAACCATTTTTTTGTTTTCTTTTGTAAATATGTACATCAGCATAAAATAATATTTGGCCAACCTCTCTCATATATAACAGTCCTTTTGATTGGTTAAAATTTACTGCCTCATAGAAAGCTATTCGGGTAAAGTGAACCACGGTCATACCTTTTTATTGATAACGGTCCATAGTTTTAACAACAATGACCAAATCACTTATTTACTTTATTTCGTGACCTAGGCTAGTGCTCTTATCATACTGTTCTCATCACCACCAAACACAAACTTCCAGACATTCAAATGTAAATCTTCAGATTTTTTATAATGTACTTTCTGATTCCCCCTCGCCACACTCAGATCTGGTTCTGCCATCACACTATTAGTCAGTCTGGCATTGCATCCATTGTACTGGTCTGACTTGATGACAATGCCTTTTCTCATTCCGACCCCCTCCCTCTCTCAAAAACAAAATCCCCACCCTAAGATCTGGTTCTGCCATCACACTATTAGTCAGTCTGACATTGCATCCATTGTACATGTCTGTCTTGATGAAAATAAGTTGAGTATTGAACTGAGTAATATGATAAGTAAATAGTAATCAAGTCTTTCATTAATTTACTAGACAATGCATCTGACCAATTTCCTTCTTCCACAGCCTTGTAAATCACTATATATACATCTTGTCTGAACCATGTTGTTGTCAGACAGGTTGTTGTCACAGACATGTTATTGTCAGACAGGTTGTTGTCAGACATTTGTCACATGTTGCCATTGTCAGACATGTTATTGTCAGACATGTTGTTGTCAGACATGTTGTTGTCAGCCTGGTTTTGGTCAGTTTTATCTTCATCAGGAAATACAATAACATAGAAATGTAATGTAAATGAGCAAAATCAACAAATACAATGAAGTAGAGCTGTATATCCTGGCCACGTATTTTAGAAACGACCTTAGTGTTAGGATGTCCTAGGTTCTTATCTTCTAACATTGATTCTAGGACATCCTAGTGTTAAGATCATTTCAAGAATACATGGCCTGGAGTTTTCACTTCTCCAATTGCTCTCTGATAATTAACTATTTAATAACCATAGAAACATAGCTATGTGGGCTCTCTGACACATTCAGAGCTCTACATCGAAGTTTTTAGGAATTTCTTCACTCTACAAACCAAGTTGGAAATTTTAGATTTTTCAAAAAGTCCAATTTGCCTCCCGCTCCCTCACTCCCTCTCATCGAGAGCCAAGCCTAATTCTGGTTCTGATAAAATAAGTTAAATATCTCTAAAACTAGTAATATTTAAAAAAAAATGGTTGTTTCTTTCTTTTGTTGTTGCCTTCATAAATTGTTTTTGTTTAATTAAAAAAAAATTGTAAAAGCTCAATCTGTCCTTCCTTCCTCTCTCAAAAAACTCTCATCCTAAATCTGGTTATGTGATAAAATAGGTTAATAAATATATAAGTTAATCTAGCTATAAACCCAGCTGGACATCAATATAATCTATATCCATTCAATCATTCTGAACTGTTACCATTTACTCCTGCTTCATTATCTATTGATATCACCTTAATCCCTTTTCACACAGAATCTTTTATTTCGCGCTCGATTCAATCAATTTATCGATTCTAACACGACTTATCATTGTTATTGACCAAGGCTGTTGCTTGAAATTTCACAATCACAAATTTCAATGTGTCAATTCAGATTTATTGATACAAATGTAATATAGAAAGCCACAATTTTGAGAAACAGGTGACATTTTAGCCTACATAAGTCCATTTAAGTATTAAAAGAATTGTCCTTTTAGCTTATGTTTGTGCATTGAGACACATAAACTTTCTATTGACACCATTCTTATATCTGATGAGTAGGAATAGGCCCCTACTTTAACAGAACGACCAGACATTGACAATAGAATGGCTCTAATAAAGGTTCAACAAGCAGTCAGATAAGCATATCTTTTGTTACTTATAATGCCAGTACAATCTTACATCAAATTATTTGCCTCAATTAACTGTTGGGTCTTGCATTTTTGTTTAATTTCACTTTTCCATGACATAGATTTCCAGTAAAACAAAAGATATATTTCAACACGGATTGCGATATCCACCTGTCAGAGAAGAAAGAGATTTGTGAGTCTTGTAGACCAATTACTATATCAGCTTGTCTAATTAATTTATCACTACAATTATAGGCTCGTCTGATGGAGACTACATATAACTCTTCCAGTCACAAACCTTCTTATAAAAATAGTAAAGTTAAAGGAAGATTTTTTGGAACTCCTATTCATGGAGACATTTTTATATCAGGGCACTTTTATTTCTATGCAAGGAGGCATTTCTATGCAAGAAGGCATTTTTCTTTGCAAGAAGGCATTTCTCAGAATAAAAGGCTGGATATGCGAGGAGGCATTTGTAAATGTTTGGCCCCACTATGCAACAAGTCATTATTTTTGTGAGGCATAACTATTCAAGGAGGTTTTTTTCAGTCTCAGGGGTAATTACGCAAAGAGGCATTTTTCAGCATAAATCATTGCTTACCATGCAAGTTCACAACTATGCCATGCATCTGAAAAACATATTATTATTACAAGTTTTTCTCAGATAATCTAAATATTTATCCGAATGTTTACGATAAAGAGTGATGTTTTTATTATTCATATCATCTTTTCATCCCAAACAATCTTTATATAAGAATGAAAACCTTCACATATGTTTTACACAATACAAAAATAGCCATTTGAACTACTGAAATAGAGTACATATATTCTGGTATTCTATAGCTGATGGAATTTATTATAAAATGATATAAATGCAAGAATATCAAAGTTCATATGTGAGCAAAGAAATATTTTTATTCCTGGATAAAGTTAGTCGTAAAGGTCAATGCTTCTATAAATTAACCCTCTCTTGTTTTATCAGCCATTCCATCAAGTTTTTTATTTCTCCATCAGAATTACAGCCTTGTGGACCCTTGGGTTAAAATGATAACAAATATTTTACACATTTAATTTGCAAAGTCTCTCACAAATTCCAAACATTCAATTGCTTTTCTGCATTTCTATTAATATTTTTCTTATCATTCTCTAAAAATTCTAAAAACTGCATTTCAAATGGTTTTTTAAAAGTTTATTTAAATGATTTACAACCTTGAATTTGAAATGGTTATCAATATTTTGTTTAAAGTAAACATTTCTTGATTTTCATTCTGAAGAGTTATGCAAGAAGCATTACTTTTAAGAATTTATGACTTATGACATTGCAATTTGATTATAATACAGATCTTGATGTAACATTTTGTTATTTCTGAAGGCTCTTACACTTGCCAACCAAGATCTGACCAGATTCTTCTTTTGATCGAGAGTTCTGTGGACTTTAGGCCAATAACACTAAAATCATCTTAAGTTAAGTTTCAGAGAATAAGGCCCATGGATTGATAAAATTGAGTGAAAATCTTTCAATAATCCAGTTGTTAGATCTCTCGCTGTCAGTCACTGATGTTAAAATGTTAAATTAAAATATGCAGGGAGGATGACAAGAAAGCTGTCTATCGGTTGCTAAGATATGGACCATTAAATATTGATAGTTTAACTTGTTTCCTCTGCGTTAAATTGAATTCCAACCAATTAAATTCACAAGGTAGTCATGGTTTCACTTACACAGGCCATCAACCATTATTCTTTAGAAGAAATGCCTGGACTAAAGTAGAAAAGAGGATGAGGTGGGTCCCATTATGGCCATGAGAATTCACTTTTACCCAGGGAGTAAGAAAGGGCAGGGGACGGTTCACTCTTCCAATCGTACATATTCAGTTCCTTACTAAAAGAATATATGCATGTGAGGCTGAGTTCAATAGAAAGTATGATGGACACAATTTGTCCAGTTTTTGATGCAATCAAATGTTAAGATGATGGATTTATATCTGAAACATGGGTCGATGGAAGCCTTGGTAATTGATAGTCAAAATGTTAAGGAATAGCACAGTCTGTGTATCAAGGCATCATTTCAATTTCCATCCCTCAGATATATTGGTGGTTCCGGTCATTATAGAAATGCCATAAGTTATTATGATTTCACTATTGAAAAAACCAGCTAATATTATCTATTAATCCTTTAGCGACATTTAGGTAGAGATCACATTAAATAACGGAACACAATTTTATGGTATACTACTCCTTAGTTTTATTACACACTACGTTTCAACAATCTACATTGTCATCTTCAGGTGAAGTCATAATATCTATGGGCATTTGCAATAGCTTCATCATAAAACACTTCAGGTTTAGTGGAATCGCAAGAGCAAAAGATATCACACTGAGGCACTATTTGCAAATTGATGTTATCAGAGTTCTTAATACACATAAGTTTCTCTTACGATCTTTAATCATTGAAACTAATACAGAAGAAAAATCCAATATCCACCTCTATAGATTATCAATAACATTTACAGCAATTAAAAGCTTCTATCAATTTATTAGAAGATTAGAGAAGATAGTCTATTACATAAAATGAAGTACAGTCTCATTTTCTGTTCCAGATGCAGATAATGAAGATGAATAATGTTATACAGTGAGACATAAGAAAAAAATTAGGAGTGGAAGAGTATAATTTCCACATATAACAAGGGATCTTTAACGTGTGTTGGACATAGCACCTTGGTTTATTGTGCCATGAAGACATTACTCCAACCTACACTACAGACAAAAGGAAACCACCTTATCAAACACCATAACTTAAGTCTTCTGGAACCACCAAACCCCAAGAGTTAAATGAATATATCAAGACCAAACATTATTAAATAGTTTAATCAATTCCAGTTCTAATGATATAAAATAATAAGTTAGAGTTAGTTGTATTCCAGAAGGAGGTGTCATAAGACATCAAGACAGCAATTTCACTGTAGTGACACATATACCTTTTTTTGTTTGCCTTATGAGTATTGTTGTTGATTCAATAAGGCTGATTCTTTACAAAAGGAATAAAAATCTGAGTAATGTTCTTGTCCATGGTAGATTAGATCCCCTTTCATTAACTCCCTGAAACAATCGCTTTGCATTTCTGAATTATTTGTTTATCTTGTAAATCTCTCCAAAAGTAGGTAATTTCCTATCAAATTGATGTCCCTACTTGTGACCTAGGCCAGTGCTTCTATAAGAGAGTATCTCTTATAAAACCTTATACCAATTTCTATGGATACTTTTAACTAGTTCAACATTTACTATGATCTGATATAATTATTGAGGTCAGTCAAACTAGCTGTTCCGTGGGGATAATTCTACATAACGATTATACATTAATCCTGAATCTAATTCGTAACAAAATAACTAAACGATTCTGAACATGGATAATCTTTGCATCACATGCAAGGAGTTCACATGGCTTATAGGTTTTTTAGGACTCTAAATGTATGATATTGAATGTACTTTTAATTGAAAAATTCAAAATTTGTGACAATCGAGTGCAGCAATTGTCTGTCTACAGAAGCTGTAATTGGTCCACAAGGATTCAAGATAATAGACTAATACAGATCATAAAGAGTCTCTGAGGCTGAAGCTTTGAGAATATACAGTCTGAATCTAGCTATCTACATACAGTACATTTGAAGACAAAAAGCACAGTCTCTAAAATCTATCATCATTTGATTGGTTACATTTCAAGAATGGTGGTCTTTGGTTCTAATCTCAGTCATATGGGAAATTCGGGTGCCTTTAATGAGAAATCTTTCCTCATAATTGAAATTAACCCAGTAGTAAATGGGTATTGATAATCAGGGAAAATATAAGCAGAGAGTGAACATCGGACTACCATGCATTTAGCTCATTTGTCATACACCTTGCCAAGTTTTCATGATACCAAAGTTTTTCTGTGTCCACAAGCAAGATATCTGTTAAAAGTACTGTCCAGGATATTAGAAGAGAATCGGTAGTTTTAGACTATATCCAATGTAGGTTATTTGTCATACACTGTGTCATAACTCACACATACCATGATATCATCACAGACAACTACTTATCTCGCCAGTAAAATCTGTGGACAAGGGAGCAATTAACTGAAATTGTACAGACACCTTGGGTTGATGAGAAGCAATTATGACACTGGTATACTAGAGACAATCCTAGTAATCTTCTTGTGAAGGGAAAAGGACTTAAACATGGCTGAGAACCGAAATGGACTGTGAATTTATGTAATATATTTCTCCTTTGAAGTGTATGTGAAGCCAGCAGATATCATGCAGTGTACAATGAGGGAAATTTTTCACAGATCATGGCATTAAGCTTCTCTTTTATTATTCATCAGTCCAGGGATCTTCAACACGCTATAGATTACAAAAACAGTTTAAGTTTACTTCCTTGATTTTTATTTGGAGGCAGGACTTTTTGCCACATCTGTCAAACTTGATAGAATATTATCTTGCCATCAAACAAAACAGGTCAGAAACCTTTATCAAATGATTTCCTGATCATTTGGATAGAGAGATGATCTTCCTACTTCAGATTGAAGACTGCAATTCAGATATCTCTTGTCAAAGACACATGACAAAACCATGCTGATATTCACTGAGCTTGTATAGTCTTCAATTTAGTTTGAAAGCCGTCAAGAAATTTTCCAATTAAATCTCTTTCAAGAAAAAACCAATAGAGTCTTATTAAAGGTCATTGGTGATGATTGGTATATATGGCCTACAGCCAACCATCAGCTGTGTTGTTATTAAAGAATCAGGTAGCAGTAATATCTATCACATACAGTCAATCTTAATTACATCAACCAGCAACAAATTTCTTAACGACTTTACTAAATCAATCTAAGATGGTAAGATGGTCAAAACTGTTTTCTCCTAATAACTAGATATTTTACTCAAAATTTTCAACAAAATATGGTAAAAAAACTTCTCTGTGAAGTTAAGTTGTTTCTCTCTTTTCCGATAAAATTTTTGTCCAAAATTGTATTATTGGCCTTGTTTCTCTTAAAACTGTGTGGATCTCAATACACTCAATACACTCTTTCATTAAAAACACAGTTTTAACCTAAATTGAATTCTTGGCCTCAATTTCTTTGAACCTAAGTGAACCATGGTAATAATTTCCTCCTTTCCAAAAAAATTGTTAGACCACAATTTCATTTTTGGCTTGTTTCCTTGAACCCAGTTAGACCTTGGTAATAACTAAATATGGTCACACCAGTTTATTATTGCTCTATGAGAGTTCTGGCGGTAAAAGGTCATGTATTATTATCAAATAAAGTATCCATTAAAGAGAGCGAATAACATATTCAGCCATCTTTGATCTGACATTACTCGGAATTGTCCCTGATGTCTTCCTGATATTGGTTGGCACGACAATGACCCCAAAAATCATGTCATGTTCAATCAGAAAGATAAGACGAATGTTTACGCAGTGATTGATGCCGGCTACCTATTGGTGAAAAACCAAATAAAGTTAGACCACATTACTACATGATCAAATGGCTTCATCATACAGCACTAATGGTGTGGAAACTTGGAACAATATTTCCATTAGTAATTATTTCGTACAGGCTGCTGGGAGACATTTGATACAGAATATGATATACTATATTGAGGCTTCTAAGACAAGGATAGTGATAAATTAGTGAACTGATACAGAAGATGATTGACTATTATATAAATGATACTGTGATATGAGTATAGGACAGTTGCTCATCAGAGTTATGAGAAACAGGGCAGTTGCTTGCACTATTTTATAACATTAGACTTTTCTGTTCATATTCCCCATAAACCCGTAACCATGTGAATTAATATAACGCTAACATCATATTGTTTTGATTATATGGAGATAAGGGTAGTATACAATATATGACTTAAAATCATAAGCATAAAATATGATTTTTTGCTGGTGCAGTTATGGACTACGTCAATACAAATTACAAAAAATCAAACCAAAGAGGGCATTCATCAAATCAATCTCCTACACCAGCTTGATATTATCTCTTCCCTATTACTAATGGACCACTAAATGAAGCAAGTGAGAATATCTCTATATTATAAGAGCTTTGGAATGGCGTCTAAATGCGAACACAAACATATAAAATAAGATAAAACTCGGCAAAAATATACGAACAATGTCCCATAAGTGATGAGCCTCACCATGGGCTCTGATTGACAGTATTTGCCATACAATCCAATCAAAACGCAGTATTTAAAATTCTGTGCTGTGATACATGAAAGGTGGCTATTGCAGTCAAGGTATAAGACCAAGTTTGTAATAGCTTCATATATTATTAAAGAATATGAAATGTATGCATATGGTTTTCTGAATCAGTTGTTGATGAATACCACACCCAGAAAGTTAAGAGACATTTTAAATGAACAAAACTGGATGTAGTCATGGCTATAGCTATAGCTCATGAATGTAAGTTTAGCATCCTTCCACATCTGCCTTCTTGTTCTGGCAAATAGACAAGGAGTGAGATAGTTTGGTGCAGGATTGTGGATACGAGAAACAATAGAAGCAAATCTTGTCCGGACCTGTATCTAGTGTGGATGCTTCTTGTAAAGAAATCTGCAATAATCCTGCACTGCACTCTGCACCTCAACTATTCTCATCATTCTATGCAGATATGGTATAACCCATAAAGTTTACAGACCTTAATCACTCTCCTGAAAAGCTCAGCTCTATAAAACACCTGATGCCACTCTCAGACTGCCTTTCTCAACCTAGCATATACTTCAGAGAATCCACATAGCTAGAATTGTTATTTTGGTATTATATCATATAAGTTATAATGATAGTTTGCAGATCATTACGTGGAAACCAGGGACCTTATGCTCAAAAACTTAACAAGATAAATCTAGATTTAAAGAAATGCAGTAATCTGATAATACAACTGAGTTTTTAAAATCTTTAAGTGATTGAAACACTAAAATAATCATAAGTTCATTTTTCTATAATAAGGCCTAGATGTTATTTCATACAACAGTCTAGGTGTGGTTCTCCTTCACTTCCTATAAAGAGATAAATATCAACATTAATAATTGATTAGTATGATGCGTCAAGGCTAAAAACAGACAATTAGTATTAATTAACAATTCCGTCATGCTTCAACTACACCAATTAGTCTAATATCTGCAGCATATGTTGCAGAATCGAGCACTTTTTAACATACATTTACAATTTGAGTTGAATTGGAATTAATGGCCAGTATACAGGTGAGCAGGCGCTTATTTTAGACATTATATATTATACATTTGTTACAATAACTGTGTGAATATGAATAAATAAAATATGGTTTAAAAAAAACTTGATTCATTAAATAGAGGGGAACTGTATATATATTAATATTAGTTTCTGGTAGCTCACCTCTAGTGATGTCATAAAAGGTGTTTTAGTGGATTTGCAAGAACCACAGACGTCAGAATGAAAATTGTAATGGTGCAAATGGATGCTACCAGTACACCCCAATACACATAAAAAGTTAAGAAAACTTTTTTACAATCCCTTTAAGAGGGGGTTGTTGCATCTGTATCAGTTTGAGCTCTTGAATCTCAGAACAATGGTGGTTATGGGTTGTCTTGTCTACATGCAATCATTGGTAACCTTGATACAAGGACATCTTTCCTTGTTATTGCAGCCTGACAAACTCATGTAAGAAACATTTATTCTACTATATCCATAAAGCTCTGCATTCAGTGGTCCATTTTCATAAAAAAAATATGAAACCACTCATCAAGTAGGTAACAACAAAAGGCTTTGCTTTTAGTGAAAGGTTGTTATATGCAGATTGAACAGATTGCAGTACATTGGCAGGTAGTTCTGGAAATTTCAACTACAAATAATTTAAAATACAACTGAATATTTAACTCAGCACCTCTTACACGGATTATTAATACAATTCAAAATCTCTTACATGTATGATGTATGCAATTTCTTTCTTAAATATTCTATCATAAAAGCCAGCAATTATTTGAAAATTGGAATTTTCAAACAACAACATGCGGCAATAAACAATAAAGTGCAGTAGAGAAATGTGAATTATTGATTGAAAGAAGCATGAAAACGTTGATTGAAAACGGTAGAATATTATATTACAAAACGTGAGATAACTATAACAGAGATAAAACCCTACACCAGACATAGAATAGTTAGAATATAAAACACAGCTATGATAGAATCTGTAGAAGATCAATCAATATTTTCTGTTAGGTGAATTCAATCATAGAATTCTTACAGCTTTTAGCCTGTGTCTTCATACTTCAATGCATACACTGGTCCTAGACCATCAAATCAAATTATAAATATATGCCTGATCTAGTTTTTGATCAGTATTTACACAAATTATTGCTGTTTTGTTTATTCCTTTATTCGTTTATAACTTGCCATTTCTATCATCAATGGTGGAGAGAGAGAGGCTGATTTCTAGTGATTGCTGAGTGGGTGGGTGGTTCAACCTCAACGGTTTTGTACTTTAAGCAATATCATTTCCCACTCAATTTGCTTCCAGACTGTTTTTGGAACCTTCATAACATAACCATACTAAGCAACATGTTTTATTGATCATATACATACATGTAGGAACACAAAATTATTCTGCTTAAATTCTGGAGTATGAACTGATTTATTCAGTATATTATGAAAAAATGTCTATACAGTCTAAGAGCAGAATTAAAACTGAACCTTACTTAGATCAGATTTTCTTCAAAAAAGGTATGTCCAAAAGTTTATTTTACATGGAAAAAAAGAATGTACTGGCTATTTGTAACATCACGGTGCATGTTCTCTATGGCTTCTAAAAACGCTAGGATATGAAAGGACACAATAGGTGGGCTAGTTTTTTGGGTTTTTTTTAGCATAAAGCCATTTTGATTGTCAAGAATGATATTAAGTGACTTTGTTAGGGTTAAGTAGGGATGGCCATATGTTTTTTAATCCCCATTTTTGTACCATTGCAGTGCTAATAGCCACAGCCGAAAAAAAAGAAATCTGATAAAATTTCACTCATTCAACACTACATGAAGGACTTATCATTTCATTTTCATTCCTGAGCAGTATACAAGTTGTGTATAATGCAATATATCTTAAAATTGTTGTATTGTTAAGTTTTTTTGAGCCATTGAATATTCTAATTTTATTTAATTTATTCAGTCAATTTAAGAATTAATAAGTTCATTATCCTCATTCCCTTTTTGTACATCCCATAGAGCGTGTTTCATTTTCTTTTGTAACCAATATGCAAGTCTATCTGCAATACATGTTAAATCTGAAGTAGTGTTCAATTTCAAGATAAGGTTGATTTGCATCTAATCATGCAAGTTTTACTGAAAGGAGTATAGCTTAAATTTGATGTATTGTTTGGCTTCATTGAGTCTTTGAATAGGCTAATTCTGCTGATTCATTAAAATATCCCTAATTGCACACTATGAACAGTGAATGCAATACATCTTAAATTGATGAATGGTTAAATCTAATTCAAACAATTCAAGAATAAACCTTGTAAGTTCATTCTCCTATTTTATCAAAATATCCACTGAATATTTCTTGAAATTGATGTATTGTTAAATTTCGTGGAGTCAGTCGTGGAGTAAACTGACCTTCCAAATCATCAATCTCAGGTCTGAATACACGATCAATAAATCAGTCTGGTACAAACTTGACTTCACCATTTCTTCTCGGCACAAGCTGGGCAGATAAAACTTAATAACAAGAAAATAGATCCTCCCAGGGGTGTCTACATCATCATATGCAGAAACTCATTCCCTCATTTTTAAATCTGCCTTGGCTTTATCCTTCATATTAATGATATTAAAGAGGCTTGGTATGAATTATGGACATATAACTAAGTCTTATGCCATAAAATGAAATATGCTACCACTCCCTCTATTGAGTCTTTTTCGAAGTATTGCGCCATCAACATCCAATAGAGTTTCTACAGGGGGGTCATGTCGGCTTTGGCCCTCCCACTTTCAAATTTTTCCTCAAATTACAATTTTGTGGGCCCTTTTCAGTTCCCTCAACTAAGGTTTCCATGAAATGCCACTGTCAACATCCATGAGAGATCTGTACTTTTATCCCACATGGAAATACCACAGTAAAATTATAATCATGCTTATATCACTAAATGATAACATCAACGATAAAAATAGTGCAAAACCAAGAGAAAAATTCAAACATATGAACACACTTACAAGTTCTGCGATGGTTCAGCATCCTTCTGCAAAAGCTCTATTAAGTTATACAATTTGACAATATGCTAACCAAAGACCCATCAAAGCTCCTAATAGACAAAGCTGTAACAGCAAAAGGATTGTTTTTTGGATGCAAACTTATGGACACATGGCTGATATCCATTGTCTTGCAATCTGAGAAAAACTTGTACCAGATGAAGAAGTTACTATTGAAAGCACCATTAAAGCCAAGTAAGTTATGAAAGAAAGCATGTCTACATAGAATAGCATACATATTCATACTCATTGGTTAATAGCATACTGGTACTGAACAGCCCCAACTCAATACAGTACACCTGGTATCAGTCTAGAATATACCAAAACATGTAAACATGTTATACTATCAAAATATACCAAGATATCATCAAATATACACCATTACATCACATAGGACTTATTTATAGAACTTCTAACTGAGCTAACATTGATAAGAATATTCAAATATAGATCAAAAGCATCAAGAATAACATAACCCCTCTTATAAATAATATACAAGTCTCTTTTTCTACTTAAATCTATCAAATATTTGAAGAAAGTCTTGTTTATAATCTATTTTTGGACAATTTGGAGGCGGTTATTATAGAATAATTTGCCCCTCCCTGAAGCTCATCAAAGACTACTGTTTCAGTGCAACATTGAAGAACAAATACTCAATGACACCAAATCTGAATAATGTTGCATGTACATGATATGACAGTATTGGAAAAGTAACCACCATGACAGAGATAACAACTTAGATTTAGATAGATCCATTTCAAAAGCTGGTCCATCATTGATCTTTACCGGGGTTTCCCTACCCAATTACAGCATTGTTGATTGGAATAATGAGAGAAGATGGCTTGAGAGAAGATGACTTGAGTCAAGGTCACCATACTTTCTCACAACAATTGAGATTAGAAACTACAACCAAGATAGCTCGACATAACCAAGCAAATTACCTTATGTAAAGACACTTAAATACCAACTCTATGTGCTACAAACCAAATCTGCAAATGCTCAAAGGAGCCCATTTGCAACAATTATTGTTTTCGCTCATCAAATACATTGATCCTTATATATCGATATAACAGTCAATTTTCCTTTCTCATTATTTCCATCCTTGAATATTGTAAAATAATCATAACCTGGAGTGTAATGCAAGACAAGCTGTCTTCAGATACATTACATCATTAGCAGGCAGTTATATTACAACAAAACACTTTATTTAAATTATATATCTTTTATTCTGTTGTCTTAATTACCAGGTAATGCACACAAGACACTGAACATTCTCTTAGTAATTATTGTATCATGTAAAAACTCGGTTTTCTAAAAATATTTACAACTAGAGTTAAATAAACTGTTTTACTCTACATGTTTAAGGGGAAACGACCATGATCCACTATTGTTTTTGGCTCTTTCTTTAGTATATAGAATGTTAGCGATTATTTTTATGTGAATTGAAATATTAATGATAGTCTTGGAAAGACTTTACATTGCTTATATTATCTTTTTCAAATTTGTATATAGGCTAATAAGTTCAATTTTAAGACAACATTTTTTGCATTTTCAGATGATATAATGATATCAATTCGAAATCTTTCTCACACTATCAATACTGGTTACTGTGGCGTATGTTTGAATAACTTTAAAATAATTAGTTATATTAATTAGTGAAAGACAAGTAATCTGCATATTTTGTCAATTTAGATAATATTATTATGACTGCATGTTCCATCAATATGATGTTATATTATCAGTTGGTAATTACACGCCTACAGACTGAGAGATTAGTTTTAAATACGAATAAAACAGTTGAAATCGTGAGATGTGCTTTCAACATTAAGTTTTTTGTCCTACTTTTCTGTGCCTTACTGGACTAATGACATTGAGATAGTAGTAAATTATTAATCCAGTCTATCAGTAAGAAATAAGATGAGATTTTAAATATATTATATAGAACAGCTTCCAGCAATGGTCAGTTTTCTCTTTTAAAGTCTTTTGAAATGAGACTGTTATGATTGTTTCTTGTTATTGCTCGCTGTCTATATCTGGAAATAAGCACCCCAACCTTATTCATGCACAACTGTTTTAATATGATGAATTTGTATATCAAAATTTGGTCTAGTTCTAATACATATACAAAAGTAAACAATATGACTCATGTGAACATTCTGAGCTGAATGCCCCGTCTTTTCCTATTTGTACTGTGTGCTGATTATGTTAAGCAGTTCTTACGAGTGTGGTGCCAGGTATGGGTTTGCTTACACTTCTAGACACCTGATACTACTTTTCATTATGAAATACTAACTCACTTTTGATTCATATACTTCCTCATGTGAAAAGTTCATTGGCTGAAACAAATGTTTTGCCAAAATGTTGGTTTGGATTTCGAGATTCGTTTTTTCGATTCGGTACATTAGTACTTACAACTTATTTACAACACACACAATAGCCAAGTGTGCATTGTAATTTTGTAACTATTGATGGAAATTAAATCTATTAAGCCAGCAGTTTGTTACAGAACATAAAAACAGCAACTTCACTGACAGCATTAATTAAGTATAGCTCATCAATATTCCAGTTTTTATCCAACTCCAGCTAATAGAATCATCAATACAGTTTAAGGGAGTGACTTAACACATTGATTTATAAACACTGTTTGTGCTGATATTTCATATTGTCCGCTTAACCATAGACGTTACCTAAATCCATAGCCCTAGTTCAGAGGTTAAATATTTAAAAAGTTGGTAATCATTACACAAGGGTTGATAATATTTTAAAAAATATGGCTAAATATCAAATAGTCCTTAAGACCAGAGTCAGATAATTCCATGCTTTTGTCAAGCATAGCCAGCAAATACAACCAACTCATCAGCTCTTTTTGACAGATTGGTATTAAGAAAACTTAGAAGAAATGAAACAAATAGACATTATAAAAATCAAACATGCATGACTGGCAAATACAACCAAATCAACATCCTTTATTAAAAGAGTAAACTTCATCAAGACTTGTATCATAACAAAACAGAAATAACATTCAATAATCATTATATTCTAGGACCACCATTAAATTCAAACCTATTTCAATTGTCAGCCAATTCTTGAGACAAAAATAGAAAATATTGAATCATTGGCGACATTTTGTGGCGAGAACTGCGTCAGAATCAAGTAATTACTAGCTTCACAAAGATGGCTGATACATCTTCTACGTAACTGATTGTTATTCTATACTCCATTGTCAATAACGAGCCTCGAAAATAGCCCGTTTAATCGTACCATTACTTCATTTAGTCCCTGTCATTCAGTGAGTTTTTATTTAGAATCTTAAATACGGAAGTAACTTGAAATAGATATTTTGTTATTAAGATTAAATTTGTCAAAACTCTGTTCTATTTAATTATTCTGTTACTTTATTTTAGTCCTCATCATTCAGTGAGATTTTTATTTAGAATTTGGAATTAAGTTGAAATAAATGTGATGAATTCTCAATTTATGTCAAATTTGTTCAAAGTACTTTTAAAACTATCATACAATTCAGTTTTTATTTAAAATCTAAAATACAAAAGTCTCTGTAAATAGCCATGAAAATTCAGTCAAAATTCTTAAAAGCCTTTTTAAAGATCAAGTCGAAAAAAAAACTCAAATAGTTGTATCTAATTGATCCATAACTTCATTTAGTTTTTATCATTCTGTTATATTTAGAATTTATAACACAGAAGATTCCGTAATAACCTAAAATTATTAATATTTTACCAAAGCCCTCGGCGAATTATTTTACTTTTAAATAATGATAATTTGTGAAAATTATTAGATTTTTCCTCTCAAATTTCCAAAATTGTGTGAAGGAATAAATTCTTTGTTTTAAAACACTCCAAGATGTTTGAAAGATCATCAAGCTTCTTAATAAGGCTTAAATTCCTGACAATTTTAATTCATAACTTTGCAGTTTTTTTTAATAGAAAATTGGTCTGAAATTCTTAATAAAGTTCTGATATTGTTTCAGCTTGAACTTTGGAAGCGTCTAAGAAAAGGAAATTTACTGAACAGACGTGACATTTAGAAGTTGATGGGAAGTAAAGGCCAGAGAAGGTGAAAGGAGTATAACACAGTTGGTTATTGAAGGACCATTCTCTCAACATGATTGATTTTTTATAAAACA
>NW_008708739.1:76120-77177 GCF_000327385.1 Lottia gigantea | reverse complement strand
ATATATAATATATTTGATATATACAGGCAATATATATACAATATATGTGATATATACAGGCAATATATATACAATATATGTGATATATACAGGCAATATATATACAATATATTTGATATATACAGGCAATACATATATAATATATTTGATATATACAGGCAACATATATACAATATATGTGATATATACAGGCAATATATATACAATATATTTGATATATACAGGCAATATATATACAATATATTTGATATATACAGGCAATATATATACCATATATGTGATATATACAGGCAATATATATACAATATATTTGATATATACAGGCAATATATATACAATATATTTGATATATACAGGCAATATATATACAACATATTTGATATATACGGGCAATATATATATAATATATTTGATATATACAGGCAATATATATACAATATATATGATATCTACAGGCAATATATATACAATATATATGATATATACAGGCAATATATATATAATATATTTGATATATACAGGCAATATATATACAATATATTTGATATATACAGGCAATATATATACAATATATGTGATATATACAGGCAATATATATACAATATATTTGATATATACAGGCAATATATATACAATATATTTGATATATACAGGCAATATATATACAATATATTTGATATATACAGGCAATATATATACAATATATGTGATATATACAGGCAATATATATGATATATACAGGCAATATATATATAATATATTTGATATATACAGGCAATATATATACAATATATATGATATATACAGGCAATATATATACAATATATGTGATATATACAGGCAATATATATACAATATATTTGATATATACAGGCAATATATATATAATATATGTGATATATACAGGCAATATATATACAATATATGTGATATATACAGGCAATATATATACAATATATTTGATATATACTGGCAATATATATACAATATATGTGATATATACAGGCAATATATATACAATATGTTTGATATATACTGGCAATATATTACAATATAT
>NW_008708739.1:35546-76070 GCF_000327385.1 Lottia gigantea | reverse complement strand
ACCAATGACTTAACCATAGTCAGTGGAAATAAATCACTATCAGTGAATTCTTCAATTAATATATCTCAGCCCCTTTCCGTATTTCAGTCCAAATGACTCAATGACATACACTGGAAACCACAACAAAGGACTTAAATGAATCGCCAGCAATGAATTTTACAGATAATAAACTTTCTCCCTTTTTAGCCAAAGACTCAACTTAAAATCAGTTGAAGTAATTGTTAACAATGAATTACAATGTCTATGATAACTTGTATTCTATACAAATCATTGGCCGACCACCCTATAGTTCCCCCTCTTTAAACTGATGACTCACCAAAATTCATTAGAAATAGATCATTTACAATGACATACAGAAAAAATATTGCCCCTAACCACAATCTAGCCCCTACCACCCTCTGTAAACCGATGACTCAACAAAAATTCAGTGGAAATAATCATTAACAATGACTAAATACACAACATTGTCTATGATAACTAGTAGTCACACAATGTATCAAGGTGTGGTCCAATGTAGATTGTCTGTATGATCCAATAATATCTGGTTTGAAAGCTCATTAAATAATCAATGTACAACTATTTATCTACAGTGTATTACTGTTGTTTCAGGCAGCTATATCAATATACTGTTATATACAGGCAATATATATACAATATATTTGATATATACAGGCAATATATATACAATATATGTGATATATACAGGCAATATATATACAATATATGTGATATATACAGGCAATATATATATAATATATGTGATATATACAGGCAATATATATACAATATATTTGATATATACAGGCAATATATATACAATATATGTGATATATACAGGCAATATATATACAATATATGTGATATATACAGGCAATATATATACAATATATGTGATATATACAGGCAATATATATATAATATATTTGATATATACAGGCAATATATATACAATATATATGATATATACAGGCAATATATATACAATATATATGATATATACAGGCAATATATATATAATATATTTGATATATACAGGCAATATATATACAATATATTTGATATATACAGGCAATATATATACAATATATGTGATATATACAGGCAATATATATACAATATATTTGATATATACAGGCAATATATATACAATATATGTGATATATACTGGCAATATATATACAATATATATGATATATACAGGCAATATATATACAATATATTTGATATATACAGGCAAAATATATATACAATATATTTGATATATACAGGCAATATATATATAATATATTTGCAATTATAATATAATATTAATGCAATTCGCAATTTGCCATAAATTATTTCTTGGCTTAAATCAAGATTGTTCAAGAAAATCTGCAAATCAAATCAATTTGTATATTGTTGTGAGAATTTTCTGACAAATTTAAAAACATTAGGCAACAGTGCCACTATTTGAAGATTTTTTGAAAAAAAGCCCTGCACCTAAATGCAGATTTCTATAGGCTAGTTTAAACAAGGTATTCAATTTCAATATTCAGTGATATTACCTACCTTATATTCTGCCCAGGTTTATCCATTTCAAGAAACAATGATACTCAAGTTTATATGCCAATGATTATGAGATAGAACTGCAATTTACCACTTGAACAATATAAATATTTAGCATAATGTGTATCAATGATAGTAGTTTAAAGTTATGTATACGCTATGTAGAATATAATGTGTGTAGATTTGAAATGAGACAGATCATTGTGTTAACTTGTAAATGATAAATATGTATACAAAAAACAAAGAATATGAATAAAAATATTATCATTTGAATATATATTTAATCGAATAAATATGTAATTTTTTATGTAGCAGAAATTCAATAAGTAAATATGATTGTGAATTATCATTAGGTATGCATCAGAAAATCAGAGAAGTAACTTTGTATATCTTTAAGAGAAATGTTATGTGTAATTTTGTATATCATTATGAGAAAGTAAAGTTTAATTTGTGTATATTATTATGAGAAATGTAATGTGTAATTTTGTATATCATTATGAGATTGTAATGTGTAATTTTGTATATTATTATGAGAATTGCAATGTGTAATTTTGTATATCAATATGAGAAAGTAAAGTTTAATTTGTGTATATCATTTTGAGAAATGCATTGTATAATTTGTGTATATCATTTTGAGAAATGCGTTGTATAATTTGTGTATATCATTATGAGAAATGTAATGTGTAATTTTTGTATATTATTATGAAATGAATGTGTAATTTGTGTATAATTTTGACAAATACAATGTGTAACTTTGTACATCATTATGAGAATCTTGTATATCAAAAAAGTTATAGCCCATAAAGCTTGAAGATTTCTTTAAATACATGAATATGTCTGCATGAGTAGGTTCAGATTGTAAACTGGTGATGTTTATTTAAGATTAGAGATTCTTACCTCTTCATAAAATTTCAACTGTGGTACTTGTTCTTCTAATACAGTATTACAAAAATCCTTAAATAGCAGAAAACCTGAAAAATATCAAAATATTAAGACATTAGATATCAGATTAAAACATAGTCTCATAATAGCAATGGCCTAAGTCACAATGTAAAGATTTTTAATCAAACAAAGTTCAACATAAAGGTAAAAAAATTCTGTATTATGTTAATTATGAATGACCTATCTTTTAAAAGCAAATTTCTTTTTGTAAATGAAAGTGACCTAGATGTTTTTATAAGGATTCCCAACAACATATCTAACTAGACAACTGGCAAGATGAGAGTCTGACTCATTTTTTAATGAGAGTTTTCCGGATGTTCTCATTTATATTTCATTATTCATGATAGAAAAGTGTATCAGATGAAAAAAAAGATCAGTGATAATGCCTGCAGGAGTAGGACAAAGTAGATTGTTAAAGTTCATATTTGATGCCAGATTACAGGACTCTTATATAGCCTATGTTGGTAAGTTTTCATAGAGGTAGACAATTCAGTACTGTTTTTCTAGGGGGTTTTGCTCTATATATCATGTTTCATTAGATTTTTATATGCATGGTTGGCTTTATTTTATGATTAAAATAGTTATAGTTTTTGATAATAGTTCATCAAAATATTAATGAATATTAATTCATCATTGTATTCTTTGATTAGGCTTTTAACTACCACCTCTACCAGGGTGTTGTAATCAATTTTGCACTGAACTGAAATGACCCCAAGTCAAAATAGCCAAGGCCAGGCCCCCCCTGAAAAATTTAGATGACTTAAATGACTTGTTGAGTCGCTATTTCAAATCATTTGGCTCTCCCTGAGACCGTGGGCTACCTACGGGCCTGCTGCCACTGCTGGTTGAAATGGTAAGAAAACATCAACATCACCATTCCCTAAAACTAACCAATATGACTGAATGTGAAAGGTGTCACACTTTAAATCAATGCTTACATCTTTTCATTTCAAACTAGTTAATATTTTAGATTGATTTAAATATTTAATGAGTATTTTATCCCATTACTCTTATATATTTTGTTAAAACACTATCAAATTTTCTTTGAAGTAACTTAAGCTTTAAACATTTAGCATTCTGATCAAGGTGCAGTATTAGATATTTTCATTTAATTTCTAAACTCTACAGTCCAGGTCTCACTAAAGTAACAAGTAGTTGCTGAGCAAGATACGCCTACTTCCCTGATAAATTTATCTATGTCAAATCTTGATGTGTTTACATACTTCGAGATTTGTTAATCCCTTCAATGAGATATATATTTATATATTCTATACGTGATCATTTCACCAATTCTTATATTTTTCAAACATCCACATTATGTTGTTACTCATGTCTGGTTGTATGATCAATTGCTTGTGATTACCACAAGGCCCGGTTTTGAAAGGCTTTGGATGTAACTTGGCATGCTTGTTAGACATTCATAGCTTACTTTTCAAAACAAATTTTGGCCGGACTTTGTTTATGAATTCCTATTGAAGTTCAGCGTTGTTAATTGAAATCTGAACGAAATTGGCTGTGTAGTTGTCAGAATGTTTAACAAAATGAAGACTCGAGTTTATTACGCGAACCAGCTGTTTTAAAATTACCAGTTAATCGTTGCTGATGTTTGTAAACTTCACAAGATGAAGAACTTTTGTGATTAACTCAGATCTGATTTTGATTAAATTGTTGCCAAAAAATGACATTGACATTGAAACAATGTAATGGTATTTTACATTTTTTCCATGTCAGTCCCTCTGACCTGGATCCAGCCTGTAGCTGGTCCAAGCAAAATCGTGTTGAAAATTGTATGCCAGAATCAAACCCTGGTTCAAATGTCAACCTTCTATTGGACTAAAAGCAGAACATATTTGAAAGAGACAATGATTCTGGTTAAGGATTGAAACATTTGTGGACATGATTAATTAATTCAGCATAATCAACATCTTTTGTTTGAGTAACTTCCCTTTAGCTTAAGCTCATGCCAAAAAGTCTAGACAATATTAAGAAGATTAAAATTTAAGCTCAAGAACAATATAACCAATATGCCAAGAAAGTCTTTAAATGGCATTGAGCAATTGTGAATACGACATATCCACGCAGCTTTATGGAACAACAATCACTGGTTTAAGTTTTAAGTCTCTACGTCTTTCCCCCGTTGTCCTCAGAATATGCCAAAACATCTGCATATTATAATGGACCATTTTTGTTTTAGAGATAAATTTGTAAGGGAGAGATTTAAGAGAGTAATTCTCTTTAGTCTACCAGCATGGTTTCCTTGATGGTGTAGTTTATTAGCGTAAACACTGGTTTGTTTTGTGTTTTATTCGCGATATTTCACAGGTGTTCATGGCTTCAAGTCTCCGGTTGATGTTTAATAATTTAATCAGCGTTTATCTGGCATCAAATGATAAGATTCCAGACAGTTTCACTGAATCTTTTATAGGAATCGAGAGAAGAAATTCTTAGAAGGCCTAGTATTTCAAAGTTAGATTTGAGTTAAATTTAAATTATGTCTTAAAGAGACCCCTTCAAAACCAGAAAAAATGTCGATGATGTTTTCGGGATATGTGGACACAATGTCCATGATAACCATAGTTGATGACCACGCTGATGAAACCCCTAACATAAGACTAAGGGCGAGTAAACCAGGCTCTCCCTTAGCCAGGGTTTCCATGATACATCCAACCAGCTTCCAGAAGCCAGAAGCTGCCCGATTCCCTGCTACCATCTTACAGGGAACCAAGCGATATCTGCAGTAAGAACACTTGGATACGTATCCAGTTTAACACAGTGTGTAAACGAAAAATTGATGTCACACACCTTTAGAGCTACCATACTGCCGGATAACACAAGATACCAGCAGCCCTGATCCATTCCTAGTTCACATTATCAAAATCATAAAACATGACCCTGATTTGGATACCACAACCAAGGAAAGATGTAGAACAGACCTACATGGGATCCATGAGCTCAAAACCATGGCTCAACGAAATCATTTAACTTTATTTTACATCTTATTCCATGATGTTGATTCTATTTTAGTCCTTTGAATTACTGAATCATTTTTGTCCTTGACATTAGAATCATTGAGGATTCAAAAAAGTGCAAAATTAATTGCGTTCCGATATATTAAAGGCAGTAAGAAGCTTCTAAAGAACAGGAAATATCTTTAACAGGTTCCCTTGAGAGGTCACACTTGAAATCATATATAGGTACATAGAAATGATATAAATATCCTTCAATTCTGCACAAATTTCTTCAGTTTTTGAGAATGAAAGGTCAGTCCTGGAAGCAGATTATATCATCTGATTGTGAATGACATTTAAATTGACATAATGTCAGAATAAAAATAGATATAGCCCCAGGCCATGTTCTTGTATTCTTTACCTAGCATTGTATTCCAGTTCTATATTATAACTGTACAGGAAGTAACTCCTACATACTTGTTTTTAAGTCATGCTGGAATAATTATAACAATTACTTCCAATCATAAAGAAAAAACTAACATACCCGTACCCATAGAAAAAAAAAGCAAAATCAATGTGCCCGGTATTAAACTTTCAAATAGAAATTCACTTCAATCTAGATTTTACCAAAATTGACACACAGCTAGTGTATGAATTATCCCTTTGTTACCCTATTGAAATAATCTTAACATGTAGTTCCAATCATAAGTGGATACTAACATGCACCCACTCTTTAGTTTCCTAATGACCCTATCACAAAGTGCGCAGAGCAATAAATTCATGGGTTTGATCAAGTACCAAACATCTCTATCTGAGTGCAATCAGTGAATAAGATTTAAAGAACATTTTCTGCACCTCATTCAACCCTGTCTTAATCTGCTATAAAACTCTCAGTACATTAGAGTAAAAATTCTCAATAATTTGGCACCACTGCCAATGGAAGATCTGGCAAATATTTTAAATAATGCCAAATATTTAAAGAAAATGTCTGAAAGTAATGGCAGAAAGTAGGTCATTAGTTTAATAGATGTATATCTTATAGAAACGGAAGATTTACTGATTGTCAGAAAAAATATAATTGAATACTTGTTTTCCCCAGTAAATTATCTATATTTTACTGAATTTTAAATATGTTTTATCTTTTAAAAAAATGTTATAATAATGTTATAATCATAGAGCCATGAAAATAACAGCAAATTCTTATCTATTTGATAACAACCATTTCATCACCTATATTTCTTTAAATGATAACAAGAAATTTCACCAGGTAATGTTTTCATTGCTAAAAAAGTGTTCAATGCATAAACAGCAAAGAAATATGAACAGTTTTCAGTGCCTTTATTTTTTAAATAAATGTATAAAAATTGAAGGCAATTAATGAATAAAAAGTAAAACAATATGAAAATGAAAACTTTCAATGCTTTAATGTTTCAATTAATCAAAATGTGCAATAGCTGAAGAGAAATATAAACACAATATCGAAATCCATTGAAATGCACTGATATTTTACATCTTGTTTTTACAAATCTTTTTTTTGCACTTTGTAGTTTTTTAATTATTTTGTAAGATAATTTCTGAGATTTTTTAAGTAAACCCTGTTTGTATATAGATTAAATCATTCTATAACTGTCAGTAAAAGGTAGATCATTCCAACTGCACTTCCTGGTACAGTAGATCACATAGATTATTATCATTAATGGAGACTCTGGAGACAATCTCCCTTGAATGAAAATATTTAAAGGGATTGTTTAAGAGATTTTCATCACAAGTCTATGGTTCTTGCGATTCCACTAAAACTAAGTGCTTTCATGATCTATTACTTAGATATTATTAAGTGCAATTGCAAAAGAGATGTCATATATGCGTTTAAATAACCATATACATCTGATGGACAATTGGAATTATGCAATGGAAACCATAAATGTCTTGATAAACATACAAAAAAAGATAGAAAAAGAAATATCCCTTTAAAATAAACAAAATGAAAGTAGAAAGTCTTATTCAATCAAAATATTTGTCTATTTAACTCAAAGATACACTCCTCATTGTTATTCAATAGTATAGTCATGTTACAAGCTGAAAATAGTAACAAGTCATTTCAAAATAAAATCTTACTTAGTTTCTTATGTATGTTCAAATGAGAAACAAAACTACAAAATAACATCAACTATCCACAAGCTATGACAAATGTAATAGAAAGAAACTACAAATAACTTTTCTATTTTGTGACCAAAAATAATGAACAATTTTTTCCAGTCTCTTTTTAGACTGATTTAGTCTCTAAGCTTTCTTGCTATCAAAGCTTTAAGTTGATGGGACGTATAGACACTTTATCATGTTAATCCCAGTTGTGTATAACAGGATATTACTGTGTCTGCACTATGCAAAATTGTTAATTTTGTTCATCCAGACGGGGCGTGTATTAGCTGTGCAATATACTTGCAATTACACAGTATCTAAACCTCAAGATAGTGAGCAAGCATCTGTCTGAGGCATCAACACTTCAATTCAACTGAGTCATTGCAAGAATTTGCATTAACTGCTTTTACAACCACAAAACACAGGACCTTTATTTTTATAATTCAGATTGTAAATGAGTTAAAATTATTTTCACAATAAATCAGTATTCCAGTTGAGTTGACAGATGAGAAAAGAAGCTTTAAACTTTATTTTCATCGACAAATATGGATGAGTGTCAATTCTAGGCTGAGAGAAAGGATAATTGTATTGATTTGGGAGTAAATTTTAATCCTGTATCAGTCAGTTTAATGCTGGTGTAAGTAACCTTGATGTATCCCTTCACAAACCAGAATGGAACTCATTTCCTTTCAAATTCCAGACCAAAGCAGCGGTCTTTCGTGGTAACAAAATTATTTTTTATCACGAAATATCAAAGTTGCATGTAATACATTGTTGGTTTTTTTGCCATCCCTCTCAGAAATAGTGCCAGTAATAGTGTTCACAGCTCACTGTCAAGATTTAAGGCTTCAAATTCATGAGTGTTCAGAATTTTCAGCATGTGAAACTTAAAATGATAACTTGTCTTTTCTTGACACTCTATATAGAACAGCCTATAGAAATAGAAAGTAAAATTTAGAAAGATTGTGTGATTTGTCCACAGTTCTAGTGGTTCTAAAGACTATTTAGATCTTAAAGACTCAAATCAAGTCCGGAAAATGGCAAACTATGACCTTTAGGCAGTGTGAGGATACACTTTTCGTACCATATCCTCAGCCATTCTTCTGCAGATACTATTCATGTAATGTTTGAGCCAAGGTATGCATTATTTAAACAATTATCAATAATTATTGCAATCTTGGTTCACTTTATCTATATAGCTTAACCCATCAAAACACTTCGCTCAACCACCAAAATTCTACTTGATCTTACTATTACAAGGTTAATATTGTTTAATCTCTCTTTCAATAACTGGGTCATCAAACGACCTACATTTTTATCATTTTCGAAATTAAATCTTAACATGTCCTTCAGAATTAACAAAATATCAATTGTTGTCTTGAATAGCTGAAAGAATTCAAACTTTCTGCAAATAATTTCTGAATTCCTCTGGTTAAAATTTTGATATATTTTGGCTGCACTACCATAATTACCCTGGTGGCCATGCTCATTCTTTGCAATCTTGACAATTTTTTTGGAGAGTCCACATAGCTAAAAATATGACTTTGATGGTCAAAAGAGGTCATTCTTAATATGGGAATAGACAATGTACAGAGTCCAGCGCAGTGTACAGTCTGGGATTATCAATGTAGTTGAAATAAGTTAAAGGAGTGAATACACTAGATTGGGTCTAGAAATTGAGCGGACACAATTCTCTGCTACTATAATCTACAGTAGCTTCCAACCTTTAAACCTAATAGCTATAAGTTAAATTCAAATTCAAAACCTTAATTCAGTCTGAGCTCCAATATAAAACTACAACAATAAGACATTACAAGGATCTCTTGAGTTTTTTAAAAAAGATTCATCTTTAATGTTTGTATTTTTCATAAAGACAAGACTTGGTATGGTATGGCTGACCAACCCATTAACAAAATTTGATCCTAGTAAATAATACAAAATTTCACAGTAGGTATCAAAATAAGACTACTAAGAAGTATATGTTATTGCCAATATAAATAGTATATTTCTCACTGTTATTTTAATAACATAAACATATAAAATAGGTCAAAAGGTTAAAATAGTATATATTATAATTTGTAATCAGTATAGTACTATAGTTTAATCTAAAACATACTTGATGGTCTAGTCTAATAACTTTACTCATATACTTATATACACTATCTACAGGTACTCGAAAATTTTAAAGTGGTAGTTTTCACCAATTTAAAGGGTATATTTTGAAAAATCTATATCATAGCCACAATGAAGACATGGATAAAAGCCTTATGTTGAAGTATGCAGTGAGGGAAATTATGTCAGGACAGCATAAGCTGGTCTAGTCCAATAACTTTACTCATATACTTATATACACCATTTACAGGTACTCGAAAATTTAAAAATTGTTACTTTTCAAGAATTTTAAGGAATATCTGTATCATAGCCGCAATGAAGACTTGGATATAAGGGTTTAAGGTGTAGTGTGCGATGAGGAAAATTTTGCCAGGAAAGCTTAAGATAGTCTAGAGTCTAGACTTAACTAATATACTTATATACACTGTCTACAGATACTTGAAAATTTTAAAGTGCTACTTTTCACCAATTTACAGGGTGTATTTTGACAATTATAAGACTTATGTTGAAGAATGAATATTGCCTGGACAGCAGAATCAGTTTACTTTTTTTCCGATTGTCAAGGGATCTGAAACATACCCAAGTTCTCTATTTATAGACATATCAAAGAGGATCACAGATAGAAATATCTAATCACAATTCCATTTTTTTTAAGCTGGTATATACTCAAATAATTCAACATTTCTACGTTAACTGTAGATCTTTACTTCGAGAGAGTAGAAATTTCAGTGTAAGAAAAAATAGAACACTTTTAAAGCTTTTAAATTTAATCTGATAACAGGCAGTATAGCATCCATAAGATTGAGTTTCTCCTGTCTATGTATTTTGTTTTAAAATAATTATGAAAATACTGATGTAATCTTATTTAAGCTTTGGAAAGTGGATAAACCCAGGTGCATGAAACAAGATGGCATCAGACAACAATGGTCAATAATGCCCAGCTCACAACAGGTTGTAACAGGTGCCCTTTTGTAGTAAATAATAGCCTAGTAATTAGCATCAGTTACATGTCATATTATAATTCTCAGTCTTTAATAAATGGCATGACAACCATACAAAATTATTATCCTTGAAATAATGTTGCTTTCATAAAGGATTAAAAATTGATAAAAGATAAGATTAGCCTTGCCGCCTACACAGTTTGCTTGTAACATATTAATACTACAGTACAGAATTAGAGAAACATACAGTTTATATCAAAATTAATGTTTTTTGTTATCATTTTTTCACTTGAGTATTATAATTAGTAATAGATGTATTATATCAAACATTGAGTTCATTGAAACATTTTACTTTGGCTAAATCAGTTCCACAGAGGAACTCAGTTGTACACTTGGTTAAACAAGTACTCTAGGGTTTTGATCAAATTATGAATTAAGACAAAAATTTGGGCTTTTTCAAATTCTGTTTTGTCCTGTCAGTCATTCTGTACAGAAGGCCTGGTATGGAAGTAGTTTCTAGTTGTTTGAATAGTATAAGCCGAGCCCTGATGGCTGAAATTTAATCACACAGATTGGCGTTGCCTGTCTTCATTGGACATTGAGCTGTGACTTCACCCTCCCTCAACAAATCACTTTGCAAAATGAAAAGTGAAGAAGCTGCAATAATGTAGTAGCACTGAATAATATATGGATACACATTATAACCATTACAGTCCAGATATTTTGATTCTGCCTTAGTACAGGTCAAAGATCTTTCAATTCCTGAAGTAAATTTTTGGCCAGGGCACAATCCAATTCGACATGAGGTAAAAGGTTGCCTTTAAACTATATTTTTGAATTATTTCTACCATTGACTCATTGAACTACTTTTTGATACCAAGACAATGGATCTATTATATTTTTGACAGTATCTTATCTGGATGCCCTAGACTCTAGTATATTACCTATACAAAACATGATAATCTATCAACATAAACACACCATGTAAGCACAATCAGAGCCTTTTTTCATAAAAGCTTCCCTGGCATTGTATTAAATCCAAAACTACAATAATCTTTGTTATCAAGGCCTTGACTTACATATCAATTAGGCAAATATGCAAAACAATAATGTGTCTGGCCCTCACAGGAAATTGTAACTCACATACATTCGAAATGTCTTGTCAATTTTTATCGATTTCAAACTGTTGAGGGATCTTTTACGAGCACAGCAGCTTGTGCCATCCTTGGCATACATACACAATTGTGCAAAACAAAATGTCTTTTCAATTTTTATCGATTTCAAACTGTGGATGAAGTATTGTTTGTATTACAAGTTTAAAATTTGACAAATCCCTCCACAGTCAGTGTATGAAAGATGAATAAGTGTCACAGTTTTGACAAAATTTCCCTAACTGCACAAGGCATCACATTGTCAACCCCTCAAACCTGCATCTGCTGACAGGGGGGACACTGGATTGAAAACTTCAGAAGTATTATCTTGACCTTTCAACCCCAAGCAATCATACTTTTTAAAGATTTCTCATTTATAATTAACATTTCTATTTTCTAAACCTTTAACCTTGTTTTATAATATATATCACTTTGTGGCCTAGGCCAGTGCTTTTATGGTCTTATAAGCACTTTGTTTTATCGGATTAATTTTTTTTACCTAGGCCAGTGCTTTTATGAGAATGTTGTCTCATCACAATCTAACACTAATTCTATAGGAGAATATCTCTTATAAACTAATATACGAGGTGAAAACAATATATTAATACTGTACACTTGAAGAAAGGAGTGTTATAATAGATGAACGGTCATTTATGTCCCCTGTGTACATTACTATTACTCTTAGACTGCAGTAATTTCTGAACTGACTTTTGCTTGTCATTTACATAATATTCAAGATGCAATTTTCAACTGTATGTCATTTTTTTTGGATGTCTTCAGGTCTAAGGAAATGTAATATTTGATGTTTTTGCATTTAAAATAAACACACTTCCCTCCCAGAAATTTCACCTGAAAATGACCCACATTTTAGACTCAACATTCCTCACTGTAATTCCAACATTTTTAATTGGTTGCAATTTTTATCAACCCATGAGCAATCCCAGACCCTGCATACTAATCTGCAGTTGAAATTTCCATTCTGTTCAAAATAATTATGTGATTGAGATACCCGTAGTGGTCCAACACTTTATAGGACTATAGCTGTCTACTGATCATAAATAATTCACTGCACATAAACTTACCTATTTTTTGGTTAAATATTTTATCAAACGTAACTTCGTGGTTTTTTGTTAGATGTTTGTGCATAACACTCCTTACACTGAAAGAGACAAGATATAGGGTTGGTGGCAATAGCGGATATATTTTTATTTGCTGGGCAATAACATTCATAATCCCGGTAATATATGATATACATCAGTTGACAGTCTATCGACTCGCTTTGATCTCATATACTCCGTTATAACGGTACATAGGGGTATGGAATATGGCTGATAATACACACCTTGGATCTGGGAGAACTATTTTCTTGCTGGCCCTGGCTGCTGGAGTAGATTTACTCTTCTCCATAGCCATAAGATAGCTCACATCGGCCAATACTGCTTCTAGATCCGCCATGTTGGAATAATAAACAGAGGCTAGCTGAGAAATGTATTCCAACTAGACGAGCCAAGCGAATGAAACAGACAGCTAAAACACAATAATTCACTCTCGACACAGAATCACATGGTAATCCAGTTTTAGGGGACAGCAGACATGGTAGATTTAAGATAAAAAGGGGGTTGAATTCTCAAAACACTAGAGCAATCCACGACACACTTTCGCCAGTCGTCGTTCAACATATACGTAAATATTAATTAGTATAGCAGAGCGAGGCGCTATACAGAACAACGTTGTATTATTGTAGCCTATAGAGCCGACTGGCTAAACTCCACTGTTAGTCGTCGTGCTACTGCAGTACGAGAAACTATTCTTCTAGGCTTATTATCGATTTAGGCTCTTCACAATATAAAATAACTGATCTTCTAATGTATAACGGCAGTAAATATTAATCTAATGGCTCTATTTAGTATTTAATGGAATTTGTAAGGTTTATTTTTTTCGCTACGATAATGAATAGTGCATCTGTTCTTCATAATATATGCAAAACAGTTAACCAATTATTACCTCTTCCACTCGGTGCCAGATCCATTGTCTGCGATGCGTGATGATATCGTGTAACTACGATCACTGTAAAAAAAAATAGAATATAGCAATTGATACTAGATTAATTATCGTGTTTTATTTATAGTGAACTAATGGCAGTTTTATTCCCTGGGTTATCGCTCTTATTGTCATTTATTATTTACTGATACTGCTATATATATGATAACATATACTGATGGATGTACTGGTACTGCTATATATATGATAACATATACTGATGGATGTACTGGTACTGCTATATATATGATAACATATACTGATGGATGTACTGATACTGCTATATATATGATAACATAATTATACTGATGGATGTACTGGTACTGTTATATATATGATAACATATACTTATATATTGATGGATGTACTGGTACTGCTATATATATGATAACATATACTTATATACTGATGGATATACTGGTACTGCTAAATATACAATAACATATACTTATATACTGATGGATGTACTGGTACTGCTATATATACAATAACATATACTTATATATTGATGGATGTACTGGTACTGCTATATATATAACATATACTTATATACTGATGGATATACTGGTACTGCTATATATATGATAACATATACTTATATATTGATGGATTTACTGGTACTGCTATATATATGATAACATATACTTATATACTGATGGATGTACTGGTACTGTTATATATACAATAACATATACTTATATACTGATGGATGTACTGGTACTGCTATATATACAATAACATATACTTATATACTGATGGATTTACTGATACTGCTATATAAATGATAACATATACTTATATACTGATGGATGTACTGGTACTGCTATATATATGATAACATATACTTATATACTGATGGATGTACTGGTACTGCTATATACACAATAACATATACTTATATATTGATGGATTTACTGGTACTGCTATATATATGATAACATATACTTATATACTGATGGATGTACTGGTACTGCTATATATACAATAACATATACTTATATACTGATGGATGTACTGGTACTGCTATATAAATGATAACATATACTTATATACTGATGGATGTACTCATACTGCTATATAAATGATAACATATACTTATATACTGATGGATGTACTGGTACTGCTATATATATGATAACATATACTTATATACTGATGGATGTACTCATACTGCTATATAAATGATAACATATATTTATATACTGATGGATGTACTGATACTGCTATATATATAACATATACTTATATACTGATGGATGTACTGGTACTGCTATATATACAATAACATATACTTATATACTGATAGATATACTGGTACTGCTATATATACAATAACATATACTTATATATTGATGGATTTACTGGTACTGCTATATATATAACATATACTTATATACTGATGGATGTACTGGTACTGCTATATATACAATAACATATACTTATATACTGATGGATGTACTCATACTGCTATATAAATGATAACATATACTTATATACTGATGGATGTACTGGTACTGCTATATACACAATAACATATACTTATATATTGATGGATTTACTGGTACTGCTATATATATGATAACATATACTTATATACTGATGGATTTACTGGTACTGCTAAATATATAATTACAATAATAACAAATACTTATATACTAACGAATTTACTGGTGCTGCTATAAATATATAGTAAACGTGTACTTATATACTAATGGGTTACCTGATAGATGAATAGATATATAGTAATAGGACTATATTATTCTGCAATCAAATAAAATCATTATCAATATCAATCTCGGTTTCATTCTCACGCTGTAGATAGGGGACCACTCGCTTTAGAAACCGAACTTGTGCCAAATAATTGGACCAGTAGCTTAATAGTGGTACCCAGGAGTACCCGCCCTACTGATACAAAGCCTTGGTTTAATTGGCCGTATCCCCTTACCTCCTTCAATATGAACTCTCTCATCAAGTATTAAATATTAAGCCGCCTCCTCTATTACGATGACCTGCTTGTACTGCTTTATATAAACTAACATTTATTGACAGATACATAGCATTTAGCATTGTATTGATTAGAGCAATGTCATTCAAATGCATGGACTAAATCAACCATTCTATTAACATAAAATGTATTAATATAAGATAAGCAAAATTCAACACAGCTGTGTTGTCATCCGATATGATGATATATCTGAAACAATACAATGTATTCAGATCCTTCTACCAACTACCACGACTTAAAAAAAACTGGAAACGGACGTTAACCAACCAACAAACTTACTGTTGCCCTACTCAACTACCACACCAACAGTACTACAGTAGCCTACCAATACCATCCAAATCATACTATCAAATTGGTGTATGCTAATACTGAAATCCTTAGCCCCCACTTGTGACCTACGCCAGTGATTCCATAGGTGAGTATCTCTTATAACACCATACACTTCCACGACTACCAACAACTACCTAGTTTGTGATATCAGTATTAGCTGGAAGCAGACATTAACTTGACATCTACAGACAACTATCTAGTATAAGGTTTTATAAGAGATACTCTCTTATAGAAGCACTGGTCTAGGTCACAAGGACTTCAGCTTTAGAATACATCAATTTGATAAGAAGTTGCCTACTTCTGGAGAGATTTACAAGATAAAAAAATAATTCAAAAAGGAGTTAATGAAAGGGGATCTAATCTACCATGGGCAAGAACATTACTCAGATTTTTATTCCTTTTGTAAGCAGTCACCAAACGTTTAGTATAGATGTTAGGGAATTCATCCTGGAGTTCTTTATGAAAGCGTTTGACATAGGCATATTTAGCTGTAGAATTGTAGGCGGCAATTTGTATAATTTGATTGTCATGCTGTATATTTATAGGCCGTTAGGTACAACTGTTTGTAATTGGTCTATCTAGAAACTCTCCCTTTGCAATCGCTTCTAGTCTACGATATCAGTTAGCTGGAAGTGTACGTTAACTTGTCATCTATCAACAACTACCTGGTCTGTGATATCAGTTAGTTGGAAGCGCAAATTTACTTGTCACCTCCAACGCAATATCAGTTAGCTAGAAGCGGATGTTTACTTGTCATCTACCAACTCGAAAACAGTTATCCGGAAGCGGACGTCAATTTGTCATCTACCATCTAAGTCTATGATATCAGTTAGCAAGAAGCGGACTTTAACTAACCTGCCATCTACCAACAACTACAGAGTCTGTGATATCAGATCCTATTACCATGCACGACTACCAACAACTACGTAGTCTGTGATATCAGATCCTACTACGATGCACGACTACCAACAACTACATAGTCTGTGATATCAGATCCTACTACCATGCACGACTACCCACAACTACATAGTCTGTGATATCAGATCCTACTACCATGCACGACTACCAACAACTACGTAGTCTGTGATATCAGATCCTACTACCATGCACGACTACCAACAACTACATAGTCTGTGATATCAGATCTTACTACCATGCACGACTACCAACAACTACATAGTCTGTGATATCAGATCCTACTACCATGCACGACTACCAACAACTACGTAGGCTGTGATGTCAGTTTCTGTTTGAATAGGACGTTAAACTGTCATCTACCAACAACTATGATATCAGTTGCCTGGAACCAAAGCAGACGTTGAGTTGTCATCTAACAATTAAATATACCTAGTCTGCGATATCAACATCTTATGGAAGCGGATGTAAACTTGCACATTACCTACCAACAACTAGCAAGTCTGCGATACCAGCTATAACTGATAGCAAACGTTAACTGTAATCTACCAACAGCTACCTAGTCTGCGATATCAGTTGGCTGAAACCTAATTTCACAAAAACACATCATGTTATTTGATATAATTAACTATACATTGCAATCGGCTTATTAACTACATAACGTATTTTTCCGGTGATAGATAGTGTTATTATCCCATAGCTTAATTAGTAGCGAGCACCTGTTCCTCGTCACCATCATATTGACTAGTTTAAACGTAGCTTTTATTGATCTATGAAATAAGACCACCTAATTGCTTATCGACTGGTTAATTTCTATTGATTGGAACCTACTAATTCTGATATATCCTATGGTAGTGTTGGATGCAACACATTTGATGCCAATCTGAATGGTATCGGAAATCAAGTATCACCAAATGACAATGGTTGCCATCGATTTTGTGGGTTGTCGTCAATCCAGAAATTTTATATAACGCCCAAGAATTATCTGCTAATCGGTAAATTACGGGCATTTCTTCGGCAATTTCCGTAAAGATGAATCTTAGCGTTAGCTTAACCTTCACGGTATAGGCCTGCATGGATGGTATATAGGAAATCTAGAATCACCAAAACGACAATGGTTTTCATCGATTTTGTGGGCTGTTGTCGTTATAGAAATAAACCCCAGTTTTAATACAAATCGGCATATAATAGGGAAAAAATGGTCAGTTTATTAGATCACAAAAATAGAGATTTATACATAGGGAACCCAAGTATCACCAAATTACGAAGTCCAAGCATTGGAGATTAATTATCTCATAGGCATATGAGTAAAGTAAATGGTTACAGTGAATGATAATACAGTATATATAAGTATACAACGGGTAGATGTATATTATATTAGGGCGGCAAGATTTGTAAATTAGAAACCACGTATCGCTGTCATGGTTGTCATCGATTTTGTGGGGTGTCGTCATTGCAATAAAACAAGATCTTGGAAGAATCTGATAATCGGTAAATCACAAACATAGAGTTGCAAGCCTTATGTATATTGGAAACCAAGTATCAAGTAGGTGAGGTTTCTACACGGAGTGGATGAGGGGCGGTGGGAGGGAGGTCACGACAATTTTGTGGCCACTACTTGGCCCCTTCACCTAACACTTCATAGAAACATCACTGTACCTAATGACAGTGGTTTTCATCGATTCAGTATGGTTTTATCATCACAAAGATACAACGCCCTAGATTTATTGTATAAATGTATAGAATATCGCTAAAACATACCTACATAATTATCATAGACCTGCATTTAATAATGATACGATCGTTAAATAGATATTGTAGATAGGTCTCGGAGCCCATGTGCCACCATTTATATCCATTATTGTACAGTGAGTCACCATTGAATAAAATATTTCTCTCTTATATACAGTAATTCATAATGCGTTATTTAGTTCATGTTTCATTAGAGGAGTGTCTTGTACGCCTAATTACGAATGTTGTCACCCTATTGCCGCAGCATGACAATAGTAGGGCCGTAGCCAGATTGCCAAACAAGGGGTAAAGGGTTTCTATTTTAATTTACAGGATAACGGCACCATGATAGTAGAATATATTCAAAGATTACCCACCATGGTTACGAAAATGGGTAGAAAAGTGGTACATGAATCTGTGGGTGCTTCGGACGGCCTTCATCCTTGTATAACAGAAGCATGTCCTCTTTTCACAAGCTGCCAAGTGTTGATATAGTCAGCCCTGTTATTCATTCATTGATACCCCTAAACCTCTATTGAACTCTTCCACACATGCATACTTTCTATCAATGATACTGATGATGTCTGTTTTGTTTGTATAATGTAGGAACTCATTTGTAAAATTAGGGGTGTTTTTTTTTTGCCTCATGCCCACATAATATTCAGCCCTTAACTATAAATGAAAAGATATCTTTCTAACCGTAATCTTTTCATAAATATCAATCAAAAAGTTGGAAGCAATAGAGAACTTTACTTTGCATATCTTCAACTTAATATTATTATAATGTGCAAAACTATCTGGATAGATATTTGGAATTGGGTTGTTATACCAATGAAAATATGAAAAAGCACTTCGTTTGTCACACAAAGGACCTGTGTTTGTCAACTTTTCTTCAACGCTCCTGTCAACCTTTTCCTCAACGCTCCTCTCAGGGCCTGTGTTTGTCAACTTTTCCTCAACGCTCCACTCAGGGCCTGTGTTTGTCAACTTCCTCAACGCTCCTCTCAACAACGTATTGCGGCAAACGTTTGTTCACTTTGAGCTAACATATGCTATTATTATACCAGTAACGGGCCATGGATTGTAGTGGTTTTTGTGTTAGTCGATTAAGTGGCATGTGTCAAAGTTGGAAAAATTCTGATGCCAGTGTTTTCCAGAATCATTCCTGGGATGGCTTTTAATTTTTTTTCACCAACATCTATATCACCCCTAGGGATTAAAGGGAAGTAACTATCTTTTTTCAGATGTTAATTGTTATTTAAGAAAGAAATGTGGATAATTCCAAGACAATGTTCCTGACAATACCTTCCTTAGGACTTGTAATGGTGGAAAACATATGTGTGAAATATGCAGAAAAAAAACTTAAATATCGGTTTTACAAATTTACTTTGAGTATAAATACACGCTCAATAAATAACAATAATTTCAAATCAATTATATAATAATGTAGGCTAGATGCTTTCTATTATGAGAGTGCTAACTCTATACCAGTAATTTCTCTTATTAACATAAAATATAACCAACCATTAACTAAGGCAACACACAACCTTCAATTCACACTGAACAATTTCATTAGCAATTGGTCGCACTTTTTTACATTTTTGATTCACAGCTCAACATAATAAAATAAAATAATAATTTCATTTTGTATATTTGTTAAATCATAGAAAAATGCAGTTTTGGTCTGAGATTTTTGTCGTCCATTAGAGCCTTGAGTAAAATCAGGAGGTGTGCCTGTGCTTCTGCGTCCCCAACAGGATTTGTAGGATACTTGTTGATACTTGTCTTTGATAGTTTTATTGTCTGCAAAACAGACCGTTATCATCCAATCAGATTCATTTTCCTTTCAAGTGCATGCTCTGAAAAACGACCGACGAACTTATTAACATTAACAAAATGAACAAAACTAACCTAACAAATTTCTCAAAACAATTAATAAACATGAAGCTAAATATATATCCATCCTAGAATACAAACAGTTTACTAAATTTCCAGGTAGAATAAGTAGGAATAGGAGACAAAATTTGGGTGTTGTATACCCCTACTAAAATTTTTATTACCATGCTTCAAAATATAAAGTCAAAATATAGCCAATATTAAGAAATGTCTTAGAAGGATTATAGGATTACGTCAATATTATTTGATATATATTGATCTCAATTGCCTTTTACAATTACATTTTGTCAGTTTACTTAAAATTAGACCAAATTTTCCTTCAGTTTTTAATTAACTTTCAAATTTTATTTAGCCGCTTTAATTAGACTGACAATTTGTGCTATAGCTGCTGTTTTGATGAACCAATTTGCATACTTTGGTGCATAAATATCATTTTGATTCAACTATTTCTAAATTCACAAATTCTTCTGAAATCTTTCTTGTTAGTAATAACCATTGATATTCAAAGCTCAAGGGTGCGAAAGCTAATATTCATCTTTTCTAAAATCCCAAGATTTTTTCCTGTTTATCTTGTTAGATGTAGTCATGGATATTGAAAGCTCAAGCACAGAAATACCATTAACTGCCAAAGCTTATACAGTAGTAAAGTTACTCTTCTAAAATCCCCGGTTTTATTTTCTCAAATTCAAGATTTTATTTGTTATTTTCTCAAATCTAAGATTTTATTTGTTATTTTCTCAAATCTAAGATTTTATTTGTTATTTTCTCAAATCTAAGATTTTATTTGTTATTTTCTCAAATCTAAGATTTTATTTGTTATTTTCTCAAATCTAAGATTTTATTTGTTATTTTCTAACCATAGAATTGAAATGCTGCTGATAATGCTCTAAAAGTTGATCTTTATCCAAAAACAACAAGTTACACACTGAACATTTTAAACCAGTTTTCACGGTGGTGCTATTTTTATCTATGGTCAGTTGGTTAGAAGTTAGGTGTAGAGATTTGTGGTGATTTAAACTAGTCACATCAGTGAATATCATGTGACAATGTGGACAGTCATATTGTTCGGTGTTCTTTGTATTGGAGCACACTTCTCTATGAGTTAAATATACAGATTTGGATTTGAATGATTTGGCACATGAAGAACATGTATAATATTTAGTTTGAAAGTGTTTAGAAGTTTGTTCTTTATCAAATAAACCATTTTCCATCAGTAAATCAAAATCTTCCTCTGTTTTGTCCTCACTCTCTACACTGCTATTACTGCTATTAACAGCTTGGTGTTGTAGAAAGTCTTTAGAATGAGGACCACAATAGTTTTCATTATGATACGCTAAAGCAGAATTACTCAGAAACGTCTCTTTACAATATCTACACTTCACTGATTGAGGGCTAAAATGAGATCTATAATGAGTATTAAGAGAAACTTTACGAGCGAAATCATGCCCACAAACATCACATTTAAATGGTTTGTCCGAGGAATGGGTGATCATGTGATCACGTAGATTACCTTTCGTAACAAACGTCTTATTACAAACTGGGCAAATAAAAGGTTTATATCCAGTATGTGTCGATAGATGATATTTTAAAGAATTTGATTGGCTGAATCTCTTTCCACAATGACAACATTCGTGAGGTTTCTCTCCTGAATGCACACGCATGTGCACATCCATGTTTGCTTTATAAGTAAAACCTCGTCCACACTCAGGACAATAATGTTCTTTGGTATCGGCATGAATTTTCATATGAGTTTTTAAAACTGGTTTCTGTCTGAAATTCTTTCCACAAACTTCACACGTGTGTCCTTTACGTTTACCACCAAGATTTACACCTTTAGAATGATTTTCAGATATCAAGGAACCAGATGTATGACTTGGAACCTTTCCAACCATAGTTTCCATATTGCTGACTTGATGAGTGGAGATGACAGCAGGGAATGAAAAAGGCACAGGAAATCCCACTGGTAAACTGTGGCTACCAAGTTGATAAGGGATGGCAGGATTCATTATGTAAACTCATGCAGGATCATCTTTACCAATGTGAACTTTTTCTTCCTTTTATGCCTGAAATACAGTTAGACACTTTAATTTTGATTTATTAGCTTTAATAATGGCAAGCACAAGCCATTGTATTCAATGTCGCCTATTAGGCGAAAGTCAGAGAAACAGTCTTTTTAATCAGGCAATGATCAAGGATAATGTCACAACTTAAAGAGACATACATGTATTTTAAGAAAACAATTGTTTTGGGTCTGTGTTGTGGAATAAGGATCTAATTCAGTGGTTTTTATTTGCATCTGCATTTCAATTTACATACTGACTCTGAACAGCGATGTATGCTTTGCTCTAATGTTGCAGAACTATTTTGAGAAGTGCAGGGCTGGCCGTTTCCAAACCAAAATAAAGCCAACCTGCAGCAAAGAATGGAGGATGAATATCCAAGACACTAAAGTAACTGCAGTTATGTAGATATCCTATCTTATTTTATGGATAAAAAGAAGTGGAAATAAAAAAACCACAACTATTATGCTTCTACGATTCCTTATGTCTACATTTACCTCAGTTGAAATTATTTATTTCAGGTGATCTGAACAAAAATAAAGTTGAATGGTCAAAGGGGAATAACTCTATTTAAACAAATGTAGATGTAAAATGAAGACATGGATCATTGAGTTACCCATTCCTCGAAAATAAATCTTCTAAATTTGTCTCTTCCAAGACATAATTTGTAAAAAATATCATAAAAGTATCTAGGTAACTGAAATATTTTACACCTTTCAACCTTAATGGATTTGAATAAAATTATTGATCTTTTCGTTTCACATTAAAAATTCATTAAGCTGATGAAACTTTTGAAAGAACTAAATGTAAACAAAGATAGCTCTTTACGTTAACGACTGTTTTTTTATGGTGTGATTATCGAGATCTGCTCCCTCAACTGTCTCCAGTCCATTCCTTACCGTTTAATGTGAGTACAAACTGAATAATAAGAGCCTACGTGTTTTAAATGTGTACTGTAGTATTTTAAGTTTATGCCTCTTTTTTTTTACTTTAGTCTTAGTGTGCCTTAATTATAGATTTGGATTTGTATGATTAATGTTGCATAATTACCATAATTGAAATTCTTCGTTTCACTTTCAATTACAAATGCCATTTAGAATATCTTTACACTTTCAAACAGGACAAGGTAATGGTAATACAGAAATATTCTGCTAAATAATTGACACAGTAAATTGTAATGGCAGTTCAGAAAATATGAAGCACCGTTCTTCAATTTCATAATTTTTATGATTTTTATATTTACCGGTATTTTAAATTCTCATAGCTCCTACAGTAGATTTTAGATTTTAAGTTAAGTTTTAAGTTCTCTTAATTACGTATTATAATTATATTATTTCCTCAATTATTATCAAGGATCCTATAACTGCATGATAACCATTTGCTTGCGAATTTTATTGAATAACTAAAAGGCATTTAATATTAAACAGGGAGCTGTGCTATCATCAATATAAGAAAAAAACCTTCATGTAGCCTACTTGTAACTTTTTGAAAATATAATCTGATTTACTTTAACATTTAATTTTAACTCAGTAAAAGACATTTAGCTTGCACATTGGCATTAACTTTCTTTTAACTTCTTTGTGACTTAATATTGAGTGATCATGAATGTGCTCAGTATGTAACACAAGAGATCTCAGTCAATTGTCCCATCTATGATTTCAGTTCTCACTGCCTTTTTACAATGTCACCCCTTAAACTTGTATCACTGACAGTGAAAACTGGGTTGAATGATAAAGATAAAGGGACTTGTTTAAGAAAATCGTTGTTTGTGTTATGGATTATTATCTTTGTATTGTTGATCTACCCTCTATACATTTCATATTTGACCTCCGCTAGTCATATCTTAGTTTTAAATTGAACACGATATGAGCGTACATGATACCTGTTTTCTATGTCAAGGATTTATCTTGTCATTGTCATTCCTTAGTGGAAACGGATATCAATCATTCTGTGACAATTTCAGGTAGAAAATTTTCTAGTTTTGCATTTTCTATTATTTTGTTAAGTAGCAGAGACATTTCCCTAGCAATATTATATCATTAATTGATCTTAAGTGTTACACAATCTCTTATGATAGATATACTTCTTCATTTGAAAAGTTCATTAGCTGCTATCAATGTTTTGCCAATATGTAATTTTGTGTTTCGTTTTGTGACTTGCATTGTACTTAGTTTATTTATAACTCTTGCAGTTTATGAAAATAAAAAATTTAAAAACATGCTGTCCAAGACAAAAATTTATGACCTACTTTCTACACCTGATAAGGAAGTTAAAAACAGGCAACATCTTGCTGTATGTTTGTAATTTTGTTAGTGCAGCAGGATTAGAGAGCATTGAGAAACAGCCTGTGTCTTCAGTTCATTGTCAAGGATGAAAGTTATTTCTTTATTCCTATTGTTGAATAGTCAAGTCTGGTTCCATAGCTTGAATCTACTCAAGTTTAAGAATGTAGGGATATTGCTAAATAAGTATAAAAGATTGAGTGAGGAGAAAATTGTATTCTCAAAAGAAGCATTTGGCCTAGGATAAAATCGGTGAGAGGTTTCAAATTTAAAAAGCTTTGCTGACTGACACAAAAATGTTACGGTATGTTTCTCTCTGACCTCATCCAGAGGACTAGCCGCTTAAATTATTTGCTGGAGTGGGATAGGATTATGACTTTCTCAGACTAGCATAGGTCAAGAGAAACTTATGAAAATGTTAATCATAATAGTATTTTGTATGGTCATAAAGTTGGTACTAATCTTATCTAGTAAGTCATTGTTTAACCTTGTGATATACTAGGTGTTATCTATAGTTTGTTTGATCTAGACTGTTAATTGTCAATAATAACTCTGTGATATATATACAGTATTATTGAAAATATCCCCATCAATAAATAGCTCATATTATCAGTAATAGTGTAACCAGAGGAATGATCTTTTGAACATCAAATAAGAGGAGTGGAAAGAGGTTTTGTAGCTTATTTTTGTGTACTGAGGACACTGAAAGCATAGATTTATGTCATTCAAATTTTCAGCCAGACTTCTCTGGTTCTTACAATTCCACTAAAACAAAAGCTTTTATTATGTCACAAAGTTACAAAACCTATTTACAATCCCTTTAATTTGCCCTATTTGATGTTCAAAACTATTTATTAATGATGAAAAACTCTTTACATTCCCATTTATGATGGATTTATTCGCTAAATGTTTATGTAGATATTAAATTTGGGATGACCCTTGAAGCAATCATTGTGATATATTACTTCTTTAAAAAGTCAATCAATAACCCTTTGGAAACTGAGTGTAAATAATAAAACATCATATACCCTTAACCCTTTGGAAACTGAGTGTAAATAATAAAACATCACATACCCTTAACCCTTTGAACACTGAGTGTAAATAATAAAACATCATATACCCTTAATCCTTTGGAAACTGAGTGTAAATAATAAAACATCATATATCAATAACCCTTTGAATACTGAGTGTAAATAATAAAACATCACATACCCTTAACCCTTTGAACACTGAGTGTAAATAATAAAACATCATATACCCTTAACCCTTTGAACACTGAGTGTAAATAATAAAACATCATATACCCTTAACCCTTTGAACACTGAGTGTAAATAATAAAACATCACATACCCTTAACCCTTTGAACACTGAGTGTAAATAATAAAACATCATATACCCTTAACCCTTTGAATACTGAGTGTAAATAATAAAACATCATATACCCTTAATCCTTTGAACACTGAGTGTAAATAATAAAACATCATATACCCTTAATCCTTTGAACACTGAGTGTAAATAATAAAACATCATATACCCTTAACCCTTTGAACACTGAGTGTAAATAATAAAACATCATATACCCTTAACCCTTTGAACACTGAGTGTAAATAATAAAACATCATATACCCTTAATCCTTTGAACACTGAGTGTAAATAATAAAACATCACATACCCTTAATCCTTTGAACACTGAGTGTAAATAATAAAACATCATATACCCTTAATCCTTTGAACACTGAGTGTAAATAATAAAAAATCACATACCCTTAACCCTTTGAACACTGAGTGTAAATAATAAAACATCATATACCCTTAACCCTTTGAACACTGAGTGTAAATAATAAAAAAAACACATACCAATAACCCTTTGAACACTGAGTGTAAATAATAAAACATCATATATCCTTAACCCTTTGAACACTGAGTGTAAATAATAAAAAAACATATATCAATAACCCTTTGAACACTGAGTGTAAATAATAAAACATCATATACCCTTAACCCTTTGAACACTGAGTGTAAATAAAATAAAATCATATTTGATAGATTGCTAATTATTAACGAATGGATACCTTTTTTCATCCCCATTTATATTCATCATCCTCATTTACATTGATAGTTTTTTCAGCATCACAACAATGTAGTAAAGTTATCTCTGCTATCTGAGTTGTTATAATAACACTATTAATATAGTCAATTTCATATGTTATAAAACATAGTTGCTATAGAAAGGTAGAGGTGACATAGCATAATTTTATATAATTTTATATAATTCTTGGTTGCATTTGACAATGAGTCATTTAGTTTCATCAGTTTGAACATAACATATCCTTTTAATTTCATTGTGAATCGTTGAAACTTTGTGTAGTGATAATTGTTAGTTATAGATATTGAAATGCGATGCTAAAAGTAGAATACAAGAAGAATTGTTGATATACTGATAGATAGCATCATTAATTAATTTATATTTTTGACTAGGAAGTTTAAAAAGGGTGAAGCTGTAATTTTGTGAAAATATGTTTAATATCTCTATGATTATGAGGTCAAAATATTATGGTGTTATCTATGATGTCAAAGTATTATTTTCTCTATAACAGTATTTCACAGAGTTCATAATTCCTTGACGTTGTGAAGATTCAAGCTGAAAATTATTATTTACATGTTCACTAAGGCAGTAACTTGTTACTTTCAATCACCCTATTCACCGTGGCAGGACTTTCATGATGTGATAATTAATATTTATAATTAATACATTTCTCTAATAGACCTTTGAAACTACTATGGTGAAAGAGAACAGTTCAATATGGAAGAATATAAAAGGCAAGTTGAGTTTAGTTCCACCAGGAGCCACACCACCAAACTGGAAAACTATTGGTCTCATGTTTATGTCTTTGGTGAGTATGTTACTGTAAGCTAAGCTTAGTATTGGACTCTGTGTTGTCAAAGTTAAAGGGATACTACCTCTAAGAACATAAAATTTGCATTCTCAAACACATATGATTGTATAGTTTTGGACACCTCAGTGGAAAATCAAGTTGGCTTTCGTCACTGGAGTTCCATATCAATGAAAATTGAGATAGTAGGACTACCTGGGGATTGTTGGCACAGTTTTCACCACCAGCAATTGAAATTAATCATTTTTAAACCACTTCAGGTACTATAAAGTACTCTTAAATACATAATATGTTGTATTTTTCAGTTTGGAAGTGCATTTGGATTGGTTTTCTTGTTTCCTTTTTTACCTGAAATGATCCTGGTAGGTGAATATTTTTATCTTTGGGGTCTAAATGATATAGTCAGTAATCTAATATGCTGGGATAACTTGATATTTTCACTACCACATGTACCACTCTTCAGATTGAAAATCTCTTCGTGTAACATTATGTCATTTAAAAATAGGAAACATTACAATAGAAGTATAGAGCTTATTACATTTCTGCCCCCGCAATAAGTATGCCTACTGTAACTTGTGCTGTTGCCTTAGCAGGACTTCCTCACTTCATGTCATCGTTCAACTGAGTCTATAAAGCCTGTACTGCTCATTTGCTATACATGTACTTATAATGTTTCAGTCGTTTGGGTATACAGAAGAAGAAAAAGGCTATTATGCTGGTCTGGTTGCTTCTAGTGTATTTGCTGGTAGGGCATTAAGCAAGTAAGTATAAGACATCCTTGATATTTTGTGCTTTTTATTGTGAATATTGTTAGAATGAAATGAATGGAGTTTTACTTTTCTGCACCATGTGAGTTAATGAAGACAGACAATGCCGAGGGATCTTTAATGTGCACAGCTTGTAGCACACAGGGCCTCAGTTTATTGTCCCATCTGAACGACTAGACACTTTTTCCATGTCTTTCCCCTCCTACCTGCATCACTGACAGGGGAATATTGGGTTGAAAAGAATAATTGTTAAAGAGAGATACATAAATTTGTTATTAGGGGGTGAGAGCAATGGTACTGGCATCAGAATTTTTCCTATCTTGCCTAGCAGACGACAAGGTTATTATCCTAAGAAAAATAAAAAAAATCTATGATCTACATTCATGTTAAATTTTGGACTTCTATTCTACCGACTTTTTTGATATTTCAGTTATTTATGGGGATATCTGTCTGATATTAAAGGGAGAAAACTGGTGTTACTGATCAGTATATTACTAAATGGTTTATTCTGTTTTGCATTTGGTTTTTCCAAAAATCTAGTCATGGCACTTGTGTTCCGTTTCTGTGCTGGCGCTTGTAATGGTAAGTACCTCGTTTGATTTGGATAAAACTTTGAACTCTCAAAAGTTATCATATGAAATATCCAATTGAAATTATCTTCTATATTTACAGGTATTATAGTAACAGTAAAAACAGTATTATATATCTAATGAAATATCTTCTATATTTACAGGTATTATAGTAACAGTAAAAACAGTATTATATATCTAATGAAATATCTTCTATATTTACAAGTATTATAGTAACAGTAAAAACAGTATTATATATCTAATGATATATCTTCTATATTTACAGGTATTATAGTAACAGTAAAAACAGTATTATATATCTAATGAAATATCTTCTATATTTACAGGTATCATAGAAACAGTCAAAACAGTATTATATATCTAATGAAATATCTTCTATATTTACAGGTATTATAGAAACAGTAAAAACAGTATTATATATCTAATGATATATCTTCTATATTTACAGGTATTATAGTAACAGTAAAAACAGTATTATATATCTAATGAAATATCTTCTATATTTACAGGTATTATAGAAACAGTAAAAACAGTATTATATATCTAATGAAATATCTTCTATATTTACAGGTATTATAGTAACAGTAAAAACAGTATTATATATCTAATGAAATATCTTCTATATTTACAGGTATTATAGTAACAGTAAAAACAGTATTATATATCTAATGAAATATCTTCTATATTTACAGGTATTATAGAAACAGTAAAAACAGTATTCTATATCTAATGAAATATCTTCTATATTTACAGGTATTATAGAAACAGTAAAAACAGTATTCTATATCTAATGAAATATCTTCTATATTTACAGGTATTATAGAAACAGTAAAAACAGTATTATATATCTAATGAAATATCTTCTATATTTACAGGTATTATAGGAACAGTAAAAACAGTATTATATGAAATATCAGATGATACAAACCAAGCTGTTTGTATGTCAGTATTATCTCTATCCTGGGGAATGGGATTAATCGTAGGCCCTTCTGTAGGAGGTGAGAGTGATGTATAAACTTTTATAAAGTGACTAGAGCATGATATCTAGTAGGATATTGATATTATATAGTGTACTAACTGACACATATTGCTACATGAAATGATTGTTATAATGTAAGAAACTGGCACAGTGTAAACAAAAAAAATATATAACTGCATGGTGCTCAGAAACAGCCCATGTAATAAGCAAAATGATTTTCTTCAGAGATGCCCTATTGTGTTGTATACTACATGATTCATTTTTTAATGATGTATATCATTATTTTCAGGTTGGCTAGCCTCGCCTAATAAAAAATACCCTGATGTATTTGGTGATAACTGGTTTTTTGAGATGTTTCCCTATATATTACCTGGTAGTTTTTGTTTTCTCTGGTCTTTCATATCATTTGCTGTTGTTTATTTCCAATTTGAAGAAACTTATCAATTAAAGTATGTGAAATTTAAATGTTTAGATAACAAGGTGAAAACTACCATACATGTCCAAATGCAGGACATAAGTTATATCTAACAGCTGACATAAGTTATGTCCAAAAACTGACAAAATGTTATATCCAAAAGCGGACAAAATTAAGAAGGTAGACATGAAATGTGTCCAATAGCCATCTGGGATCACTCACTTATATAGAATAACTAGATATATAGATTACTATATCTAACATTTATTAACTCAATGTTACACTTGCTCACACGGACAGTGTTATCAAATATTAATTCAACAATTCACATGTTCATACTGGCAGCCTTTTCAAGAGAAAAACTGAAATTTTTGCCCATGTGAAATTGATAAACCATTTGAAATAACAGTGACAGGAAGTGACATCGAGAGAATAACAAAAAAAATTTTGTTTTGTCTTTAGAAATAACTGCAATATTTTTTTTTCTTTATTTGTTAGAAATACAGTAACCATTATTGACGACCCAAATGAAAGTGAGGAATCCAAGTTTTTAAGTGCAGGTGATTATCCACAGAATAAATCAGTGCACAGTTTACGATCAGCGCATTTTTCTGCCATATCATGCGAAGACTTACATTGTGAGGTGGAGGCAGGAACATTTTTGGCACAAGAGAAACTAAGAAAAGAAGAACTGGCTCGATCTTTTGAAAATCTTCGACGCTACACAGCCAATCATAACATTACTATTACTGTAACTGATGAAAACTCTGATATCATTTTAATGGAGAAACCTCCGAAAATAGACAAAAATGATACAAAAGTGACTAAAAATGATAACCATGCAGTTGATGATAGCTGTAAACAGATAACAGAGAAGACACAGTTGACAGAAAACGTAGTTAAAGATGAACAGAGATCATTTTCCATGTGTTACAGAGTTTGTACTCCCATGGGTATATTACGGTAAATATTATCATATTGTTATCTCTGATATCATTACGTAAGGTAAGTGCTAGGTATGGCCCATCATGCCATGCTACAATATATATTAAAATACTAGGTATTGAGGGGTGAATGCCGACATGGCCAACTCTTAAAGCACTGGTACAGGCATCATAATTTTTCTTGCCTTGAGGATTTGAGCCCACGGCACCTTATCGCCTAGCAGACGGCAATCCAACTCGCTACCGACTGAGCTGTCCCACTAATACTGGGGATACTGTGTTATATGTATCACAATATGGCAAATAAGTATAACTTGATCTTCAAAGTTTAACTGCTGTTACGTTAACGTCAAACCTCAACTTTCGATTTCTTCTATATTTGGAAGAGGTTTAGATGTGTTGCAAACTTTTTGGATTTCCTAAACTCCTATGTAAAAACCCGAAATCTAACATCAGACTACCAGAAATAATTCTAATTCTATCTTTCACATTTTTTGCAAAACAAAATTTTGTTTTTGTTTCCAGTGAACCTAATGTAAGAAATAGTATATTAATGTATACAATATATTCCTTCGCTGTGATTGGTTTTGAAGATGTTTTCACCATCTGGGCATCAACAGAGAGAAGGTTAGGTGGGTTAGAGTAAGACTTTAGTCTGTTAATTTGGTTAAATTGCAAGCCAATGTTGAAATGAAATCTGGAGTTATCTGTATACTTTGCAAGTTACCATGGTAGATCAATAAATACATGAGGAGTCTTATCCTAGCATTCACACAAAATTTAAAGAAATAAAAGAAAGATAGAAACAATCATTTTACAAAAATACGAAAAAAATCATTTTACAAGGGTTATAAGTTAGGTTCACTAGGAATCAGCTGGTCCTTAGCAAAACCTTTTGGCATTGATCTTTCTCAGATCATCCATAACCACAGCTGGGTTGACTGGAATATTGTAAGATGATTTATTCAAGGTTACCAGACTTTCACATGCCAACCAATATTAAACCATGACTACCATAAGTTTGGATATGCATGTAAATGACGTTATGTTAAGATTGCAATACTCTATCTGACTTCGCTACAGCCCCTTCTCAATCATAATTTTTATTTCAGATGGGTTAGAGTTTAATACTAGTGAAATAGGAACATGTATGGGAGCAGTAGCTATACCATTATTAATATTACAAATTAAATTCTACCCACTAATAGTCAGTAAATTAGGGGTCATTCAGGTCAGTGGCTTATTTCAGATCATACCAAAGCTAATACAGAGAGTACTCCGACACTCTCACTAATACGACATTGTTTTGCGGTCCCAGTGTATATCGGATTACGCAGAGTATACTGTACTACAATTAGACGACTGAATGAGTTAGGGATTTCTGAGGGCAAAATTATTGATCAAAGAGGCTTACATGGGTTATGGTTTATCTGGATTATATGGTCCTACATACTAGTGGCTCAACTGGCTGTTTTTGTTGAATATCCCTAAATAATTGCAAATAAATAAGATAACAGTGATCCCCTGGAAAAATTAATCATATCTTTTTCAGACGTTTATAATATTTAATATAGTATCATTAGTTTGTGTTCAGATTATGCCAACACTACATCTATTACAGTCAGAGCAGTAAGTTTAATTTGTTTAAACAAACACTGAATTTTAATCCACTGCACTGATGGTGGTCATCTGAAACTTTCTGACCTTCTGGAAATGAAAAATTAAGGCTGGTGTACGTTATTGGGAAATAGTAAAATAGACATGCTGAAAGATAATATCAATGAATGATGACCAATCAAACAGACCTGTATTTGTTGTGTGGCGGAGACTAATGCCAGCAAGGTTCTTTGTGAGACAAATATGGCCAAATCAACATTTGTGGTGTATGGGTATAGAAAGAAAGGAAGAGACAATGATAACAACAAGGATAACAACAGGTGGTCCTTGAACAAAGCTCTTGGCATTGATCTTTCTTGGATTATCCATACCCATTTACAATTGGAAAGACTTTTTTTGAGACCATACTGCAAGAATACTCTTGAAATAAATCTTGAATGTGGTTTGAATATATTGTAATTTCAGAAAGTCAACATTATGGGCCTTGGTAATTATTTTATTATTGGCCCAGAAATTAGGGGCAACGTGTTGTTTTAGTGGGTCAGCTATATTGATAAATAACTCCTGTCTCCCCAGTGTAGTGGGCACTGCTAACGGTATTGCTATGACTTCTACAGCTTTAGCTAGGTAAGTATCTTCAGTTAGAAGAATCTGGGTGGTGAAGGTGTGACTGGGGAAGGGTGTTATGAGGTGTTTTGGTGGGTGACCAAGGCCCTAGGGAAGGGTATTACTCAGTGTAGTGGGAACTGCTAATGGTATAGGCATGACCTCTACAGCTATAACTAGGTAAGATAGGCTTTGGCCCCCTACTTCCAAATTTTATTTTACAAAGTAAAAGAATGGCCTGTGGCCCACCTGAAAAATTTGTTGCTCAGCTCCCCTCACCTGATGTTTCCTAGAAACATCGCCGTATGCGTCTATATTACCATGTAAATCTATTTCAGAACACTCGCACCAACTATAGGAGGTAGTATGTTTGCCTGGTCTGTGTCCAACAGTCTTGGTCCACCATTTGATGTGAATTTAGCGTTTGTACTCATGGGACTGGTGCTGACTTTTAGTGGTATATTTAGTATTATGCTTCCAAAGTCTTTAAATAAACAGAGAAAAGCTGTCTAGGAAGACTGGATATGGGGATATTTTATGATGCTTATATCCTTAGATGGGAGATGGGGATGTTTTATGCTGTTGATATGCTAAGACTGGAGATGGGTATGTTTGTTGCTTCTGATATGCATTGTGGACATCTTCATTAGGACAACTGCTTTATAATACCTTATAAGTGTCAAAAAATTTACTGTGCCATAGTTAGATGGGTATGTTTTAGCCTGTATATATGCATCTGTTTGTGAAATCCTCATCAGGTCAACTAATTTAAATACCCTAATATGTCAGTGTATTTGACAGGATGTGGGTTCTTTTTTGTAAGACCTAATTTAAAAATGTGATATACATCTTGGATATAATAATCCTCCTCAGAACAGCTGATTAGCATGTACCCAATCTTTAAATATATATCACAAAAAAGAAGGTTTCAATTCAATGCTTTAAGTTCATAAGAAATTATTTCAAGATGATGATCTATGTTCTGAATATAAAATCCTCATCAGGACACAGGTCTCGATTGAAGCTGAAACCAGCTGATGCCCCCCATGCACATTGGGCTGATTATGTGCCTGTCAGGACAGCTTTACAGTTAGTTAAAGTATAGCTTTACCAGCTAGCAATCCAGTATTGATATCTGTTTATTACCCCTAGAAAGTTTTTTGCATGCTTAAATAGTCAGCTGTAAGTGTTTATAAGAAACCGGTGTCAAGATTAGTCATTAAGACAATATATTATTAATTGTTAAGTCTATCACAATCGTTTTTTGATATTTTTTGTTGTTATTTTTGAGTCTTATCACATGTTTTCAGAACTAGAACTCTTGAAGCGTTATTAATACATATATAAGTAGTCAAAACATTTACTGCTGAGAGCAAGAGTTCTAATTGGTTACCAGTAAGTTTAATACAATAAAACTTCCTCACAATATGTTGGTGGTTGTTGGTATTTTACGGGTTAAATATAAGAAATAAAAAAAGAAAATGATCCAAGAATTTAAGTTTTTATGAGAACCCGTCCTTGAATGAAGTGAATTTGAAGTTTTTCAATTTATACAGAAACCAGCAATTATTTAATATAAGCTTTACATAGTCATTGAATTGAAATAACTTCAAGGCTTTTTACTGGCCTTTATTTTACATTTCATTGCAATATAGCTTGTAGCGATATAGCTCATAACAATATAGCTGAGAAATATAGCTCTTGGCAATATAGCTCATAATAATATAACTCTTAGCAATATATTTTTTGGCATTTTATTTCATGGCAATATATTTATTGTCCCTAAATATATTTTAAAGCAATATACTCCATGGCACAACCTTGCAATTATATTGTAAAATAATTTATCTTTTTGTCGACTATTAACTAGATCATGACCATTATTTTATTGTTTATATTTTTTACGTTTCGATTTTAAAAGAGGGGAATTTTTAACTTACATCCTTTTTTACGTTTTGATTTTGAAGGACAGCAATATTTTTTATATAATATATATTGTTATCACATGACAAAGAAAGTATTTTCAAATTTTAGTATTTTTTTTTTTTTTAAATGATTAAGTATTATATTTCTTGAGGTTACAAGTATATTTCTATCTATTTCTAGATATTATCTTATTGTTATTTTAATAATAAGAGAAGATAACTAATCATAGTGAAGTGGGTCGAGAAATTTTCCATTCAAATATTTTTAAAATTTATTTTGTTCCAAAGATTGTTCAGGTATTATGAATATTTGTTATTATTTTTTGATGTAAATGCTTTATGCTGTATATTGTTGTTGTAATTGAGAGGGATGAGATGAAATATATTTTGGAATACATTTGAAATAAAAATATTGAAGGACATGTTAATGTCTATTTTTTCTGGATTTTGAATTTTGAAAGTCCCCAGAATGTGTTGAAAGTTGCATTTTTTTTATGAGAACCCACTGTACTTTATAGCTCTGTCACACCGGACTGCGACCATTTGTAATCGTGTTGTGAATGAAAATGTACTGGGTCGCTGGAAAAGTAGACAAAACAAGAGAAAGATTCCCTTTAAATTACAAATTCTGGTATCAATCAGCTGCCATATTCCGTTCAAAGGAGCATTTCTAATAAAATCTATGGGCTTATTGCTGTTCATTTTACTTGCATTTATGCAGATGTTACGACACAAAAATGAAACTGTTGTAGTCTATTAAATGAGTTTTATTTTACAAGTGACAAATAAGATTCATAACAATATACACCAAATAATACCATAATTATATACATCATTTATATACAATAAAAACAGTACCAGTTAACAGTTTATTCCAGTTGGCAACAATGAAAGATGGTTGTTTGCTTGGGTAAGAGTCAATATAGATCAAATGGGCAAAAAGTCGGTTTTGAGAAGGGGATCAACAATTTGTATCCTGATTTTTATTCTGTGTATATCAGGGTACATTTCTGTTTCCCTGCTAAGACATTAGGTCATAAGTTAAATCGCAATAAAACAGCTCAAAGAAAAGGCATCAATAGATTTGAATAAGACTGTCATTTCCTAGGCACGAAATCCACTGCTTAGTTCAGCCAGTAGGAGTTGGATTGTCATCTGCTAGGGAATAAAGTGTCATAAGTTCAAATATATTTTTATATACAGTTAAAACAGTAGGACTTAACAGAACTAAAATACAATATAAACTATATAGCAGGAACACAGCAGAACAAAAATATGAACATGATCAGGAGAAGAGTTATTTTCCAAACATAGATAAGTACAGTGACTGAACCACACCTAATTCCAGTCCATTCATAGACACTTTAAGCTAAATCTTTTATCTAAATTAAATGAATTTGTAATGTTTTTATGTTTCAATTATTTCCACTACTTATAAAAAAGAATAGGAATTAAAAATTAGTGAATTATTTGAAAGAATTATTTCAATCGTGAGTTAACAAAAAGTGCTTTTTAAAATCATAGAATTAACAAATCAAGAGATCCATCTAACATAAGACTATGGATCTATAACATGGAACTGTCAAATCTTATATCAAAAAATATATCCATACATGATTTTCTTGCTCAAAAATGAGAAATATTGTTTGAGGATGAAAAATTTTTACCAGAAGTTGATCATCGAAAAGATTCCAACTTTAAATTTTCATATGAGAACTTTGATTGGTTAAAACATTTAATACAATATGATCCACTAATCAGTGTATTTAGTATTGTGCATATATCTCTATCTTCTATGATAACAGATTCCGAAATAGAAATAAATTCACACCTTTCATATTTCACTGAAACCAACAGGCCACAGTTTTAACTAGGAGTTTCTATGAACATCCTCCCTCTTAATACCAAAATCTATGGGTTTATTTGGATATATTAATTTTCATTTATTTTTACTGATCTCTTGGAATATCAAATTGTGGGTAATAATGAATTCCATGAAAAATGATAACCCAAAAAATAAATAATTCAAAGAAGGTTGTAGTGATGTTCAGTAGCCCATACCACCATAGGGCATTCTAGGGACAGGCATGGCATTGTTGCTAGGGTAGGGGGCTGATTGACTGGAGGAACTGTACGAAGTTATAGATGTAGAGACACTGCTAGAATAATTAATATGAACAGAAGAACTGGGGTTACGAATGATTTCACCCATTTTCTCTGATTTTATCCTTTTGGTATGAGCTTCTTTACGACTGGGTATATACTTCTGTAGAAAATCATTCACATCTATTTCCTTTGAACAAAATTCTGAAGCCAAATCCTGAAACAGAGAAAGAAATGAAGTTAGATAATAGTTTTATAGCCCAATGCTGCTCCTTTTTGGGAAATAAAGCGTGCAATGAAGACACTTTTAATAGGACAGTGCCCTTAGTCTACACAATTTCAAATTTTCATCTTTGGTATAATGTGCACAAACTGTAGTACATGGCCTTTGTTTTTTTAATGGTTCAAAAACTGGTTAGTGAGCATTAGCCTAACAATTGAGCCAATGCAGCTACCTCTATATGATAAAAACTTATATAAGAAATATGCAAGCTTACCTCTGTCTGTTCTTCAGCTTTAGCAGCCTCTGTTTGTAAAACAGCTAGTAATGTATCTAATGATTGTTGACTAGAATGTTGATCTACAAATACAAAATACAAATCTCAAAAACCTCCCTTTTTAGGTTTTCTCCACATAAAGAATTTGTTTTCTTAATTATTATTATTTTTTTTTTGATTTATAAAATGTTTTCAGTACTAGCTCCATTCTCAAATAAAGACTGTAAATCAAGGTCCTGCAACCCTTTTACCTAATGGACACTATAGATCTTACATCTTTCGTACAAATTTCACATGTTCATTAACATAAGAACAACATTTATTTCAAAGAACCAATAATAAAACTTACCTAATTTGGCAATATCTGTTGCCAGTTCTGTTTTTAAAGTATTTAATTGTTCATATTCAGTAGCTACTTCACGTTTTAACTGTTCAAATCGAGGTTGTAAGGAAAGATTATAATCTGCTATTGATTTATTACTCGCTAACGATGTTTCACGTTCTGTATTTATATTCTTTACCTATAAAATATAATATTCTCTTTCAAAAATTCATTCCCCAGAGAGGAACCCTTGGATCTCTAAGGCAAAGGTTTTTACCTCTGATATTAAATATTTATTGAAATGAATATGTTTCCATGTACAAACCAGTCTGTTGTTTCTCAAAGTAGAATTCCACCTTATGAAGATTTTCTATCCAAAAACTTTTTGAGATAACGGGGCCAGCAGTCCTGATAAAGATTCCGTCTCTGGAACAGGAATTACCAGCATGGTCTTTTGACATTTAGAGTCTGCTTACTTTTTTCAAAAGTCTTAAATCCTAATATAGGATTGTTAATCCAAGCTGTTCCAATTCTAACAGAATGAGATGATCTCTTGACTTTTGACAAATTTAGTCTGAAGCCTTACCTGTTGTAAATCTTGTATAATGTCATCTAATTTTCCTTCATTTTCTAGAATCTGTTGTAATTCAGCCATACTTTTATTCTGAAGTAGAGCTGTAATGGCTGTATCGTCCATCTGTAGCTGATTGGAATGGGCGGCTGGTGGAGGGGGGCCATAGCCTGAACTTCTGCTATACTGATTACTGTACATCTTGATGTGTTTTAGTTGTTCTCCTGTAAACTAGTTTTTTCTTTTACACCTGAAATGAAGTGAATTTTTCCTTTATGATAAATTAAATGTCACAATTAAAAATGTCAACATACTAGAAATTAGTGCTATTCTATTATGTTGCTATTGGAACCATGTCTAAGCTTAAGACTGTGATTATTTTCAGGTAATCGTTATAATGGTATTAAGTGCTGCATGTTACAAATGTGTATATTTGACATTTTCATACTTGTTAATGAATAATGTATTTTAAAAAAGATTGTATCTATTAATAGACATTATCCATTATAGTGAATAATCAATTTGGAAAGTGATTTAAATTAATGGGACATATGCCAATAACAATGGAGTTTCAGTGGTTGTTAGATGAAGTTAATAGTTAATGCCCCCTTCCTTCCAGAGACATGTGCCCATTGATTGTTCTGTATAGTACATCTGTTAATATCATATTTACTATAAAGGACACGTGTGATTAGACATTAGACAACCAACAAGCACGAGAACCCAGTGGGAGCAAGAGCTCACGCTCTTGATCTCATTGATTCCGTGTACGCCGACCATTTGAAGATCTACACCGATGGTTCCAAGAGTAGTACCGCAACAGGATACGGTTTGTGCATCCCAGCAAAAGGCATCCGCATCAGTAAAAGGATCCCCCCGCACTGTTCAGTGTTCACAGCAGAACTTTTTGCCATCAGGGACGCGGTAGCATGGCTGTCCGTCAATCACACGGAGCATGCCGCGATTCTATCCGACTCGCTAAGCAGCCTCCAATCTATTTTTCTCACCTCTTCTAATTGCAGGTCAGAAGTTATTTCCGAAATAAGAAGAATGATCCACAACTACCAAACCAACAACAACCAGAAGATTGAATTAGTATGGGTTCCATCGCACGTCTCCATTCCTGGCAACGATCAAGCAGACCGTTGTGCCAAAGAAAGTCTGAGTCTGGAGGATATCGAGCCTGTAGAATACTCCTATTCGGAGTTCTGCAGTATCGTATCTTCTAGGATCAACCAGAAATGGTCTGACATGTTA
>NW_008708739.1:0-35496 GCF_000327385.1 Lottia gigantea | reverse complement strand
ATCCTCATTCATGCACTGAATTGAAACCCGCTCGTAAGCCACTACTAGAGTACCTGGAAACCAACGGCATACCACTAACCATACAGAATGTTTTGGCTCCACCCACGGACCACTGGTATACGATAATGGAACTAGTCTTCCATTTTATAACCAAATCTGTCTTGAACAGATAGGCTAAGATTTTTTTTTTATCAAAGTTTCTTAACACTTTTTAATTATATCCAATCACTTTAACAAGTTTCATCGCAGAAACATTAGAGAACATCTCTCCCCCCTTTTGTGAAAGCTTCCCCCCCCCCTCTTTCCTCCCTCTTTTTCTCACTTTTTTTTTTCAGGTCTTCGAGTTTTCCAACAGATAACAGATAATCTAACCAAACCAAACCAAACCAACCACTACCATTCGACTACCAATCAACAAGAAATACCATGATCAGAACGAGTTTGGAAGAATGAAGGAGACCGAGTAACTCACGCCACACCATCCAGGGCCGAGTTTCACCGCCATGTCATTCGACCCGACCAGATCTAACGAAGAATCAACAACCAAACCAACAACACCGAATCATCCAATTTGATCCAATCCAACTACCAACTACTACGACTACCAACAACTACCTAGTTTGCGATATCAGCATCCGCTGGAAGCGAACGTTAACTTGTCATCTACCTACCTACCTAGACATTAGACAAATGATTCAACAAGTCGAGACTAGAGTTTTATCCTCAGACTTGGTGTTATTGTCTATGACTTGACGACATGTCTGGGACACTGCCACACACTTGACTTAAAGTTAAAAGATCTCCGCTGAGTGATCATCGAAAAACGAAGATATATGAACAAGGGGACATTAAAAAACAACAAACCTGAAACATTTAATTTCTACTGTTCAAATTATTCAGTGACTCATTTAGACGTGAAACGAAAACTGTCATTGCAAAATCTTTCTAAAAATGTAAACAAATGTAGTTCATTTCCTGGAAGATAGTGCCCTCTGTATAGGTAAAGGGAGGTAATTCTTCTTAAATGGAGTTACTTCCCTTCCATTGATAAAGCAAATTAAAGGGAACCTTTCGGGTAATCAACAATATGGCCTTTTAATGCATACCATGCCAAAAAATATAATATGCATGTGTAGGTCTTATCTTGACAATTTTTTAACCTTGAAAATTGGTATGATTTTCAAGCAATAGGGATCCTTTAATAATGTCATAATGATAGCCCAAATCTAGAGGTTATGTCTATATGCCTGTGCTCTCGTAATATTGCTAAGCCGCAATGTTACAACCTAAAATTCCAAATCTAGGACTTGTGCTCATGTATGCAGCCAGGATTGTAGGGAAAATCCTTGGCTTTAATAAAGAATATATAGATCCTAAATCTATTGAAATTATTCTCGGTAGGGGCTGGGATATTTTAACTGAAGTTCCTATGGCTATACATTAAACACAATTTTATGGTAGGCTATTATCTGGTGATCCGGATGTCCCATTAGTAATAGTTATGTATCTAACTGATCTCAAGTGACCAACAATCGTCTAGATCTCGTCACTTTACCTACATAGAAAAAGTAGAAAGAAGCCAGAAAAGCATCTGAAGTTCGATCTACACAATTCATCTATTTCCTGTCAGAAAAGCATTATATTATCCAACAACAATAATAATCCAATAATATATATCATCAAATTTGCCTCAATTTTTTTGTCAAAACTTTCCATATTGCTCTATCTATAGTCAGCTAATTGTGGGATGAAGAATCAAAAGAAGTAAAACTCCGATTCATCTCGACTTATATTTCAGATTCGTGTTGGATATATGGCACCAATCTAGCAAGGGTAGTCACTTTAATCAAACCTGCTTTCCTTCATATCTACATTTTCTACATTATTTAATCATGAAGAGTATCTTTAATTTAATCAAACCGCAAATTTTGTTTTATTTCAAGGTTGAGTCTGCTATTGATTTTCCGCATGAAAAAATGTAATAACTCTTAAAACCAATCAATAACGATAGCCCCATTGTTTGTGTTATAATTAATTCCTGACAGCGAATGAAATGAAGAAATTTGAATTTGAATTGGAAACAGTAGCTAATTGATTGATTACATTGATTACTTTGATCTTGCCGCTTTCCCGTAATAACCAATCGAATAACACCTCAGTGAATGTCGTCACGTGTCGTATATTGAATATATTAATGTGGTTCATGGCTTGAAAGAAAATAGTCCCCAACCTTTTTGGTATTTTCACTTGCCCAACGTCTTGAATATGAAAAACAATTTTATGACAGATATGATAATACAACAAAAAACATTTTCAAAACTGGAAAAATTTGAATTCTAAATTAAAAATTTCATCTACCAGGGCATTATTATGACAGTGCGTATGAATATTAGAAATATATGGTTTAACGTTGTGGAATGGCGAACTGTATATTTCATTATAATGGAGTGGAGATGAAACTCGTGTGAAATAGAAGTGAAAATTAACAGTAAATATGTATCCAAAGCATATGCCGGATTAACAATTTCAATGACTAAGTGTTAAATAATGGATTTACATCGAATTATGGATAAACGTGGATTTAAACCGTTATTTTCGGTTATTATCGGTGTACTTTTAGTTGGTGAGTGGTGAATATCACAGCAAGTCTTCTCTGATTCCTCTATATACTCTTTCTACATATTGATTCCAATACTGACAATTCCTCCGTATACCACTTCTGCATATTAACACTTAATATGTTCTATTTTACATCCAGAGCCAGTACAGATATATTTTTATAGGCCTGGATTTTAAGTAAACAATTTTTGTAATAGATGGAGTGGTGTAAGGAGGGTGGGGGGTCTCTCTTCTTACTATAATGTGGATAATTCCAATACTGGCAATTCCTCCGTATATCACTCTTGCATATTAACACTTAATATGTTCTATTGTACATCCAGAGGGAGTACAGATATATTTTTATGGGCCTGGATTTTGAGTAAACAATTTTTGTAAAAGATGGAGTGGTGTAAGGAGGGTGGGGGGTCTCTCATCTTACTATAATGTGGATAATTCCAATACTGGCAATTCCTCCGTATATCACTCTTGCATATTAACACTTAACTTGTTCTATTTTACATCCAGAGGGAGTACAGATATATTTTTATGGGCCTGGATTTTGAGTAAACAATTTTTGTAAAAGATGGATTGGTGTACGGAGGGTGGTCTCTCTTCTTACTATAATGTGGATAATTCCAATATTAGCAATTCCTTGTATATCACTCCTGCATATAACACTTATAAATGTTCTATTTTACACTAAGTGCAGTATAAAGCTGTCTTTAAAAGGCCCAGATTATTATGGGGGGTAAACAATTTGTGTAATATATTTAGAGATGAGTTGAGGGCATCTGTACTAATGATAATGCTGTTCCAATCTGTCAATTCCTTCATATACCATACCTATTGCATATAACATTCAATATATTATACTTTACACTCAGTGCAAGTACAGATATGTTATTATGGCCTTTTATGGACTTTTGTGAAGAAGATGAGATGATGGGGTGGGGTGGGGTTGATTTATACTGATGATTATTATGGTAAAGGATCCAGATCTGTCAATTGGTCTATATGCAATACCTATGTAGAACACTTAGTATGGATCAGTTTCTTCTAGATTTTATGGGAAATGCACTCTTTCAGGCATATATTTTCGAAAAGTGGATGAAGGTTATCTCTACTTATTGAATTTTTATGTTGGTTATTTCATTCTGTTAAATACCTCCATGGCCAGTTTCCATTCTAACATACTTTATTCTTCTAAAAATTTAGACTTTTACCAGGAACTACCTTGTAATTAGATGAAATTGAACATGGAATTAGTGTCTGTATGATATAATATTACCAAGATCTATAGTTGTATTATTATAAAGTTAAAATAGTATTTATAGTGGGAGTAGGTGGTCTAGAATATTATTGTTGATAATGAATGAGAAACATGTAATAGGGATTTTAACATTACATATACCATTATTGTTGAAAATAAAGAGAAGGTAGTAGGAAAATCTGAGATAACAATGTATTACATTGGATACAAAATTATTGATGATAATCAAATGAAAAAAAGTGATTAATAGTTTTATCATTAGGCCTATATGTGGGAGAGGGGTTGGGAGGGAAGCTTTTATATAACAAATGATTTAAATTGGATAAAAAAAATTATTGATGATACTATTACTAGATTTGAAAAAGAAAAATGAGATTTATAGTTTTATCATTATATGTGGGGGAGGGGTGGGTGAGAGGCTCTTAGATTCATTTGAATTACATTTGTTTAAAAATTATTAATGATATTGAAGTGAAATAGAGATGTATAATTTGATCATTATGAAGTGAATATAGATAGAAAGATTTCAGATTATAATTGAATCATAATGTCTAGAAGATTAGATGTAATATTGATTAGGAGATTAGGATAATCTTTCTGATTAAAACTCAGATCTAACTGTTTTTCGTTTGTTTGAATTGTTCTATGCTGTACATCCATGATCTGACTAGATTAAATCACCCACAGAAACAACAGAACAAAACATCCAGATTTATTGGTGGTATATTAAAATGAATATTTTCAAGAAGTAGAAAATGAAAGAATCAAATAGACTGACTGTATTGGTTTTATTTGGACTCAGAAATTTGCATGCAAAAAATTTTTCTCAGCTTTCAGTTCCAGAATTTGGACAATAACAAAATAGTTTCACTGTGAAAATATTGCTCAATTCCTCCATTTTAGAGCTATGTGTCAATAAGAAGAAAATTGACTGATTGTATAGGTTGAATTGTTATGAGACAATATACAAAAGAAAAGACAAAAAAATAGATTTTTGATTCTTTTCTGGTGAAAATTCCAATTCTAGAACCAAATCAAAGCTTCAATACATTTTCATTATCTATTTACTATGTGAAGTAAAACAAAGTTTCTGATTTTAACAAGAAACAATTAACCTAATTGATGTATGTTAGAAGTTGTAGTCTAATAGATTCTCCAGAAATAGTTTATATTATTGATGCCAAGCTGACATAACTTCCTTTGTAATCTCATTCTGTCTGAGTCTACTTATCCAACGCAACTCTGTTTTTGTATTTATTTGCCAGTCATATTTATGCCTCTGATGTCTTGTATAATATAATACTGGTACATAATACCTGTACAATTAAAGACCCGTAATGAATAAATCAAACTAAAATATTAGCATATGTGTTCTCTCTGAAAGCGAAAGGGATGTCAAGTTGAAAAACCTAGTTGCAGATTGGCATCAGGTGTCCCGGAAGGGTGACAAAGCCCTGTCTAGCTAGCGACAGGAGCCATAGTGTTTGTTTCTATGTTGCTTGAATTCAATAATTTCCTTGTACTGCATGACATTGTTTAGGATATAAGCGTGTCCGACTTTATTTTAAACATTCAGTCTTAACTTTTGCTTTTAGAAAAAATAATAAGCATTTTCAAAATATATTGCATATTCACACTTTATTCTTTGATATAAAAGTTGGTTGGAAACCAAAATAAGATTTTCTGAATTCTGTTTTAATGAAAAGATTTGTTAGTTATTTGATTTACGGGATGTATTTATTTGGAATAATGAAGGATAATAGGAAGGTTTTTTTTTATAAAGTAAGTATGAATTATGAGGTATTAGAAATGCAAGGTGTTTGAAGGTATCTATAGAATGTTGTCTAGTAAGATTACAGGTGTAAAGACCAGTAATTAAAGGTGTATAAATGATCTAGGTGAATAGAATATAATTGATATTATACTAGAGTTATAACAAGGCCAGGTATTTAGTCCCAGGTAAACAGGTCATTGTCAGGTCACATATCTCCACCTGTATTCATATAGATAATAGTTAGATAGCCTGTATCTTTTTTATTCACATGAATGAAATAATGTGAGCTGGAAAGTGTGAGGGGGGGGGGGGGGGAGGGGGAGGCTGAGTGATAAAAGGGGAGAAGGAGTTCATATTATCTATAACTGTATTCATATAGATACATAAATAGATAGCCCTTAGATTATATTATTCACATGAAGGAAAAGGGGGAGGGGGTGGTAGGTGATAAAAAGGGGGGTGGGGGAGTTTCTGAATAGGATATACAAGTACCTTCTCCTGTAGGCCTACTCGTATAGATACATATCTTATGATATTGACATGAATGAAATATTCTCAATTTATATCAACTGTTGAGTAGTTCAATCTGAAAGTTCTCCCTATTATTAGAGGGTAGAAGGAGGAGGGTGAATTGGTGTCAGCAATGATCTGTGTACTGGCTCAGAGAATATCAATTCAGAACTGATGAGAGCAAATTGTCTGGTTTACATGGCAAGTTGCTCACAGGAATGTGGTAGATGGATAGCTGAGGAAAGGTGTTGTGTATACCAGATACCATTTAAATTGATGCCTGTTTTGCCCCTGCCTCAACTCATTAACTGTTATAATTGCCTACATGTATTCCTTGCATTAAAAGATTCATTTATTCACTTACTTTTCAACTGTGTAAAGGTATGCAATTTGAAATTCCGATGTTTTAGAAAATAATTATCAGGTAAACAGAAAAAGAGATAAATAGTTTAAAATTTGTCAAAGTAACGAATGTTCGAGCTGGTACATGTTTGGTGTATTTTATGTGTTTATTAACGTCTTTGTCTACCCTCGTACTCTCCTTATCTCCCTTTGATCCTCGTAGCCAAGTTTAATATTAGCCCTGTCTTCTTTACTAAGCCATGTTTACCAAGATACTCTAAAAGATTTCAATTGCCTTTTTTGAAATGTTGCCATCTTTGTTTATCAACTTTGCTTAGAGTTTGTGAAGTTTGAACAATTGTAGCCAATAGAAAATGATATGGAGTATAATTGCCAAGTTAAAGCTTTTTATTACTTGAGTAAACACAATCGTAGAAAGATCTGCACACAATTTTTAATATTTTCAAACCACTTCGTACGTTCTTGTGGATTTTCTTTATTTAAGGTTTTTATTGAAGTCTAGTACTTGTATGTGACTATAAAGAGACTAGCACAATTCTTAAATCATAATTGAACAGTAACACTTTTTTATTTTAACAAATTCTGAGAAGGGTAGAATTAGATGTGGTGGCTTTCATAGAAACAAGCAGTTGATCGTGCCAAGAATGATTCAAACTCTGTCTATATCAATTGGATGTCAATATTTTCTCACAGCAGAGACTGGAAATATTTCTGTTGAAGCAATCGTATATTTTGGGTAGTATTTATAGTCTTCTATATCTCACATCACAGCACTAACTTTTAATATTTGTTAAGACCTGGTTATTTATTTCTGAGTTTGAGTTGGGGTGGATATATTAGATAATGAATGGATTGATATATTTAAAAACTTTTTAAAATTTGTATTTGATACATGGCTATAATTGAACACTTTGTCTCAGAATGGATGACACTATTTAATAGGATATTGGAAGGGTGCATTTATGAGTTTGAATTGTTATGAAACCAGTATATGACTGTGACAGTTACTGATATTGATAGTGTATCAGTTTGTCATGTCTATGATAAATTCACAAGTCATAAATATAACTATATCCTTTGATTTATTGACAAGGGAATGATAAATCAGATAGAAATATATATAACTTATACAATTGGTAACAAGGCCTTGATTTAAATTTGATATTTCTATTCCAGTCCAATACTGTTTTTACCAAAAAGTTATGATGGCTCATTAAGGACATATGTGCTGGGTAAAATCATGATTTGAATTATCCTTACTGTTTCCTAAGTTACCATTTTTGTCGCAAGTTATTTTTACAAGTGTATACAGCACCAAGATGGCTATTGTAACTTTCATGATGACAATGTATACACCCAAAAAAGATGTATTATCAAGTTGACAAACCCAGATGCAGAATGTCTTGTGCGTCTGTAAAGGTTAATTCAAAGAAGCCAACTGTAGAATTGATATAAAACTCCCTAGAGACAGTGTTTATTATCATAAGTATTTTACCATGTAGATATTGCACTAATTCTGGCACTGTGTCATATCACCATTCCTTGCTATTAAAACTGAAATAAGCCTACCACCATCTATCATTAGAGAGTAAACAAACACTATCTTGATGTATAATGTTTATTTATCCTGTATTCTTGTCTCCCTCTTACTCTTTTATTGTGTGTGGTACACAGAGTTTTAGTCATGGTGGTTGATGCCAATCTGCAGTAGCAAGCACCCAACATTGCCATGAAAATTACAACCGACCAGCACAAAAAGATGTATTTAATTATTCTTGCTTGAGAGGTATTAAATCCCACAGCACATTACTGATCAGTTGAAATACAAATTTTGGTGGTTCATTTTTTTGAAAGTATCTCATTTTGTTTAGCTTTGATATAATAAATTGTGTAAGGAAAATAATGAATTTTTCTGGTGTTAAAGGGAGATTCAAGCTCAAAGCACCAAACTTCTAATGTTTGATATGTTATGGTTCATGCTTCTTGAAAGTATATCTCTGTTTACCTTCTCATATAATAACTTGTTTCAAGTGAATGATTATGAAAAACAACCCTCATCTAACTGACATTTATAAACTGACCTAGATATGTTCTTTGTTAGATGGACAAAGGTCAATCAACTGGACAGTAGCTAAATATTGGGTGGGAAAATGTGAGAGGTTGGGATAAAGACATGTGTTATTCCTCAGCCTGATACTGATGTCCTGGTCAAGGCTGATGTCCTACCACTGAATGTAATTTAAGAGAATAGGCCAACACAAGTTTCTTTTAGAGGTTGGGCAAGAATTACAAATTTCTTTCATGAGTAAGAAACTTGTATGCTAACTAAAAGGTTGATTTCAGCAGCGGTTGAGATAGTACCTTTTTATATTTTGTAAAGTGGTGTCAGTCTATTTGTGATAGTTAGATAGGGCTGACAAAATTGTCAGATGGTAAAGCCAATAAACCTAAGTATTAAATGCTGACCATTTTAAAGATTCTTAACAGATCTTTACATCAGATCAGATTGAATTCAACTTATAGCTGGTGACAAACATACTTTTAATTTAATTAAGCACTGTTAATAATAGTAATCATTAATTAAGACTCTTCACTATCTATAGTCTTATCCTTCAAATTGACTGGATGGCTCTGATGTGGTGAATTTAGTGTTCACTTCAGGGTGATCACTTTTTAGCATCTCCTTGGCAACAGTCAAGTTATACTTTTACTTGTCCCCTCTCCTTTATCACTCATTTAGAATTGGATCTGAAAGAGAAAAAAAGCTTAATACAGTCTTCATGATTGTTAGATACTAAATATCTCAGATGACCTGAGAAGGTTAGAGTTAGTTTAGACTAGGTGGTTAGATAGCCTGAGAGTAGAGGGTGGAGGTATTTTGATAGAATCAGTATAGAATGTCTACAATAACATTGAGAGTTAAGAAATGAATGGTGATTTATTTATAGATTGTAAGATTATGTACAATGTTTGTTATGCTTCAACCAACTTCTGTTTGTCTGGATTCTTATAGCTTTCCATGTCATTTAAGGTCAGACTTTTACATGAAATGAAATGGAGTTTAATATACCTTTTCTGCTTCTAAGCAATTTCACAATCACAATATCAAGCTATTACAAACTTGTTACTTATACCTTCACTGCAATATTTACCTTTCTTTTATCATAGAACTTTATAAATGAAACAATTTGATTGGATTGTACTCTAGTGAATATCCAGCCAATCAGAGGCTTCATCAGAAAGTTTGATCACAAATCTATAATGTTTACAGCCTTTATGTCAATGATTTTGATCGGCTGTATTCACCGGTGTACAATCCAATTGCTGCATTCTGTGACTATTGTAATCAAGGTATTAGAAGAAGTTTGTAATAGCTTAACATTGTGAAGATGAGTAGCCTAATGAATATGGGTATTTCTTCTTATGCAATGTGGTATAAGGAAAGGCTAATATGCATTAATCTATTCTTTAGAGATTTCTTAATTGTCAAGGAATCTTTAATGTGCATGTTCTGTAATGAATAGGGTTTCAAATTATTATCCGATCCAATCAACTAGAGGCTGTTTTGTTTCTTGTCAGTCCTCTAACCTCAGTCTTTTACAATCTGGGAAACCAATGGTGGGAAAGCACCTTACACTAAGATACTATGACTCCCAACTAACCATTTAGTCCAATATCTCCCAATATTGATTATCATCTATAAAAAACTTCCTCAAGGAAAATCAATGATGGCTAGTTCGATGAGATTTGTTTAATTGGTCCAGTGAACAAGTGAGATATATCGAGATACAAATCAACCCCAATCAAACTGTCAAATTATTTCCAGGTTTAGTGAACAAGTGACATTCTGTGAGATATATCGAGATACAAATCAACCCCAATCAAACTGTCAAATTATTTCCTTGTTAAGAATAAGGCTAATCAATAACTGATCAGATAATATTGATGTATTGATTCTTTATTTATATATATCACGATCTGTATTAACCCTTTAAACACTGAGTGTACATGGAATTGATCAAATGTGATAATGGTGTAGGCAATATAAAGAGTATTCCTACCAAAAAGGCACATGTTGCCTTGCTCTTCTAGACTTATATAATTAATGTATTAGGAGGTAGAATATTCATATATGATAGAACAGTAGGGAGTCCTGAGAGAATACACTGACTAAATAATGAATATTCCTGGCTTCAACAGACTTCACTGACAATCATGTCTGGTTTTCATGTTAAAACAATGTTGAAAACAAACTATGTGTAATTGAATAAATAAAATAGGTCAAGGTTACTGATACTCAGATGTTCCAGACAAAGAAGCATATTGCTTTGTAGAAAATTTGATTTGAGAATTTGTCCAAAATTTCAAGCTTTGTTTTTGATCTGTGTAACAGTTGAAAGTTTGCTTGTGATATAATTGTTGAACCTGATAGTTGAAAAAATATGTGGAATGGTACCAAAGTTAGTCTTTGACCACTGTATGAAGTTCCTGTTTTTTCCTCTATCAATCTTACCCACAGACAACTTGGAATGGACCATGTTAAGATAGAGCAATGCCATGCAATATAGCTACTTATCTCAACCTTCTGAATGGAATTATCAGAGATTAATTTCCAGAATTCCAGAAATGGAAATGGGTTGCGTTAAACACTTTGCTGTCTATGCTTCTCAAAAGTTTCGGAAATGAATTCAATGGTCACTTATATATCTGATTTATATATGAAAAAGTATCTATACTCAAAGAGGAAAAATATATATTGCCTAACAGCATGATTTTGCCTTTCTTTACATCTAGAACAAAACATGTCAAAGTAAGAGGTAAAACTCCATTTCATTGTATTGAGATGAGTAAATTCAGTTGAATAGTTCACAATAGATCTAAGCTTTGTATGTAAATGTAAAGTGTTGGTATTAATTAAACAAGTTTATCTAACATATATCAATAGCTAGATATATTTAATTATAAAATACTTCACACATGGTGGAAATTAACTCATTAAATATTCAAAAACAGGTTAATTCATTCAAACTGTTACAATTATTGTACATAATTCAATGGAGCTTATTTAATTTGTTAGTTTATTGAATGAATAAGTAATATTATCCTTGTATGAAATTGATATTGCACACATAAGATTTTGTATAAAGAGATTTGACACTGGTTTTTCAACTTTTGTTTGTAAATTCAATACACTATTTCTTTTTCCATTTTTATTTTGATGTTTTTTGGCTCATCCAGAAAACTTGACAATTTTATGACAGCACTGCAAAATTCATATGGATAGTATTTTTATATAACTTTGGCATCTGAAACTGTTGCAGCTTTGTTTTAAGTTAGTTAAACATAATATATGGTTAATGCCTGTTTCCCAGAAAAATCCATATGTTCTGAATAGTATTTTCAACTTTGGCAATGCTATCTAGCTCTATTTTTATTAAGTTCAGAAATAAAAAATTTCAGGAAGAATATTACAGCAGAATACAAATGTACCATAAACTTTCAAAATAACTTTCTTCTGCTAATTTTACTGCATTTCATACTGTATTTCATTTATTTACCCAAACGATTAATTTATCCTATTTTATGATTTCAGTGAGTGTGAATGGAGTAGAAATAAATTTTGACCAGCGTAACGATGGATTCTTTTTAAAATCGGCTTATCACAAACTGAAACCCAGTAACCCTACGCAGGAAAAGGAACTATTTGTAATAACCAATCGTGCAGAACTACACAAATTACGTGCCAGTCATGGACCTTTCGAAGCGTATCAAGCTGTTCCGGAGGAATACATCGAACAGCAGACAAATCGCAAACTACACAGTGAAATTTTTCATAATATGGACATCAGTGTGCATCTGTTAACAGAGGAACTATTACCAAAATGGCCGCTTCTTCAAGTGTTAATGCATGCGCGCCCGATACAAGAATCTCTGAAAACCAGCGATTTTAGTGAATCTTATTACAATGAACATTGGTGTGGTCAGTTGATCGTGTTTCACGAGGATCAACGACTAACAGATGTGTGTATTTTAAATCAAAATGATAAAAGTGCATGTCTGATGGAAATTACTGTTCCTTATGAATGGTGGCATCGTAATGTCTCCAACGTGGAAGTCTACTATCAAGTGTCCCGCGTCGAGGACAACCACGAATGTGCACAAGAATCTAACTCAATTGTTCCTGGACGAACGGAGGAATCCAAGAATATGAAACTGATAACTAGTCTGCCTCTTTCGACTGAAGATCATCGCTACGATGAAAAGGGAGATGATCGCCTGATTTTCCGAATTCCAAAAACCAAATATTTACCTGGAAGTCGTTTTTTGATTCCTGTTTATTTACAAGGAAATACGAACGTTCAAGTTGTTGTCGTACAGTAAGTAGGATTTTGTTTGTTATTTATTTGATATTAAGGGTATATCTCATCCTGAAAACCAAGAAAGTATGACTATCTAGAGGGCTTACTGATATAGACTGTAAAGGTTATACTGTTTTGAATAATATGTTATTTGTTCTGCACAACATTTACAGAATATGACAAGATTTTAGAATAAAGCTAAGGATATTGTAAAGTTGTCATTTAAGGACATAGTTTATGCAGAAATTGATTATTATCCGTTTCTTAAACATAAGAATATGATTTATTCATTGAAAATATGAAAAGTGAATTACTACTGGAAGAACCCTTCAATCCCAGCAAATGGACTCAAATATTTTTTAGAGACTTAATGATGAGTCGTCACCTCACTGCAATATGAAATTTGAATTATACTCTGGGCTACAAAATTCCCTAGTCCCATCTAAAATCCTGTGATCCCAAAAAAGAATCCCATGGTTCCATCATAAATTCCTTGGTCCTATCAAAATTAATGTAGCATGTAGCCCTATCAAAAATCTCCAGTTCCGTCTAATATCCCTACTTCTGTCAAAAATCAAAAATCCCTTGGTCCCATCAAAAATCCCTTTTTCCCCATCAATAATCCATTAGTCCCATCAAAAATCCCTTGATCCCATCAAAAATCCCTTGGTCTCATCAAAAATCCCTTGATCCCATCAAAAATCCCTTGATCCCATCAATAATCCATTACCCCCACAAAAGTATCTTGGTTCCATCATTAATCCCTTGGTCCCATCAAAAATCTCTTGGTCCCATCAAAAATCCATTAGTCCCATCAAAACTCTCTTGGTCCAATCAAAAATCCAATAGTCCCATCAAAAATCCCTTGGGCCCATCAAAAATCCATCAACTGTGTGAATGTCCCAAGTGAGTGTAGTCTAGCCCTCAACCTGTCTATAATTTGATACGACTGTAGGGTAACTAGTTTATGGTCTAGGCTATTATCAGTTTGTTTGTTCTTTAAGATTAGCTGTGTCTTGTCTCGTTTTCTTTCTATTGACAAAACGAACAACACCTATTCATTGTTAAATACCCTTCGTTTTGATATCTCTTATGTTCTCTAATATTATCATAGTCACATACTTTATACCTTCTTATACTAGAGAAATAATCCTTCTTTAGTCCTGGGGGTATCAATGAGAGGCTTGTTAACTAAGGGGTATTGGATTTGATCCTGTCGGGTCAAGATGACACCTTGAAATATTTCAACTAAACTTCCCCAGAAAAATACGTAGTGGAGCTATCTGACAGACTCTGCAACCCATGCAAGTTGGAAATATTAATTTCCCCTATTGCACACTGCATGGTGTAGCCTGTCTTCATTGTTCAACCTTGAGCTATAAAGGAATACATACAACTGCGTTTCAGTTTTTACTTTCCTCACTTAAAAATTCAAACAATTGTTTGCTGTCTGGTGCATCGCCCACGGCAGATATTGACATTCATGATGTCATGCACACATGTGCATCTGCAACTATTAAGAGTCAGGCATCACTGAGTTTGAAAAATACATAAACACTGCACCATTTATCTCTTTAAAGAGATTGTAAAGAGGTTTTCTAAAATTTGTATGTGTATAGGGGACACTGATAGTATCGATTTGCACCATTCAAATTTACAGTCAGACGTTTGTGGTTTTTGCAGTTCTACTAAAATAAGTGTTTTATGACATCACTAATCGACAAAGCTACAAATAATTAATAAAGACTCAGTTTTAGTAGAAATGCAAAACCCACAGATGTTTGAAATAGTGCACATATTTATCTCTTTACAGTCCCTTTAACAAGGTGATTCATTTACGTAATGTAAAAACTTGAGAACTAAGCTTATTTACTTTGCCATTTTTTACAATGAGGCTTTGTTCAGAATTACCACCCCTGGGCCTATCTCTACAATCAACACTTTATTCAGAGTGAAAAATGATTACTCCTGCTTCAAGAAACTTAATGAAGTATGAAATCATTGAAAAATCTGTTTAATGGGTCATTATGTAATATTATTTTGTGTAGAATGTGCAGCTTTTATCTTCAATATTTGCTCCCTCATTGCACACTGCATGGTGTTGCTCTCCTTCATAAGCCTAATTAGGTGCAGAGAAGTATCTTAATTTTGAAATATTTCCCCAATATTATGATTGATTCTAGTTCTCATTTGGTTTAGAAATCTCAAATTGTCTTTTGAATTTCTGATGATTTGTTAGATGTCAGTTTGGGGTTTTTAAGCTGACTAAGTGACAGACAGGCATTTTGTACAGTCAGACAGGCTATGCATATATGTATAGGTGCACTTGCTTAGCCTACTTACTTTTAAAAGACTGGTTTGAATAAGATTAGACTGTATATACTGGTACCCTAATCTTTAATTTAAAAAATACAATTCAGCCCCCTCAAATTTTGGAAGATCCCCATCTGTACCTGTGGACAGTTGACATAAACAGATCTTTTGAACAAAGAAAATTAAAAATCTTCATTTCCTTTTTTGTTGTTTCTTTCAGAACAAAAGTAAAAAATGGATTAAAAATTCGTGGAGCTGCCGTGAAACCAAACAGTCCATGGAGTGTGTATTTTGAGATGAAGGATAGACAGAAGACAGCAGTGGTTACAGCTTTTATCAAAGATAAATCTAAGTATGTTCAAAGTACAAGGTGAGAATTCTGCTTTTTTTCAAGATGTTAAGGGAGTTAATCTTTCCAAATCTTTCCAACCATTAAAGGTTTTCAAGAGAGGCTTTCTAGCTTTCTAGAGACATACAGCTTCTATTGACATCATTCTGTTTTTCTAGTCTGATGTCTCTGGTTCCTGTAATTAGGCCCAAATTAGGAAGTAACTATTGGGAAATGAATTGTATGTGTAAAAGTAATGCCATGATATTGTAAATTTGTTTATGTTTGTGAATTATTTAAAAGTGATACAGGGAGTTTACAAACGAAATAACTTTATTAACATTATTAACAATGTGGGCTCTCCATAGGAATACAAAGTTAATATAACCTAATATACCTTATAACCATGAGGACTCTCCAAAAGGGATACAAAGTTGATATAACCTAATATACCTTATTAACCATGTGGACTCTCAAAAAGGGATACAAAGTTGATAAACCCTGAGTGAGTGAGAGAGTGATATAGAACTACATTACACCTTATATTGTCTTCTGAAGATTCTATATTTATGTAAACAAACTGAAGACTCTTATACCGTTAGTTTTCTTCCAATCTTGAAATTTAATTTTCTTAAAAAAACGTCAATTTTATTAGCAAAAGAGTCTTGTTAAGTGTACCATGTAAATAAAAACCCAACTTTCTGACTCAAGTTTAAAAGTTAATTACCAGTCATCCAGCCTTAAAGTTTGTTTGATTTTCATAGTCTCTGTTTACAAGACTTATTAAAGTCTTAGCTTTAATGAAATATAAGATGTCGTCAAACTGAAAATATTCAAATTCTCAAAGAAATGAGTTCAAAGGTCGTTTTAAAGATATATCTGTGTTTCTTTGATGTTTTAGGATGGGAAATTCTAACCAATTTTCTTCCTCTGCAGCCTAATGTAAACACATATGTCCACAATTTGCCTTCCTCCTTCATACTATAGATCGTGATAGATTTAAAATCTGGAAAACTAATAAACACTTTAAAAATGACTTCAACTGTAAAAGCTTGATATAGTTTACTATGAACATTGGATGCTAATTTCTATATAACATATGAAATAGAAATATTAAAACAGAACTAACATTGTACTGTTGTTACTCAGAGTTTCACGCTATGCTATCTTCAGACAACTGACCTCACATTTCAAATATCAAATTTTTTCCTTTTTGCCTTTCTTCATTGGCTTTGATCAATAGATGTAAAAACTCAATTTAATTTTGTTTCTCCATTTCAAAAAAAAAAAAATAGACATCGTATAAAATTATTCCACCTTCTTTTTTATCTTTTCCTTCCCATACTCCCTGGCTTGTGTATCCTCACCTCTCATTTCAGACCAAGGTGAACGTGTATTAGACCCAATACCAACTCCCTATTGCATTAGCCCTACTATTGAATCTAATTACCAATGTTCTATACCCTCCCAATTAGCTTTCCCCTTTCTTTTTATCTTAACCATGCCCTACTTCCCCTTTACATTAACCATACCACTCTAGAGTCTGTTATTGTAGAAACTTGTCAATATAAAATAAAAGACCTATTGATTTTTAGCTAGTGTGGAATAATGACTACATCGTGGAAATATTGGCGGTACTTGGAATTGGAATCCTGACATTAAACAGCAGGCTTTATTCTTTGAGTATCATATTACAGACCTGTTGTCATGTTATAATGGATAGAACAATAAGTTTATACTTTACAGACTATGTCAATTGGATTCATATTTCATAGACAAACTGGTATCTAACATACAACATATCATATAATAAACTTGTCTCAAGGTTTTTGTAATGTACAATTATCATGTCCAACATGCAATCTTGGTTTTCTTATCCTAGCAAACTATCTGACAATACCAGGGGTGTTCTTACTCTGGAACCAGGGGTCGGCTTGTGTGCAAATTTTATATCATTTTGCATAGTGAAGGAATGGCCTGTGGCCCCCCTGGAAATTTTGTGGCCCCTGCTCGGCCTCCTCAACTAATGTTTCCTGAAAACAACATTGGACAATACAGAACAATGACTTAATTAATATGTAATAGATACAGTAAGTTTCTACCATATAAACAATGTAATTAGGAATTTCATTTCATAGACATATCGTAAACTTGTTTCAAGGCTTTAGTTATATGAAATTATGGTGTCCAACAAGAAAACACAGAAGTAAAGACCAACCACCATGGCTTCTTTGGGAAACTATGAACAAGCAGGGCAATACCTTAATCCCTTTCAAATTAAATCTTACAATGTAAATTTGGATTCTTATTTCATAGACACAATCTCAAGGCTTTGTTATATGAAACTTAAGTGTCCAACAAGCTAGCACATAGTAATGCAAAAAAAAGGGCTCATGACTTAGTAAGTAGGTGAATGACAAGAGAGAGCAATGACTTAATCAATATGAAATAGATACTATACAGACAAGGTAAATTGGAGTCTTATTTCATAGAACTAGTCTCAAGGTTTTTATGATTTTAATTAGTCTGAGATTAAGGTTGTTGACTTTAAAATTTTCGATTAAATGAAAAAAGCTGCTTAAATATCCAATCGCCTTTGCTATAGCTACGTCAGCAAACAGTTTTAGTGGAATTGCATGAACCACAGATGTCTGACTGAAAATTGAAATGGTGAAAATCAACGATATCATAAAAGGTTTGAAAACCTCTTTACAATCTCACTAGCATTCGGTGTCAAGTAATGATATCTCAAACATTCTTCTTCTGCAGTTTAAGGACAACTGAACTTATCATTCAAACAAAAAAGGCGAAATCCAAAGTAATTTGTTTCAAATTCTATCAATTAACTTAATGGCTAGATTTAGAAAGATATTTTTTTATATTGTAAAATGTCTGAGAGATAATAGTTATGTGTTATATATTAGCTTTCTGTTCTATAAAAGGAGACAATACAATCAGTAAAAATCATTATTGATATGAATTATTGTATGCATCATGTATTTAATGTGATCACAGAGCATGTCTTGTATTGATAATACAAATTACTTGTATAGGGCCTTGATCAGAACATAGGCCAATAATAATACATGTTTGGTTATTGAGATTGCTAGTATTACGGTGAGAATAGACGATGGTATGGTACCCGGTGTGGTGTAAGGTGTGGGATTATTGATACAATAGGTAGAAGCCATGGACCCATATCATGTATATTCACTTCTTCTATTTTCTACTGTAATCGATAATCGTACACCGTACACCATCTAATGGGGCCTTAAGAAGTATTGATAAACCCCCTAATTTACTTGATTAGAACATAAGCTGATAATAATACACATTCAGTTATTGTGATTGCTAGAATTAACAGTGTAGATTGATTATGAAAAATATGGCCATTAATAATATATGGTTGATGCTCCAAAATGAAATGTTTTGAGATTTACTTCTAACTTTTTCTGCTGTACCTATTTCAACTGTGTGAGAGGTTGGCTTGGCAAAAAGCAAGCCAGTAGTTGGGATAGGACTTAAACCCAGGCCCAAAGTGCTACACAGATGTCTTACTTAGATCCATTGCGTCAAATTTCCAAAATGTGGAAGAAATTGTAAAAATTTGTCTATAATCATAGGTAAAAAGAAGGGTAGGATTCCAATCAATGAATCATTGTCTTGTATGAACCCTGCATCTATTACAAGTGTATGGAATTACTAGAACCATATTTCATGCATCAAATCAACTTGTTACTGAAGCCTCATAAAAGTTTAATATGAAGCTGTTGATAATACAGAAATCAATAAGGCAACTGAATGTAAGTCCCTATGGGTAATGTAGATCAATCAAGTCCCTGTGGGTAGACATGGTATGACAAGTTTTATTAGTACTTGGTAGAATCTGTGGATGAGTCATTTTGTATCTATGACATTCTGATACTGCCTTCAGTCAATCAGTTTATATTACAGGCCTACTAATAACAATCTTGTCACTACTCTTATGATATATCAACTTTGATTCACTCTACCAGCACAGTGGTGGAATTGACAATTAATGTCCTGTTTAAAACCCAGTATCCGGAGTTGTTCGCATTTCCAGCACATTGGTGGAATTGACAATTAACAGGCTGTTTAAGGCAACCTTTTACATACCACAGGAGTTGGCCGTACTTCAAAACAAAACATTAAGATGGTTACGAGCAATAGTACCGATTGTTGGTTGAAAATGTATATTTATTACCAGCGATCTTGAATAAAAGGTTTACCTGATACAGTGGATCTTTGTAGAAATATGAATTAGTTTCCGTCAAGTTTAAGAGACGATGAACCTCCACTACCTATTGATTCTGAATTTACATCAGTATTTCATATTATTAAGTTTACCTGTTAAAGTGAAACATGTACTTATGTAATAGTGTATGAAACATGCTGAACATCATGCTCTTGGTTCTTAATACAATGTTTACATCCTAAAGTAAAACATGGTAAATATAAGACCCGTCCTCCACTGCCTATTGATAAGGCTATTTCTATTAAAAAGGTCAGAATTGACATCATTCGTATTGTAATTAATTATGGATGAAATTAACAATTTTCGAGGTAATTATCTGGTTAACTGGGATGATTTATTTCCTCAACGCCATCTGGTAACATTGAATGTATCGTTGATTGGGTTATGTCCCCTTGGGAGGTTGTTCTTCAGTTTAGATTCCTACCTTAAATATTTTAAAACCATTTACCAATCAGTTTTTATTGAACGGAGAATTTGATTGATTAGATAATGTATTACTTTGAACATGAGATGAATAACAATTTCGTTAGATCATGAATCGCAAGTGGAGACACCTACATAAAATACATAAGAAATGAAACATCTTGATTTGCATTTTTATCAGATTGGACAGAACTAAATGACACTTTATACTTAGAAGACATCAGGCCAAGAATATGGCATCAAGGCAACTTTGCTTAACTTAACTTATTTAATTTGATTAGTCCTATAAGGTTCAGAACATTATATAAACAACTCTGTATCAATATATGTTTCTCATCCATCTGAGTGATATGATAACTCATATTATGTTCAAATGACCAGACAAATTCTCGTTATTATTGATTGAAACTATGGTATTATTGTAGAATGACTTGAAATCTAAAACCTGTACTCCATTGATCTTACTGACTCTAGAATGTAACTAGTTCAAATTGATAAGAAGTCATCTTACACTAGTCATCATCGTCTCATCAACCTGTCAGAAACTATTACACATTTCTATCGTCTTTCACTTTAGTAGGTAAACCTTTGACTGAGGTCACGTGATGTCCCATGATTGTTAAATTGACCAATCAAAACACTTGCATTGTCATGTTTAGGTTTAGTTTTGCAGATATGAACACAGCCACAGAACTAGTGAATGAAATGGTCAATCTTTTGATATGGAAACAACCATTTTGATTGGTTAAAAGGACACTGCCTCATACAAAGCTATTTGAATAAAGTGAACCATCTTGCTTTCTAAAAACTTCCCTCATTGCACAATGCATGGTGCTACCTATCTTAATTATCTCGATCAGTTTCAGAAATTTAGGTTGTAAACTATTTGTTTCTAGTTAATTTTGTGAACCATTATTACGAATAGATAAGAAGTCAAACGAGACTATAAAAATAAGTAAATTGATTTTGAAGAAAGTAATATTTTGTCTGATGTATGAATTACAGTGAAATATTTTGATAACTGTCATTATAAACATCATATATTGATTAGAACCTGAAATTACTGCAGGGAATAATATAATAGAGAAATTTATGAGTTGAAACCTGGTTGTTATGAACTCAGTTCCAGGAATTTATTTTATGACTTTATTATGGAATTTATTCCAGTGAATTCTTACACTTTATTACTATTTCTTGTAATGGATATTTTATTTGGAAATAGCATTATTGATAGAAATAAAATACCTAGTATATTGGACCAAACATCATGAAATTTGTGCCTTAATGCAGCTGTTTAAAGTAATGAGACAACACTATCTGATTTACAGCCTGTGACACATGGTACCGCAGTCTCAGCTCCATCAAAACAACTACATTCTGTTTCCATGTGTCTCCATCTCCTGTAACAATTGTGTTAGTTCGTTGTTTGTTACTGTTGTATCATAAGGACGGCCAAGAAAACATTGTACCATAAAGGAAAAGCAACTCCAATTAAGTATATGAGTAAGATTAATAAGCAATATAACAGTTACTGCTAATGCTACTGTCCTTGCAAATTTTGCTGTATTGTACACTATATGGCAATGTCCATCATAACAACTCCAATCAGGAGCAGAAAAGCCAGATTGCAAAATTTCTTCATTTATTTTGAAACTAGATTGCAGCTGAATCCAGTATAAATACAAGTTTAAACAATTGATTTTTAAAAGATGTATTACACAGTGAATAGGTTCTAGATGTCTTCTGTTTTACCAGGAATGAAGAATAGAAAAGTAAACGTTGGTATTCCATTAGTTATAATATGATCAATACTGATAGTTGATAAATAGTGACTGGACATGACTCATCTTGCTACTCTCGTAGATAAATTTAATTATAGAATTCCATCAGTCTTAAAAGCACTTTGAAGGTCAAGGACACAGAGATCCATACGATTGTCTCAAAGTTTTGGGGCCTTATTCTCGAAAATCGAAAATCTAGATTTAAATGAAATGAACGGAGTTTTACATCTTACCTTTCTGAATCATGTCGGCTAATGAAGATGGGCAACGTCATGCAGGGTGCATTGAGGGAAATTTTGCCAGGACAGCAACATTATCTTGTTCATGATAATCTAGATTTAGGAAATATTGTATCTAATTGATTAGTAAAACAAAAATTGAAAATCAATTTTAGTCATTGACTGATAAGATAAGTGAAGTTTTTAGAATTTGTTTTTGAAAAAGACAATCTTATTGGAGCATAAGTCAGACATGTCCGGCAATTGCCATTGAAATTGCTTAAGTACATTCTTGCTGCTGCCTAAATAGCTCTGACCGGATTAAATTAGCTTAAATCTCTGGTCAAACATTCTGATAACTGTTCCAATTTGAGACTGCCGAGGCGAGATGGTCTCAGGACAGTTCTCAGAACGGAACAGATTTTGTAGTGTAAACGGTCGGGCGTTCGAAGAAGAGTTCTAAACATGTGTCATGACCCTTTGATATTTTAATTGCAACCCCCTTCCCACCCCACGCTTTACAATACTATTCTATACTTTACTCTTCCATACCACCTGTGTCAAATCTAATCTATTTTCAACCAAAACCAAACCTGAGTCATCTTCATAAATCCAATGACTGATCAATCATATCACCATTGAGATAATGAATGCATCATTTGACCTGACGATGACCTTTGGTAGCCTGATAATGACAGGAATTCAACTAAACATGGGACCATTATTGTAAATTAATGTTATTCTAATCAGGGACATGCTTTCCGCATTCTGATTCCTGCCAGGGCTTGTTTCCATGGTTTTATAGACATGGTTGAATACTTGATATGATTTAGTAGTCATATAATATGAAAAGCACCAAAAGCTTCATTCTATGCAAGAGCCTGTTTCACAAAAACTAATGGTGATCTTAGTCATTTGTTAGTCAATGGCTAAAATGGTTTTTAAATTTGATTTATGAGCCAATAAGCTTACTTTCTTTCTTTAAATCATGATTTTGTGAAACAGACTTGTGGAATTTGTTTTATTTTTGTAGTTGTAATTTATTGTCTGAACATCAGCAAGGTTGGGATCCCAGACGTGGGTCAGATTTTGTACTTTTAGATGAAAGGCCCACAAACACATTTTTGACAATTTTGAGGAGCCAAAATGTATCAAAATCTATATATATATCTTTTTGATTTTGTACAAAGACACTATAAATGAGTCAATCTCTGCTAAACTGAAAAAGGTTTTGCTGGGGCTTAATTCGCACTTGCTGGTGTCCAGCCCCCTACGGACCCCACCCTCCACGGTCCCCACCCTGACAACGGGGCTGCTTACTATTAATGTTAATAGTAGCAAATGTCTACTAGAGGCTAGTACTAATCAAAATCCATACAAGCAAGATAATTTCGTACTAAGGGATATCTTGGCACATTTAGAATCTTGCAGCTGTTAATTGTAGCAAATATTTTTTATAGGCTTGTGTAAGAGAGTGATGAACACTGGCTTTAAAGTCTTTTCATGAATGTTGTAGGTTGTGATTGGAACCCCAAGCAATCAATTAACCTAGAAAAACTTCATTGGAAATAAATTGGATGAAATCAATGTAACTTTCCTACAGTTCTTCACATGAAAGAAAAATTAAAATCAATTGAACTGTCGTCTTTACTAGGCTTCTACTAGACTAATTTTATTATCTTCTGTATTTAGTTTGTATTCAGTCTTCATTTTCTTAAGTTAGTTTGAGAAAAGGGAGAACTAACAGCATTGAATTGTGTTATAGTTCAATTTTATAATTTCGGGTTGGAGTGGGTCTGAATTTTACTTTTTTTGAATTTTTATTTGTGATTGTTTTGGAGTTTTCAGTTGGCATCAGACTTTGTTTACTTCAGAATTAATGACAGGGAATTTGTTTTAGTTCCAGTCAAACTGTTTGGGTCCTGTTAGATCTGAACTTCTTCTGTTGTACTTTTGTTCATGATTGCCTAGAATTTGAGTTCACTTGAATCAGTTACTGTTTTTACGCTTCATATATCTGTTTGATGAAAACGAGACACCAATGACAGGGAGTTGTGTTGTTGTGTAATTCAATCTATTAAAGTAAATTTGAAGTCTTTCTCTGTTGTACTATTGTCTAGAATTTTGATTTGCAAACATCACTTTGATTTGAGGATTGAAAGAGGATCATGTTCATAGCAAACATTTCTACAGAATCACATTAATGTTTTCCAGTGCAACCATCTAAATAGAAATCATATTATTGTTATTCAGGAAACTGTGTGTATTTTGATCAGACAATGTAAATATATTGATTATAGCTCGATATTCAAATCTCCCAATTAAATTTCTATTCACATTCAACTTGTTTTTTCTCTAGTTTGTTTGTATTTCATCATTCTAGTCTATACCACTAGAAAAATCAAACTGGATTTACATATTTATATCTGAACATAGATTTCTTGTGGAAGAATTGATCATTTATGAGGTTCATCTTCAATAATTTGATAGTGGCTAAATCAGTTGACATAGGACCAAACTGTTTCCTTCAATTTTTCAACACAGTCTCTGCAAGTCAGTGCTTTAGGTCAAAATGTCTAGTTATTCAGTTGAGATAATTACTTATTGTTCTGTATACTACAGATTCCTCAAAAGTAGGCAAAAATGCCTCAAATTACAGTGAAAGGTGTAGTCCTTGTTTGTGAAATTGCATTTGTAAGTAACTTCACCAAAGAGTTATATTTTAGAAATCAGAAATATGATATAAAATTGTCCATTATTAAAGTTAGTCTGTAGAGCCAGGTTAAAGTAAGTGTAAAGTAAGAATTGAAAGAAGAATTAATATTGTATTATTGAAACTATGTAATCAATATAAGACTACTAGAGGTTTTTAATCAACACTATTCTCCTTGGTTATTTTAGTCACCAATTGTTAGTCAATACTACCAGATGAGACTTAATGAAATAGAATCATCTCGGTTTGGTACATCATTCCTGTAATGAAAACACATTCAGTAAGCAACAGCTGTTTGCCCTCTGTAAAGCAACCATCCCCTTTCATGCACCTCTGTAAACATCCTCAAGCGGAAAGACATACACCTCTGTCAAACATCAACTTCAGTAACAATCACCTCTATAAAGTAAATACCCCTGTAAAACAACCTCCAATATTACATACACCTTGGTAAAGCAACTACCTGGAGCAAGATACCCCTTCAATGAGAAATAGACAGCAGCAACCATAATACAATCATCTCTTATCTCCAATAAGCAACCATTTTGAGCATTCTCCTGACTGCCTATACTTTTGTTTTAGTATATTCATTTCAATATTTCACCCGTATAAATGTTTTAGTGGTATAGATAAAGAACTCTCCTATGTTAATGAATAGAACAGTCATATTAACCTGACAGGATGAAAGTAGTATTGATACATATAGTCATATTAACCTGACAGGATGAAAGTATTGATACATACAGTCATATTAACCTGACAGCATGAAAGTATGGATACATACAGTCATATTAACCTGACAGGATGAAAGTAGTATTGATACATACAGTCATATTAACCTGACAGGATGAAAGTATTGATACATACAGTCATATTAACCTGACAGCATGAAAGTATGGATACATACAGTCATATTAACCTGACAGGATGAAAGTATTGATACATACAGTCATATTAACCTGACAGCATGAAAGTATTGATACATATAGTCATATTAACCTGACAGGATGAAAGTATTGATACATATAGTCATATTAACCTGACAGGATGAAAGTATTGATACATACAGTCATATTATCCTGACAGGATGGAAGTATCAATACATACAGTCATATTAACCTGACAGGATGAAAGTATCAATACATACAGTCATATTAACCTGACAGCATGAAAGTATGGATACATACAGTCATATTAACCTGACAGGATGAAAGTATTGATACATACAGTCATATTAACCTGACAGGATGAAAGTATTGATACATACAGTCATATTAACCTGACAGCATGAAAGTATGGATACATACAGTCATATTAACCTGACAGGATGAAAGTATTGATACATACAGTCATATTAACCTGACAGCATGAAAGTATTGATACATATAGTCATATTAACCTGACAGGATGAAAGTATTGATACATACAGACATATTAACCTGACAGGATGAAAGTATCAATACATACAGTCATATTAACCTGACAGGATGAATGAGCAATGAGTTGTATCTGATAGGTTAGATATCAAAGAATCTAAGATTAGGTCAGCTTGTTGATCAATAATAACTTCTAATCTAGTTTGTCTAGTTTATAGATAATGTTATAACGGTACAGACACAGTTAGTTCATTACTAACCTTTTACCAGTTTCCTTAGTTTGTCTTTCAATCTTAGTGTTTCAATTGCTGCACTGGAAATGTTTGCATGATTCTTTCAGTCAGTTCCTTTCAATGTTGGTGCTTCAATTGCTGTTTATGCGTGAGGTTCTTTGGTTTACTTTAGAACACTTGTGCCTTTGATGTTCTTTCTTTGATTGTTTGATTTACTGTCAATGCTAGTGCCCCTGCTTTCAACAGTAGTAGTATCATTCAATAAGTGTATAATACTGAACATATTCTTCAGAATCATTGACAAGTTACAAGAAAATTAAAAGCATTCAGACATGAAATAAAAAAAACTTTACATTGTCTGGATAATATGGCAAAGGTTAACTTTCTAACTTGACATTCTTGAGTAAGAAAAGCATCCGATCTTGTCTTGCAATTAGTTTTGTCAAATACACCATCATTTTCAGCAAGTTAAATTTTTATTTAGCAATTGTGTAAAATTCATGCCACCAAATAACAGCATTGAATAACACTCTTGATGCCTATCTGCAATTGGATTTGTCAAGTACAGCATCCTTTTCAGCATATTGATGTACAGATAACAATTGTGTAGAATTCTGCAGACTAGCAGGCACCGTTCTGTATTTAGATATCGAACGAAGTCTAGGGTTAGCTAATCAATTGATCAATTTCTCTCCAGTATAAATCACTGTAACAATAGTTTTATACAGAATAATACTGGTCCAATAATGCTAGTCTCTATACTGGTATATCATATAATTGGAATTTAAAATCATTAGATCCACATAAATCATTGTCAATTAGCTTCTGGTAATTTTACTCATAAATAACTTTAAGGGATAAGGTTCAGCTCTATGAAGTCTCAGACACTGTAAAAGTACAGAATTTGAACTTTTAGATACTTTGGGTTTTCTCAAGCTAATTTTTTACGTCAAGAAATCTGGAACTCTCTTTTGTAACACCTTGACATAAAATCAATCAGTGTTTTTAAAATTCAACTCAAAACCTACTTCTTTAATAACACTTTCCACTGAAATTGTTCAGCGCAATAGGAATTTAAAGTATTATTATTATTATTATCTGTCGGTTATTTGTCGAGGGTGCTGGGAGTGGTGCACTTCTGTCTACCATCTCAATGAACCAAATCAGGAGCAGAGAGAAAGGAAATAAAACTCTTTAGAATCTCATCTCATGTATTTATCAGTGTGTTGGTGGGTATGCTTCAAATTTCAAACAAATCATAGTATGAAGGTGTTTTCAGACTTCATGTTCTTATTGCTAATTTTTAAACCTTTGTACTAACGGTCCAAGAGAAGAGCCAGCATACCTGCCTGTGCTACAGACTTCTTGTTCTTATTGCTAATTTTTAAACCTTTGTACTAACGGTCCAAGAGAAGAGCCAGCACACCTGCCTGACCTACAGACTTCATGTTCTTATTGCTAATTTTTAAACCTTTGTACTAACGGTCCAAGAGAAGAGCCAGCATACCTGCCTGTGCTACAGACTTCTTGTTCTTATTGCTAATTTTTAAACCTTTGTACTAACGGTCCAAGAGAAGAGCCAGCATAACTGACTGTGCTACAGACTTCTTGTTCTTATTGCTAATTTTTAAACATTTGTACTAATGGTCCAAGAGAAGAGCCAGCATACCTGCCTGTGCTACAGACTTCTTGTTCTTATTGCTAATTTTTAAACCTTTGTACTAATGGTCCAAGAGAAGAGCCAGCATACCTGCCTGACCTACAGACTTCATGTTCTTATTGCTAATTTTTAAACCTTTGTACTAATGGTCCAAGAGAAGAGCCAGCACACCTGCCTGTGCTACAGACTTCTTGTTCTTATTGCTAAATTTTAAACCTTTGTACTAACGGTCCAAGAGAAGAGCCAGCATACCTGCCTGAGCTACAGACTTCATGTTCTTATTGATTTCAGTCTATGGTATAATATATTGAGAGTATTGAAATTTGATTTCGAGTAGATTTAAATTGACTGGTGACAGGATGTCTGTGGTGTTAATTACAACAGGTGATGTATAGTGGTCTGAATCCATTGATTTATACACCAATAGTCTGAGAGGAAATCTCACTAGAACACGTGTCTTGGATAAGATCTTAGGTTTTTTTTTTTTAGAGAAATTGGATTTAGTGGAGATACACTTCACACTTTTTTGGTGCTGTTCTCAAAGCTACAAAATATAAAAAGAAACAACCCTTTTTTATAAGGAAAACTACTAAGGTTCACAAGGATTCTGTCTACCAGCTATTCATTATTATAAGCTAGGGAAACTGGTCATGTGCCATACACTTTCTCCAGTTTCCTACAGTCAGATAGAGGGAGATGTAGTGACTCATCTATCTTCCCTTACTATACACATGGAAATGACCGCCTTCACAAACCCTTACAGAAGCAAAATAGCATGGCCGAACACATTTCATTTAATTTCAATTTAATGTTAAATAGAATGAGCCAAAGAAATAAATAAAGCTTGTCTAAGCTTCATGGTACCAGCCGAGCCAATTTAACGTCTATTTCATAGTTTATGTCTTACCATACTTCAATCTATCTCTTATTTAAATATATATTTTAATCAAGGCAAGCTCGATTATATCCTTAAGGGAAATTCTAACTGTAATAAAAAACTTTAAATGTCGATAAAGAGTATGTAAATTAACTTGGTAGTGTTCGATTCAGACATGGTTTGGGGCCAAATTAATTTCCCCGTTGTCTGTAAATATCCTTACTTTAGTTAGTTGGTTTTATCAAATTATAGACTTGGAAGCAATACATTTCCATGGAAAAAATGTAAGAGAAAAGTTGTTTGTTGTACAGTCTTTGACTAATTGCAGCATTTTTCAAGTGTTCTTCAATGTTTTGAGGCCAAATTAATTCCTCTGCAAATATTCTGCTCCAGTTAGTTGGCTTATCAAGTTAAAGTCTTTGATGCAATATAATTTCAAATACGTGGCAAAAATGTTTTCAAATATTGAGTAGAAAAGGAACTTGGTGGACTTAAAAGCTTATCCTCCTTACAGCCACTGCTTAATGAAACATTCTAGACTTTGTATTGACAAACTAACATCAAATAGCCTGCTTGTCAATGATGAAATAACTGTTCTACACCAGTTCAAATTTACCATTTATTTATTCAATGATATTCTAATGATATGAAAGGCCAGACGGCATGCAAATAAATACAAATCTTATCTGATAAGTTTAAACCGAGATTCAAGTTTACGACCTTCGATGTCAGTAAAAAGCCAGATGAGACTGTATATTTTATGATAAGTTTGATATTTAAACCACTTTGATAAACATTCAACTCAGTAATTAGTTTAATTTGGATTAATTCCAACTAGAGTTCTCTGTCCTTGCTTGGATACAAGATGGGGAACATATGTGTAAGAGATGATTCTATTGGTCTATTTCTGGATCATTCTGTTCTTTGATTTCTTCCTCTACAATTAATCTATTGCCTCATGTTAATTTATTGAAGATTCAAACGGTTTGGGTGGTCTTTGTACTTGATGGGTTTAATCATGTTGCCTAGAATTGGTAGCTTGCAAATTAAAGACTAATTTCTGTCATAAGCAGAATCAAATCTTTACAATTTTCAACCCACTGCTCTCTGATCAGTCAAGTAGTTTCCAAATGTGATGACATGTAAAGAGCAAAAGTTCATTGGAAGGGAGAGTTTGAAAAATCCTTCGGAGACAGTGGACAGTTTTGTGGAAATCTCGATGCAGTGATGACATGGAAAAAGAGTCTTGTTGTTTGATAGGATAATAAACTGAGGCCCTGTGTGCTACAGGCTGTACACGATAAAGATCTCTTGACAGTTGGAAATCAAAAAAGACTAGTGCCGCTGTCCTGACAAAATTTCCCTCATTGCACCCTGCATGGCATTGCATATCTTCATTAGCCCACTTGGCGAAGAGAAGTAAGACGTAAAACTCAATTATTTCATTTTTTTTTTTTGGGAAATTCAAACTTGAAGCCTGTGATCTACTATTCTACATGATTCTAATATTTTTATTAAAGACTGTAGAAAGTTATAAAAGAATTCAAGGCCTGTGTTCTACTGAATAAAAATTAAAGTTATACAACAGAAAGAAGTGACTAAGTACCATATACCACCCTCAATAATGGCCACATGTGGAACCACTTGTTTCAGGTGGTAACAATAAGACAACTTCTTCATATGAAAGAGTGTCTATAGCCTGAAAGTATGGCGCCATTCCTGCCATTGACGAATTCTCTTTATTCAACCTCCAGGAATTTTTCTGAAATAATAACAAATTTTAAATCATGATGTTATTCTGGTGGGAAAGTTTTTATGTTGTTTTCTTGGCTCCTAGTCTAAAAAAATTACTCAGTTACTAAAAATGTAATTTTACTTAGTATATTTTGAACGATTTATATTGAAGTGTAAAAGCAGACATATTTCTAAGGTGTTATAACAAAATGACTTACTCAAATAGGAATACGCATTGACTTAATGTTGAAAGTTGTCTGGTTGGGCCCAAAAACTGAGGATAGTCTATCTTTGGAACCCTCACTCCAGCCCCGTCATCAGGAATTTGTACTGGGGCTCAGATTTTGTAATAAGCAAATTTGATGAACTCATTTCTAACAATTTTTAGGTGCCAAAGCATATCTAAATCTATATATCTTTTTGATTTTGTTCAAAGACACTGTAAATGAATCAATCTCTGCTGAACTGATGAAGGTTTTGCTTGGGCTTAATTCTTACCTGCTGGGGCCCAGCCCCCACAGACCCCACCCGAGCGACAGCGCTGCCTCACTCTCAAATTTTTCACAATTTTACACAAGGATAACATTGCTTGTGAGCCATCTCTACAATTCCATGGCCCTTACTTGCTTCAACCCTAATAAATCCCAGAAATGCCAGCAGTCCTTACCTTTTAAAACTTTATAACAGCCTAGGTTTGATATGTTGTTATCCAACTTATTCTTATAAAATAACCTAATAGACTACAGTGATAGAAAAATCATGAGATTCTGAGTTGTTGTTTGAATATTCAATAAGGTTGAAAGCAGCCAGTCTAGTGAGAAATTACTGACATCTTTTCTAGTCTTTGTTCAACGTGGCGACGAATGATCTGGTGTGATGCCAGGCTTTTATCTCATACATATAAATAACAAAAGGATGGCAGTATTTACGTTTTTGTCTGAGAATGGAATACAAAAGGTCATTTTTGTCATCAAATAAGCATTATTTTCTGAGATCTTTTTATTCATCTTTGGCGGACTGGAATAGACTTTAAGACGAAATGTCAAGGTTGTAGAACATTTGAATTTATGTGGTTTTAGCACTTAAAAAGTTCATTTAGGTGCATTTTTTTAGTAATGGCACACAGACTAGTGAAATGGAATGCGCTTTTTGGTTATACACAGAAATAAGATTTTTTATTTCACTGAGTTATACTATGATGGCATTGTAGTCTGCGATTTATATCTTCAGATAGTTTAAAATAATGCCTTTCAAGTCTACTAAAGAACTGGCATGAAAATACCAACAGGTTGTTTGGATGGCACCATAAAAAAATGTCATGATTTGGAAGTCCAAAAGAGTAGAACAATGCCCATGGTCTGTCTGAAAGTTATGCCTATTTGACAAACCCTGTTTTATCAGATGTTCTGAAAGAGTGAGCAAATCCTTCCACAGTAGGCCTACTTTTTATAATGGAAGCTTCAATTCACTGAAGTTTTTATACTTGTGCTCAATTTAATTTGTTTCGACTCACTTCCTTAACTGTTTGTAAGTGCCAACTGTGTGTTCTATGTGCCAATTTGAACACATGTACACCACCTGCCTTGAGCCAAAACCAACTAATTGAATATTAAGCTTTGTGGAACCATGGTAATATATTTTTATATATTGCTTGGAGGAAGGGGGACTTGGCACTTGTGGGTAACACCTGACAACCAAACTATTATATTGTGGTCTGGAGCCCTATATTTGAAAACTGCAAATGGTTGATCAAGCAGATGACTCAGAACACTAATATCATTAAGATTAAGATTTCGAAAATAAGGCCCCTGATTCTAAACTTGATGGACACAATTTGAAAAAAATTTGAATACGTTTGGATGTGTTTCCAATTTCTTAAAAAAATAAAAATTTATCTCATCCATAAGATATGAAAATATTTTGAGAAACAGCCTTTAGGTTCTAAGCTTTATCGAAACATTTTATTAGTTTGAATTTGAATTTAAAATTATGCAACCATCAGTTTTAAGCTTTGTTGAATATTGTTAATATTGTGAATGTCTCAGCATTTGTCCATCAGGCTTGTGCTAGGTATGAATAATATATATTAATAATATATATCATAATGTATATAATGTAATGAAAGAGAATATTGTGGTAGTTATTAGAGGTTAAATGTCATCAGGGTGGTTACATCTGCATCATAAATAACAGTTAGAAGGTTAACTTTATGTCTTACAATGATTTGCGTATCAACAAATTGGTGTCTTTAAAATGTCAATTCTAACAATAACTTGTGGGTTGTAAACTGTCACAGAATTATATATTTTGGAAATAAACCAACTCAGTTTTAAACAGGAGATTCTTACCATCAAAATGACTAAGGCTCATTGTCCATCATGTGTTTAGGATACAAAATCCTTATCAGGACAGCTTCTTTAAGAAATAAAGGTAAATATAGAAATATATTGCCTCGAATAGCTATTAAAATTGGCAACTTTTTTTAATTCAAAATTCTCAACCAAAAAATACAGAAAAAAGTTGGGCTAGGTTTAACCAAGTTACAGCTTTATGATTGTAGTCATTATTTTCAGGACTGAACCAGCTATATTTAAAATGATAGATGTTGATAAATTTACCACCCCCTAGCTTCAGTTATCTGTATATGATATATTGGTATTGAAATATGTAATGAATGTGGGACCTTCGCCAACTCTATTATAGCTCTAACAAGACACTTACTTCTAAACAGTAAACATACTGTAACTATTTCATACACCACTTGTTTATCAAACAAGTTCATTTATGCTGTTTGCAAAGATTTTTAGTGAGGTTAAAACAGACTGTCAACCCCAAATTCTTCTATAAGGGAGGGTACTCTGATTGCAAAAAGTAGATTGGTCATTTTTCTGTAGAACAGAAAGGAAAAGGTGACCCAATAATTTTTCAAAACTATGATGATCTGGCAGAGTAATTATAATTAGTGATAAAGTAAAACTGTTGGTTAAATGACACAGTTGATCTTTGTTTTGCCAAACATCATGACAATACCAGTAGGATATGATATAATAGATCTTCTTTCAAGAGGAAATGGAGATCAAATTTCACAGGTCCTTGAAAAATGTCCAATTGACAAAAAAAATAAATACCCTGGCTAAATATATAGAGGTAATTTTTCTATAGACAGCTGAATATGTGGAGACAGGATTTATTTTCCAAATAGCAGCTTAATTGGAATAACAAAGTTCAGATAAACCTAGTTTGATATGTGGGGAGTTTGTCTGAATTCCTACTTTTGAAAGAGACTCTTTTGAAATGAAAATGAAATGAATGGAGTTTTACGTCCTACTTTAGCCTGCTCTTTTTCGATTTTCAACTGTCGAGGGATCTTTAACGTGCACAGCCTGGAGCACACAAGTTATTGTTTTGTCATAATATTCCATTAAAAAATTCAGACTTCTGTTGTAGGATAATGAATAAATGAAATGATAAAATAAAGGAATATTAATGGCAGTATTATTCAGGAATCATAATTTATATTCTATCTCTTCAATCAGAATTACAGGAATAATAGAACTAGAAGAGACTCTATAGAATTACTCATTATCTTTATTCCTTATCAGCTTCATATCTATACACTCAGGGTCGGCGCCAGTCTCATGGAACTGGGGGTATACATTAGGGGGGCAAAGTGACTTAATGAGGGGAAAACTGTAGAGATTGTCATTTCAAATTAGGAGGTGAATAAGCTGAAGCCTGCCATGGAGGATCTAACCAGGTTATTCCAAAGAATCATTGAAAAATGCAATTGATTTGGTGCATTTCAACACATATTTGGGGTGAAAAAATATAAAATTATGTCTTAAAAGTTGGGAGTACAAACTAAATTTCTTTTGAAACAAATACACAGCCCAATCTCCCCTCCCCTGTAATATTTTGTTGCCACCACTATTGTATCATACATACACTTCATATCTCTCACATTATTCAAATACAGAAAAAAACTTCTTTGTTAAATCTTACTGTGTAATATCTGGCTTTGAATTTTTATTATGAATTTATAATGAATTACTCAATTCTGAACTTATAGTTGATACAATACACCTCTCTTACCATGGGATGCCCAATTCTACCAACGAGTTGCCCAATTCTACTAACGAGATGCCCAATTCTTCCAACGAGTTGCCCAATTCTACCAACGAGTTGCCCAATTCTACCAACGAGTTGCCCAATTCTACCAACGAGTTGCCCAATTCTACCAACGAGTTGCTCAATTCTACCAACGAGTTGCCCAATTCTACCAACGAGTTGCCCAATTCTTCCAACGAGTTGCCCAATTCTTCCAACGAGTTGCTCAATTATACCAACGAGTTGCCCAATTCTACCAACGAGATGCCCAATTCTTCCAACGAGTTGCCCAATTCTACCAACGAATTGCCCAATTCTTCCAACGAGTTGCCCAATTCTACCAACGAGTTGCCCAATTCTACCAACGAGTTGCCCAATTCTACCAACGAGTTGCCCAATTCTACCAATGAGTTGCCCAATTCTTCCAACGAGTTGCCCAATTCTACCAACGAGATGCCCAATTCTACTAACGAGTTGCCCAATTCTACCAACGAATTGCCCAATTCTTCCAACGAGTTGCTCAATTATACCAACGAGTTGCCCAATTCTTCCAACGAGTTGCCCAATTCTACCAACGAGT
>NW_008708738.1:7018-8512 GCF_000327385.1 Lottia gigantea | reverse complement strand
ACAATAAAGATAGTTGAGACAATTATGACACAGACAATAAAGATAGTAGAGACAATTATGACATAGACAATGAAGATAGTTGAGACAATTATGACATAGACAATAAAGATAGTAGAGACAATTATGACATAGACAATAAAGATAGTAGAGACAATTATGACATAGACAATAAAGATAGTAGAGACAATTATGACATAGACAATGAAGATAGTTGAGACAATTATGACATAGACAATGAAGATAGTAGAGACAATTATGACATAGACAATAAAGATAGTTGAGACAATTATGACATAGACAATAAAGATAGTAGAGACAATTATGACATAGACAATAAAGATAGTTGATACAATTATGACACAGACAATAAAGATAGTTGAGCCAATTATGACATAGACAATGAAGATAGTAGAGACAATTATGACACAGAAAATAAAGATAGTTGAGACAATTATGACATAGACAATGAAGATAGTTGAGACAATTATGACATAGACAATAAAGATAGTAGAGACAATTATGACATAGACAATGAAGATAGTTGAGACAATTATGACATAGACAATGAAGATAGTAGAGACAATTATGACATAGACAATAAAGATAGTTGAGACAATTATGACATAGACAATAAAGATAGTAGAGACAATTATGACATAGACAATGAAGATAGTTGAGACAATTATGACACAGACAATAAAGATAGTAGAGACAATAAAGATAGTTGAGACAATTATGACATAGACAATGAAGATAGTTGAGACAATTATGACATAGACAATAAAGATAGTAGAGACAATTATGACATAGACAATAAAGATAGTAGAGACAATTATGACATAGACAATGAAGATAGTTGAGACAATTATGACATAGACAATGAAGATAGTAGAGACAATTATGACATAGACAATAAAGATAGTTGAGACAATTATGACATAGACAATAAAGATAGTAGAGACAATTATGACATAGTCACTAAAGATAGTAGAGACAATTATGACATAGACAATGAAGATAGTAGAGACAATTATGACATAGACAATAAAGATAGTTGAGACAATTATGACATAGACAATGACGATAGTAGAGACAATTATGACACAGACAATAAAGATAGTAGAGACAATTATGACATAGACAATGACGATAGTAGAGACAATTATGACATAGACAATGACGATAGTAGAGACAATTATGACATAGACAATGAAGATAGTTGAGACAATTATGACATAGACAATGAAGATAGTTGAGACAATTATGACATAGACAATGAAGATAGTTGAGACAATTATGACATAGACAATGAAGATAGTTGAGACAATTATGACATAGACAATGAAGATAGTTGAGACAATTATGACATAGACAATGAAGATAGTAGAGACAATTATGACATAGACAATGAAGATAGTAGAGACAATTATGACATAGACAATGAAGATAGTAGAGACAATTATGACATAGACAATGAAGATAGTTGAGACAATT
>NW_008708738.1:2120-3175 GCF_000327385.1 Lottia gigantea | reverse complement strand
AGTTATTAAAAAGGAACAACCAATAGTTAAGCAGGCAGCTTAAGCTAGTTTTGGTGCTGGGGTCACAAAAACTCGATATTTTTAGAATGCGTAGGAGACATAATAATGTATCCACAATTAGAAGTTTCCATTGCTTAAATCCGTACTGTGGTTTTTCTAACATCTACCAAAAAGCAAAACGAATTTTAAAAGTTTACGTAAACGTAAAAAAAATAATAAAGACTCGTATTCTGCGGTAGCGAACACATTGATCTACGTATAATTCCCACTTGGTCAAACCATGCAAGATTCATATTGACTCACTTACAAATTTTACTCGGACTCAATCCGTAAGATAGACATACTGACTCAATCCGTAAGATACACATACTGACCCGGCCATACATTACAATACTGACTCAATTCGTAAGATACACATACTGACTCAATCCGTAAGATACACATACTGACCCGGCCATACAATACAATACTGACTCAATCCGTAAGATACACATACTGACTCAATCCGTAAGATACACATACTGACCCGCCCATACAATACAATACTGACTCAATCCGTAAGATACACATACTGACTCAATCCGTAAGATACACATACTGACTCAATCCGTAAGATACACATACTGACCCGGCCATACAATACAATACTGACCCAATCCGTAAGATACACATACTGACTCAATCCGTAAGATACACATACTGACTTAATCCGTAAGATACACATACTGACTCAATTCGTAAGATACACATAGTGAATAAACGCATAAATTACACAAACTGGCACATACCGTAACAATCTTACGATGACTCAACTCACACATCACACAGACTGACAGAATGTACAAATCTTACTTAAATCATACAATATACATACTGACTTAAATCATACTAACAAGAATCATTCATAATGCATACTTATAAATCATTATACATATTACCAAGAATCATTCACTATGCATACCAAAGTTCATAATACTACCAAGAATCATTCATTATACTAATTACTAAGAATCATTCATAATGCATACTTATAAGAATCATGTAATCTACAACCA
>NW_008708738.1:0-845 GCF_000327385.1 Lottia gigantea | reverse complement strand
TGTCATATCAATACTTACTTCAAGTATAACCTACTTACTTTTACCACACATAAGATATTAAGATCTCTCAAAACATCTTACTTATTTATATATAGGTACCAATACCTACCAATCATTCAGAACATTAATACTTATTTTTTGCCTCCTGTCATATCCATACTTACTTCAATTTAACATACTTTTACCACACATAACATATCAAGATCTCTCAAAACATCTTACTTATCTATATATCAATACTTACCTTATTCAGACACATCATATTTCAACTTACTTTTACGAACAACAACATACTTTTACCACTAACAACATATCACAACTTACTTTTATCGATCCCATTATATTACAACAATTCATGACATCAATACACCATATTGGTGAAAACTATACATCAAAATCTAGAGAAATGTGCCCTATAACGTATCTGAAAGTTTTAACTAGAAAAATCCAGCCGTTAATTTTTAAACGCCAAAAATATTTAAAAACAAGGTTTTTATATTCGTTATGATTTTTTGAAGCTGTTCGAAAACGTATGTGTGATTTTTAGTAAACTAAACGCCTTATTGTAGGGAAACATGTCTCCTACGTATTTTAAAGGTTTTAATTAATAATATTGAGCCCTTGTGAAGCCAAACACCAAAAATAGGTCAAACTGCTTAATTAACAATTAGTACTCTCCGTTTTTAATTAACCCTTTTAAAACAAATTCAGTTCGATCAAGAAGATATATAGATATAAATAGCATACCTTAGAAATATTTTCAGGTATAATTTACGACGTTTTTGATAATGAACACGTTTTACAAAAGAGCGGAATACCCCTTTAATTCAGGCACATCACAGCTT
>NW_008708737.1:0-4674 GCF_000327385.1 Lottia gigantea | reverse complement strand
CTTGGGACAGTAGACGTACCACAGTCAAAACAAGCTATGTATTTTTTTTTTACTTGAGACAGTAGAGGTACCACTGTCAAAACAAGCTATGTATCTCTTTTACTTGAGACAGTAGAGGTACCACTGTCAAAACAAGCTATGTATCTCTTTTACTTGGGACAGTAGAGGTACCACAGTCAAAACAAGCTATGTATCTCTTTTACTTGGGACAGTAGAGGTACCACAGTCAAAACAAGCTATGTATCTCTTTTACTTGGGACAGTAGACGTACCACAGTCAAAACAAGCTATGTATCTCTTTTACTTGAGACAGTAGACGTACCACAGTCAAAACAAGCTATGTATCTCTTTTACTTGGGACAGTAGACGTTCCACAGTCAAAACAAGCTATGTATCTCTTTTACTTGAGACAGTAGACGTTCCACAGTCAAAACAAGCTATGTATCTCTTTTACTTGGGACAGTAGAGGTACCACAGTCAAAACAAGCTATGTATCTCTTTTACTCAGGACAGTAGACGTTCCACAGTCAAAACAAGCTATGTATCTCTTTTACTTGGGACAGTAGACGTTCCACTGTCAAAACAAGCTATGTATCTCTTTTACTTGGGACAGTAGACGTACCACAGTCAAAACAAGCTATGTATCTCTTTTACTTGGGACAGTAGACGTACCACTGTCAAAACAAGCTATGTATCTCTTTTACTTGGGACAGTAGACGTACCACAGTCAAAACAAGCTATGTATCTCTTTTACTTGGGACAGTAGAGGTACCACTGTCAAAACAAGCTATGTATCTCTTTTACTTGAGACAGTAGACGTAACATGGTCAAAACAAGCTATGTATCTCTTTTACTTGGGACAGTAGACGTTCCACTGTCAAAACAAGCTATGTATCTCTTTTACTTGGGACAGTAGACGTACCACAGTCAAAACAAGCTATGTATCTCTTTTACTTGGGACAGTAGACGTACCACTGTCAAAACAAGCTATGTATCTCTTTTACTTGGGACAGTAGACGTACCACAGTCAAAACAAGCTATGTATCTCTTTTACTTGGGACAGTAGAGGTACCACTGTCAAAACAAGCTATGTATCTCTTTTACTTGAGACAGTAGACGTAACATGGTCAAAACAAGCTATGTATCTCTTTTACTCAGGACAGTAGAGGTACCACAGTCAAAACAAGCTATGTATCTCTTTTACTCAGGACAGTAGAGGTAACATGGTCAAAACAAGCTATGTATCTCTTTTACTCAGGACAGTAGAGGTACCACAGTCAAAACAAGCTATGTATCTCTTTTACTCAGGACAGTAGAGGTAACATGGTCAAAACAAGCTATGTATCTCTTTTACTCAGGACAGTAGAGGTACCACAGTCAAAACAAGCTATGTATCTCTTTTACTCAGGACAGTAGAGGTAACATGGTCAAAACAAGCTATGTATCTCTTTTACTCAGGACAGTAGACGTACCACAGTCAAAACAAGCTATGTATCTCTTTTACTTGGGACAGTAGACGTACCACAGTCAAAACAAGCTATGTATCTCTTTTACTCAGGACAGTAGAGGTAACATGGTCAAAACAAGCTATGTATCTCTTTTACTTGGGACAGTAGACGTAACATGGTCAAAACAAGCATTTCAGCTTTCATATATGTATTTTCCCACTAGATGCTAAATTAGAAAAGTTTACAAGTACAGTCTATAAAATTCCAATAAATAGATTCGTTTCTCCTTTAACTTAACAAATAAGATGTTAAGATCAAACTAAATAAGGAATATGATACTGTAATTGATTAATTAGAACAATGTAGTTGTATAAAATGTGTTATTAATATTGAAAAGTGTTTAAACTTTGTGACAAATGTCTAGTAGGTAGAAGAGAGTATCTAAATAGATCATATTTCAGATATATTATCAATACATTATAGAAACTAGGTGATTTGTTATTATAGTAATAAGATCAGGTTGTACAGGATCTGACAAGATATCAAATAGGCTGCAATATATCAATGATTTTCAGTCTTTTCAATATGTGTCAGATGACAACTTAGTTAACAAGTATGATATTAATGTTTATATATGCTAGAATCTTGTTGATTTGTTGTTAATACAGGATCAGACAGAATCACATTTTAAAAGAGGCATATTAAATGAATTTGCCAAGATGAAATATGTTTCTATCTAGAGCCTGAAGTTAGAGTATCACTTGGTACCAATAACTAGGGACAAGGGACAAATACCTGAGGAAACTCTTTGACAATTATACATGTATAGTGTTTCATAATACCAGCAGTGTCAAGAGTTTTGGTCTCTTTAACCTCTTGTACATTACAAAATTTATCAGTTCTCAGAATAAAACGGATAAATTTTGAGTAATGTAGACTTGAGCGTTCTTAGAACTGTTGTAATTCTGGCCCACCTTTGGGAGGTGGTCTCGGAACAGTTCCCAGATGGGACTCGATAAATTGGTGTAATGTAAATAGTAACTGTTCCAAGAACGCTTTACTATGCATGCCACACAAGCGACAGAATACTTTATAGCGGCTTGATGTAAAAGAGGATTTTTAGTTTGCCTGTGTTGGTTGAGTGAGGGCTAGGGATTTGGGGTGTAAGTGTCAATCAGTAAGTGATTAAACTTCTTTGTCACTTGTTCCAGTGTCTGTTTTTAGATAGATTGTTGTTTGCTAAATGTTTTTAAATCTTGAAAACTTGTGTTCCAAGTTTTCAGTTCTGATGGGAATATATTTGAGTGGTTGGTGCAAGAATAATTGTTAATGTCAGTGTCTTTGTTTAAAAATAAGAAAAGTAAACATACCTGCCCTTCACATTTTCTGTGACATATATACCGACAAACTGAAAATATAAATTCAAAAATAAATCGTAAATAAGGCTAAGTTCGCTCCACATTTAATACAACTGAAAATTGGATGACAAGGACAATAACTTGTATTCCTCGATTGAATATGCACACAAGTCAAGTCAAAACATCACCTGATGATACTAATGTAAATTGTTGAAACAATTTATGTTATAAAACCATGAAACACCACGAAATTGTGTTTTATTATTAATTTTAACTACAATTTATCCATTTGTGTCTGGATAATTCTGCCTGCTTAGGTAATTGTCAATTGTTCCCTAGAGGGGTGGTATATATTGTGTAATGAGAATGATCGTGACTTTAGAACTTTGTGAAATAAATCTATGGAGCGAATTTTTTTATATTTTTATGAAGAAGAACCCCATTTTAACTTTTTCACATCACACAAGGAATCAGTGTTCTGAATTATTTAACAATTACTCTTACACGCAACGTCTCCTCAGAGAAAATAGAATACAAATTAATAAAATAACAACAGAAATAGAAAGAATGTAATCAATAATTGAAGGGTAATTACCAAAAATAGAATTGATTGCATAACTCAATAAAGAGTTACTTCAAGCGATTTAATACATGATTCAATACATTCTGACAAGCAATATTAAAACACGCAAGACCAGAAATTTGAATGTTTGAAAAACTTGGAAATACATTATAGTGTTGAAAAAGCATATCTACAAATCATCAAAAAGAACTCTGGAGAAAAAAAATTGTGCAACAGGCTTTTTACTCAAAGGGACAGATGTGCCATTTTTTTGACCAATCATACTTTAGTCTCAGAGACGAGAATTTATTTGCTAAGCCAACAGTAATAGTGTTCATAGCTCAGCTCAGCCGTCAAAATTCTAGCCTTCGACTCCATGTGTATCCTGAATTATCTGTGTTTGAATGTTAAAATGACGACTCTGTGATATATAAAAACACATATATAGAAATAGTGAGTAAAATTCCTAGTTTGAAGTATTTTTGAAGGAATTATACGATTTTTGACTTGAGTAAAATCTTGCATGTGTCTGCGCTTCCAAGATTATCGTGTCTCCGAAAGGATTTTTTTTGTCTCCGATATTTTTCATCACCTGCATGACAGACCGTCCTTTTCCAATCAGATTCATTTTCCTTTCAATTACATGCACACACATGTGATTATTGACATGGTGGACAACGACCAACTGGAGATTTTTGTCTTCTCGTTAATGGCTTAATTGACAACAATCTCCAACCAAGACCGTTCATGTGCCCGCACCTTTAGACTCTCAGTTTCACTTTGCTGATATTCAATTCACATTAATAATTGATATATTACAGTAATAAGTTTTAATATTGAAACAGTAGAAACAGTCGGATAATAATTTAAGCCGTCTGTTTGAATATAGAGTAAGCGTATTAAAACAATATTCCACCTCCCACTTGTTCCCATGTCAGGTGACATTGATCTCGACAATTATAGATACACAGACAAAAGCTGCTTTCCGTTTCGAAATAGAGTCAACGTACTTATACAGATTATATAAATACTGTGTATTTTAGATTCCATAGACCTGAAGAGAGAGGTAAACACTTTCGACTTATATTCTAGAGACCTGCAATAAGTTAGTGTTGAAGAATGCACTAGAAACCTGCAATAAATTAGTGTACATTGTTGAAGAGTGTACAAGTAACCTGCAATAAGTTAGTATACTGTGTGGATTCTGCATTAGAAACCTGCAATAAGTCAGTGTATATTCTTGAAGAATACACTACTCAGAGAGAGAACCATGCCATTAGAGACAGATCTTTCCTGAAAGGGGCAGT
>NW_008708736.1:34024-35383 GCF_000327385.1 Lottia gigantea | reverse complement strand
TCATTTGTAAGACTGTTGGAAATTTTTCCTGCAATTCTTTGTAAAGACGGATAATTATTCGGGGAACTTGACCAGCTCTGTTGTTGTATTGAATAACAAAAGGTATAATTTGGAAATCAACTTGGATGTTCATTCCTAAAGGATGCATGGTTTGTAATTTGTTTATCCAATAATTTTCGCGAATGAGTCGAATTTTCTTTGTATCAAAGCCAGGTTGTTCGTATATCTGTTCAATGGGAATGATTTTCAGGTCTGTTAATTGGTGATCGGGTTGATTGAAGTGTTTTGAAACGGTTTTATGAATTCTTTTTAAGTTGATGTCAGACTTATGATGGTTGAAACGGACCCTTAACGAATTTTTTGTCTCCCCAACGTATTGTTCGTCACATTTTGTGCAAGAAATGAGATAAATAATATTTTTGCTGTTGCAGTTGAGTTTTTCATTTACTTGAAATATGGAATCTGTGCGTCTATTTCGGAAAGAATTTGTTGGTAAAATGAAGGGACAGGTTTGACAGCGAGGGTTGTTACAAGGATAAACTGAAGAATTTGGTATTGGCAAAGGAATCGATTTATTTCTAGCAGAGATTTCAGCAACTGTTGAGTTTTTAATACCTCTCAAGAACCTTCTAGAATATCCACGTTCGCGCAATTTTTGGAAAACAATTGAACAAGCCTCCTCGAATCCTTCTTGCGCGTACAAATTCGGTGAAATCTCAAGATCTGCGACTTTATAATGCCAGAAAAGGTATGTTTAGGATGAAAAAATGATTTGAATAAAAGTTGGGGAGTATCAGTGGGCTTAAAAAAAACTTTTAATATCTAATTGATTGGTTTCATGAAAATTGGTATCTTAAAAAACTGTGGTGTCTAGAAAATCAATCTGTTTGTGGCTAATATTAGAAGTTATTTTAGAACACTTAAGGCTTTTAGGACAACTCCGTCCAAAAAACCAAAAAAAATTGTCCCAAAAACCTTTCTGTGACTAAATCTACGGACCTCGCGTTTTACGGACGTCCAAAAAACCTAGTCCATAAAACCTTAAAATCTTGTTAGGACTATGACCTTTGTCCAAAAAACCTTATATGTTCCTTTCAGGGGTTGGCTAAAAGATGACGTCACAGGGCTATTTTTAGAGCTTTCAGTGACCAATTCCCCGACCCTTCCTGTCAAAAAAACCCGTGGTTTGGCCATATTTAAATCAGCGTCCAAAAAGCCTTTATTCGGAAAGTTTGCTAATACGACTTTGCCGAATGTTTGACCTACTTTGAAATTAGTTTTTTGGAGGCAATTTCAAACCCTCTGCGTTGCAATAAAGAAAACTTGACTATTCCGACTTTAATTTATTTAGCCCCAGAA
>NW_008708736.1:2106-3333 GCF_000327385.1 Lottia gigantea | reverse complement strand
AACTCTAGGCACTTTTGGATATTTGCATTTAGAGATGCAGAAAAGTATTTACATCAATGTAATTGCAATAGACCATCTTCGTATGTACCTGAATGTTGTAACACACCCTGCATCAGTACTGTTCTAGTTTTATATCTTATTTAGACACTTTTTTTACTCTTTTTCTTTTTAAATAAAATGATTTTAAATACCTACCTCCCTTTAAACAAAAGGTTAAACTTCAATTTTTAAAACCAACCCTTACCTGAACTCTAACCTTTTTTGAAAATAATGGAATTGTTGGAAGTTTTGGATGAAATATATACTACATGAATGTCCTAATTCATAAACCAAGCTCAGATTTTAAATAGCTACCCCCCTTTAACCAAAATGTTTGAATTCAATTTTTAAACCCAATCTTTACCTGAACTCTAACCTTTTTTGAAAATTGATGGAATTGTTGGGGGATTTTGATGAAATATTTACAAGATGAATATAATTACTCAATAACCGAGCCCAGGTTGGATTTTTAATGACTCTTTTTCAAATGGGTTAGACACTAAAACTCTAATAACAACCCCTACCCCTAACCCTAACATTTTTTTAAATTGATAGAATGTTTGCAGGATTTTGTATGGAATATATCTTATATGAATGTAATTTCTCAATAAGCGAGCTCAGGTTTGATATCTAATGAATCTTTTTCGAAATGCGGCCAATCGGCGATCATCTTGTTTTGGTAACCAAGTGTAGGCAACATTGTAGAAAAGCAGCGCAACTGGGCATTGGAAGTCAATTGAGGAATCTCAGAATTTGCAGGATCGGATAGAGGAGTCTTTTATCTTTGCGCATGCTAGGTCAGATTATTAAAAACGTGGGAAAAAAATGGTGTTTTGGAAATTTTGCACTTTTGCATATGTGCAAGTGCATAAAGTTACAAAGCTAGAAAGCTGACAATTGCACCGTTGGATAGGACATGAAAAACTGTATCCGTATGTCAAGTTTCAAGCGAATCGGAGAATAGTTAGTCTCTTGACTATAAAGTGAAGCTAAGTATTTGGACTTGGACAAAAAATGGACAAAAAAGTCTAAGTCAACCGATTTGGATCAAACTTGTTTTCTTGAGTAGAGAATGATGAGATGTATAAGCAAATTTGAGCTGGATTTGACCATTAGAAGTGGTGAAAAAAGGCCAAAAGCTGTGTAAGAATTGTATATAAGGTAAGTCGTANACTTGTGAAGCCAAAG
>NW_008708736.1:0-1075 GCF_000327385.1 Lottia gigantea | reverse complement strand
TCTGCCAAGTTGCAATCGGATCGCTTTAGTAGTTTGTTCCCCACAAATCATCCGCGATTTCGACATTTAATTTTTATAAATAAAACACACTAAATTTCAAATATTTCATTCAGGTTTCACATAATCATACACCCATAACAACAACAATAACTTTCTTTTTCTTCATCTCCTCTCTCCCTCTCCCTCTCTAACTCTTTACATCCTAGAATCTCTCGCCTCCTCCCCACCCTCTCCGGCACCACTCCTCTCTCCCACCCACTCCAATCCTCCTCCTCCTCAAACTCGTTCAACCTCCTCTCTCTGTCTTCTCCCTCCACCACTTCCCCCACATCCTCCTCCAATACCTCTATCTCTTCAATCCACGCTTGCATCCTCCTCCTCTCCTCCCTCTTAGCCTCCGCCCTTTTATTCGCCTCCTCCTCCTTCCTCAGCCTCTCCTCTCCCTCCAAATCCTCCTCTACACTTCCTAAGGCCTCCAGACTTCGGAAGAAGTCCTTCATCCGCTGTCTCTCTCTCCTCGCTTTCTCGGCCCTCCTCTGCCTCCTTCTCTCCTCCCTTCTCTCTTTCCTCCCCCTTTCACCTTCCAAATTCTCTTTTCTTCTCACATCCATGGTTTGGATAGCAAATCTCAAATGTCTTGTTTCTATCTTTCAGGTAGGCTATATGCGTTTTCTTCTCTTTACTTCCACGAAACTTGATATCCCCCCCCCCAAACCTAACCCTAACCCTAACCCTAACCCTAACCCTAACCCCCCCCAAAGCCTTGACAGTTACCTTTTTTTTTTTGATAATTGATAGTATTGTTTGAGCTCTTTGATGAAATATATCATAGCTGAATGCCTTCAGTCATTAATCCAAGCTCAGATTCCAAACCCTAAACCTGTTGCAAAAGGATTAGACATGGACTCTTCGACCCCTATGCCATTAAATGAACTATTCCGATCCTTATATAAGTCGAGGTAGCTCTGTTTCCAGTTTAGTTTGCGATATCAGCATCCGCTCGAAGCGAACGTTAACTTGTCATCTACCTACCTACCTACCTGTTTCCAGTTCAGTCCTTTGAGTAGTCCCACGC
>NW_008708735.1:7095-8463 GCF_000327385.1 Lottia gigantea | reverse complement strand
ATTAAGTATGAATTATTGCCCTTGTTCTTGAAAGCGCGTTCAATTTTTAGCTCGTAAACACTCTAGAAGGCATAATTCTTGAAGGATTTTAACGAAACTTCGTATGAGTGTTTGTAATCACCCAAGGATAAACCCTATTGAAAATCAGCAAATCGAAAAATATTTAGCATGAATTATTGCCCTTGTTAATTTTTAGCTCGTAAACTTCTTGCAAACGCGTTCAATTTTTAGCTTGTAAACACTCTAGAAGGCACAATTCTTGAAGGATTTTAACGGAACTTGTTATGAGTGTTCGTAATCACCCAAGGATAAACCCTATTGAAAATCAGCGAAATCGAAAAATATTAAGTATGAATTATTGCCCTTGTTCTTGAAAGCGCGTTCAATTTTTAGCTCGTAAACACTCTAGAAGGCATAATTTTTGAAGGATTTTAACGAAACTTCGTATGAGTGTTTGTAATCACCCAAGGATAAACCCTATTGAAAATCAGCAAATCGAAAAATATTTAGCATGAATTATTGCCCTTGTTAATTTTTAGCTCGTAAACTTCTTGCAAACGCGTTCAATTTTTAGCTCGTAAACACTCTAGAAGGCACAATTCTTGACAGATTTTGACGAAACTTGGTATGAGTGTTCGTTATCACCCAAGGATAGACCCTATTGAAAATCAGCGAAATCAAAAAATATTTAGTATGAATTATTGCCCTTGTTCTTGAAAACACGTTCAATTTTTAACTCGTAATCACTCTTCAGGGCACAATTCTTGATGGATTTTAACGAAACCTTGTATGAGTGTTTGTAATCACCCAAGGATAAACCCTATTGAAAATCAGCGAAATCCAAAAATATTTAGTATGAATTATTGCCCTTGTTCTTGCAAACCATTCAATTTTTAGCTCGTAAACACTCTAGAAGGCACAATTCTTGACAGATTTTGACGAAACTGGGTATGAGTGTTTGTATTCACCCAAGGATAAACCCTATAGAAAAATCAGGGAAATCGAAAAATATGTAGTATGAATTATTGCCCTTGTTCTTGAAAACGCGTTCAATTTTTAGCGCGTAAACACTCTAGGAGGCACAATTCTTGACAAGACTCTACGAGTCACAATTTTTTTGTTCATAATCACAATTTACAATAGATGTCATTATTTTCCTGAGAAACTATTTTGGTTAACAAACAAAGCTATCAGTGGGCGTATATTACCTTGCCTGGCAAGCTATCTTTAAAAATAATTTCCAATATTCAGGGTTAGCCTCTGTAGAAGAAGAAAAACAGGAAGAAAAATTAAAAAAAAAACAGTGCATAGTAGTAGCGAAGGATGAATTTTTTTCACAAATTACCAGATACATTCAGCATATCTGAA
>NW_008708735.1:5138-6043 GCF_000327385.1 Lottia gigantea | reverse complement strand
GCCGATAAAAGATGGTGACGTTTGGTAATAAGTCAAATCCGCTATTTTGTATTTGTCAAAGTATACATTATTACACTTTACCTTGCTTGAAACTACTGGATTCATTCTACTAGCTGATATTGTAGAGAAAACCCATGTTTATCAAAACAAACTAATGCGGAGGTCGCACAAGGTCGCCCATGTAAATTATTAATCCTTTCCGGAAATCCACGAATAATAGGTTTCCACGAAATTAGGTTACTTTACTGTACTACACTTCAAACTTAATGTTTTCTTGTTGAAAGACAAAAACAAAGAAGCTAGGAAGCTGGTTAAACTGTCACTTATAGTACATCTAGCAGGCGACAAAATGAAACTGCCAACATGACATACGCCAACTGAGCAACTGAAATATAAAAAGACAATAAGAAACAATATTTCAGGCCAGTCTTCAGTTGACCTGATAATCAATCCTAATTGGGAATCCTAATTTGTGTTGCTCCAGTTATCCTGAGAGTATTGTGGTATGAATCTAAAAACGCATTTATTTATTTTTAGTAAAATCCACAGGACTTAGTGGCAAAGTGCCTTAAAAGGCTATAGCCGATAATGGTATTGGACTGCCATATGGTGTTAGTTTTAAGGAGCCAGGCTCTTATGGTAAATCAACTATGAAAAGATTGCTCTAACTGCCCATTTCAATTGAGGTAATTTCTATATACTAGTTTGTCAACAACATTTACAACAGCCTCTGGGCAATGCAGACGAACCCCAGAAACTTTCTTTCTGTATGAGTGTTTTGTCATGTATTGTGTGAATTTTTTCTTCTATAAAATTTGGTGTGGTTCTGCACCAATAGTCATTTAGGGCATTGAATCACAGACGAATCTGTATTGCACATCTTCGCAAGTAGCCTAGTTAGTGTT
>NW_008708735.1:0-1374 GCF_000327385.1 Lottia gigantea | reverse complement strand
CTTTTACCGATCCATTGTAACATGTCTAGCCAAATCTGAGACTCAAGTGTTTAATGACTTAAGTATTAAATATTATCATAAAATCATGAAGTGGTACTTCATTAGATAGTTAAATGGAACCATAATGGTAAAAACAATACAGAATGGATAGAAAGGATTTAGTAACTCCCTTATCAAGTGCTGAAACATCAATTAGTTGGTCAATACTCTTTATCACTCCATAAATCCATTTGTTGTTGTACTCATCAAGTACTTTTAGGTTAGAATACTAATGGAAGCCATTTTGTTTCCAAACTAGAATCATGTTGTTAATTTTTGTTTCTTTTGGGTTTTTTTTTTGCATGCACGGATACTTGATGCCAGCAAGTGCTGTAATGTTTCAGACATTTCTTCAGTGAGCATTTGTATGGTGTGCAACAGTCCAGTGAGTAACTTTCTGTACCCCTTAACATATACAGATATATTTTGGTTGCTAATTCAGTAGAATTGGGTAAGAGATTTCCAGACAAATTCCAAGATGGCTGCTTTGTACATATTGACTTTTGGCGAGGAGAAATATTGACTTACAGACTTGCAGACTCTTCTAGTTAGAGTTTATGAAATGGAAATGGCTCTGAAATATCAATTACAAATGAATTGATTATTGGGCGGTTCCATCAATAGAAATAATACCTTTTAAGCTACTGTTTGAAAGAAAAATCTATTCTGGGCCTTTCGAGAGCTTTCAAATTCTCCCACCAGTCCCACATGATGTCTGATTTTCTTTCCAAATGAGGAATTAATGTTTCCAAAAAAAGATTCAATCCTTTTATGACTATAAATATGAAATCCAAAATTAATTTTCCGTCAATATTGAAGTGACGCCTTCATTGGTGTTAATAGTAGGCCTACATAAAGTATTCATTCGGTTGTTTCTTTAATCTATTAGCCAATAACTGATCAGGGATAGCAATCCTAATTTGCCTAACAGCATGAACATTTGCTGAATTCACTCCCCCCAATTTGCAGTGAGGACATTGTGTTTATGACAAATGGAATAATAGAACTTTTAGTAGGGAATTCTGGTCATGGCCCTTAGAAGTCTTAATGACACAAAGTCCTAGTCATGTCGGGGCCCTTTGGTGACGTTATTCATTAAAGGACCTCAGATATTGTTTGTTTTATCTCCCAAGCATCTGATTTTGGGTACATCTGGAAAACACTTTCTCTACTTCTAATGATATGCTACCAGCATCTGTTAATACCAAATGTTTTCTTACCGTCCTAGAAACATTACCAAGTCAAATTTTACACGTTGATATTGTTAGAAATAATATACAGTGGGAGTAAATAATAACAGCAATATTGTGAAAAAATAGTCGTAGGAGTAAATAA
>NW_008708734.1:7537-9188 GCF_000327385.1 Lottia gigantea | reverse complement strand
GAAGTGAAAATCGAATTTCCACTTTAACCGGAAGTGACGCAAAAATTTTGAATTCGTCAAATGGTTTACATTAGTGACATGCATCTTTTATCAAAATTTCAGATTAATCCGAAAAAAACTGAAAAATGGTCCAAAAATTTCGAAAATCGGCCAAAAAATGTCTGCGACAAATTTTCGAATTTTGAAATTTTGAAACTGCTATTCTTTCAGATTTTAACAGTAGATTCCAAAAATGCAAACCCAAAGAAAATCGACCGAAAAATACGACTTCTAGAGCCGAAAGCAAAGTCCCACAATTAAATTTGGAGTACAGTCCTGAAATTTTGAGAATTGATAGATGATATAACAAAAATAATGAAAACATAAAAACTGACAATATCTAGTGGTGGGAAGAGGGGGTCAGCTGCCCCCAAAATCTGACCCTCTTTGACCCTTATGGGTAAAAAATTTGGAGTTCAGTCCTGAAATTTTGAGGATAGATAGATGATATACCATAAATCATTACGCTTCAGGTTGGTTGAGCCTCATATCACAGATATTTGAAATATGTAGCTTTTAGGGTAAAAATATTTTACCCCTTTGTCACAAAATGGAGTGATTTTGGGGGCCAGCTGACCCCCTTTTTCCACCAAGATATTTTGTCAGTTTTTGTGTTTTTTATCTTCCCATGAAATGTTTCTTATACTGTATTAATTTGGCATATGTAGCTTTTGGGGTTAAATAGGCCCATGTTGGGTGACTTTTTAGGGGCAGCTGACCCCACAAACCCTCCAAAATATTTTGTCAGTTCATATTGTTTTGAGTTTGGAATATATGTGTAGTAACATAACCAATGTATTAACTATGTAGCTTGAATGTTAAAATAAACCTTTTTCAAGGGTTTTTTGACATACCCGAGGGGCCACAACCACCGGATCTGTACCAGCTGACGTACATTTTTTCAATGTCTGTCATAGTCCTAATTCATTGAAACCATCAAACCTTCTGGGTTTTTTTTGGGTAAAATCACCCGTAGCTAGCTCTTGGACTAAGTGGCCAGTAAAAAGATTCGCTTTAAGAATACTCTATGTTATTATTTTAATATCCATACTGCATTATGAACTCACTTTTAAAATACTTACTATTAAGACTATTTTGTGTATGACTCTTCGTCAGCCTGTGTCATTATTGAAAATGGACATAATACTTCCTTATTCCGATTTATTCAGTAAGTGCCCTTAATTAAGGTTTGACACGAGATAGCTAACAATTTCTTTAACCTGTGAGCCTTTTAAGGTTTTTACAAGTGGTACTTACCTATTCCAATTTCATCGACCAGTGTCCCTATAGATTTTTGACAAGTACTGCTTGTCTATAATGTTCTGTTCTAAATTAGCTTTCAAACTTTAAATGTCATAAATATTTGGTGTGACTGGATGTAAGAATGAGTGTAACCTAATTCAGTATAGTTAGACCTTGTTAATCGGGACTGTGACCTGGTTAAGCATTATGGGAAAAGCGTGCATAGTGAAGTGAAAATGGCATGGATGTTGCCGTCTCTGACTTGGCGGTCCGCATATCGGGTTTTACCATATTTGTCATAAACATATTATTGTCAATTGTTATTTTGTGAGCCTTTCCATGTAAACTGGATACGTGAATATATAGTGAA
>NW_008708734.1:2149-3056 GCF_000327385.1 Lottia gigantea | reverse complement strand
AATTGATTTTCAACTTTGTGTACAAATTCTTTGCACACAACACATTTATATTTTACAGTCTTAGTCAGTTTATGAACTTTCAGTATCCAATATTTTCTTCTTATTTTAGCAGCAGTAGCAGCAATTCCTAGGTGACCATTATTGTGTGTCTGACGAGTTATCAATAAAGATATTCGATGATCATTAGGCAGCAAAGCAGGGTGTTTAGAATCATAGGAGACAAAAGCATCATTCAATCTACCTCCAACGCGTAAAATTCCATCTTCATCTGTAAATGGGCTTAAAGTTTTAAAGTCTCCCTTTTGTTGACGATCATATAAACTAAGTTGCGCGCGCTTAATCCAATAAGTTTCAGAGTTAACCAATTCTTCAGCAGATAAAACTTCTTTTCTTTTAACAGCATTTCTTCTTTTAGCAGATAAATTCCATATGAATCTTAAAACATAAGCAGTTACTCGTATCAGTTTGTTCCACGTAGAATAGTTATTACAGTTTATAATATCTTCATTAAAAGTTACAGCACTCACAGATTTACGAATTTCCATTTCCATATCAGTATCAGCTACTTTAACAGTGTTAATAGGCCAATTTTCTTCTTCTTCTAATAAAAAACTTGGACCATTTTTCCATCTTTCAGTTAATTGACTAGCAGGTATACCACGTGAAATATCATCAGCTACATTATCTTGTGAACGAATATGATACCATTGAGCAGGATCAGTTGTATTCTGTATTTCACCAATTCGAGATGAGACAAAAGGTTTGTATTTTCTGGCTTGGCTTTTTATCCAGGCAAGAACTATCATACTATCTGTCAGGAAAATAGTTTTCTCAAATTTCAGTCGTGTTTCTTCCATAATAGTTTTATAAAGACGAGTAGACAATACAGCAGCTTGTAGCTCTAAAC
>NW_008708734.1:0-862 GCF_000327385.1 Lottia gigantea | reverse complement strand
AACTTCATGATGGGAAATATAATGAACAGGACCTTTGTATTCAGTAATTTCTGAATCTGTAAGTTTTCTAGCGAATTTCATATCCACCATTTCTTCAATTTGACCATTATATATTTCAGCATGTACAGGATATTTCAGCAGTCGACGTTCAGTTGATTCCAATTTATTTTCAGCTTGTATTCTATTATCAGGAAGTAAATTAGGATCTTTTCTCCAAGGATAAGGTATTAACCATTGATTACCAATCTTCTTACAGGATTTCTCGATTATCTTAGATTCTTTAATTTCTATGGGACTGAGACCACTTTCTCGACAGCAACAGGAACCTGAAGCCACACCCATTGCTTCTGTAGTCCAAAAGTCAGCCATATCTACTGGACCCGACAATCCGACATGATACACACGATGATCTTGAGTTCGATAACCAGACGTCACACCAAATATAATCCATCCCAAAGGTGAATGTCTTGCTATCAGATTGTTATATTGTCTTATATCCCCTGTATGCAAAAAAGCATGATCTATGCCTATGAGTAGATCAAGAGAACCGTAACCTCTATGTAAACATCTAACAGGTAAATTAAAAACTTTAGCTATTTCAAATAATCTAATTTCTTCAATATCTTCACCAATACATGGAATTCCTAAAGCAGTAATTTGAAAAGATCTACCAGTATCCATTGAAACTATTCTAAATTTATACAGCTTGGTTCTAAGTTCTTCAGAATCTCCACCAATTTTTGTCATCACAATACTTATATCTTTGCCTTCTAATTGAAGTTGTTCGGCCATTGATTTTCTAATTAAGCTAAGCTGGGCACCAGAGTCTAACAGGGTATTTCCTCTAACAGTATTACATTTA
>NW_008708733.1:7522-8402 GCF_000327385.1 Lottia gigantea | reverse complement strand
GATCTGAAATAGAAAAAATAACTCGCCCAATGGGCGAACAGTATAGTATCTGTTATGTACTGATTGTTTTTAGTTTACTATGAACAATATTATCATTTAAGTTCTTATTTTTTGAATATGCAACTATCATTTTCTGCTTATAGACATGGGGGAATTTCTCTTGAAGGCTCTTATAGTGGGCATGAACTATCTTGCTTACTCGATTGCTGGTTGTATTAAATGGGACAACAAAGGGTGCTATGCCTACATTATGATGAATATTTAGTCCTATAGGTCTTGCTGTATTCAATGTCTCAATCCAATGGGCCTCCCTAGATTGACGGAATTTGGTAGTTTCATCTTCGGGCAAGTCAATTTCTATACGCTCAATTGGGATTAGGGTGAGATCGACTATTGAATGGTCGTCGAGGTTGAAATGATTAGAAACAGGCTTGTCTTTCTTTAATTTGATGTCTGACCTATGAGCATTAAAGCGAGTTCGTAAATTATTCTTAGTTTCTCCTACATATTGTTTGGGGCATTTCTTGCATGAAATTAAATATATTACATTCGAATGTTCACATGTTAGATGTTCCTGGATCGGGTACCTTTTATTCGTAGAGTTGCTTACAAAATAATGAGTTTCTGATATAAAGGGACATGTTTTGCATCTACTGGACAAACATGGAGCACTTCTTAAACCTGGAGGTACTTCGGCATAAAGTCTGTTTTTAGCTGCTATCTGTGCTAAGGTGGAATTTTTTATGTTTCGTAAAAATCGTTTAGAGTACCCACGCTCTTTCAGTTTTGAGAAAACAATCGTACAGGCTTGGTTGAAATCAGAAGATCTTGTACAAATTCGATGAAATCGTAAAAGTTGTGACTTAATATCCAGAAAAGG
>NW_008708733.1:0-3792 GCF_000327385.1 Lottia gigantea | reverse complement strand
AATTGAGGAAGATGTTTAGACTATATTGCTTATAGCCATCAGCCTACTATTGCTACACAATCAAAATAATAATTCACGAAAACAAGAATTAGTTATCTGAAAAAGACCATTTTCTTACCTTTGGTGATGATGAGAAAAAAACAAATTATAAATAATAGTTTGCTAAAGACGGTCACAAGTCTATCCATGTTTAACATTCTATTAACGAAGTGATATGCAGGTATATTTAATAATGTATTATATGTGATATTTAGGACAAGCAGGTTACAATAACTAAAGAGTTTCTATTAATAGCATATAAATAGTTTACAGAATAATAAGGGGTTTTATTGTGAAATGCAGAACGAAATGAATCGGTGAAATTACAATAATATGCATAACCAACTATTATAGCATGGTGTCTCATGTATTCACTTGCATTACATACATTGCATGACTTGCATGGGTAGATATAAACCACTGTCGACTGTTGAAAGTTTGGTATTGAGTGTGTAAGAAATAGTTTTTATTTTTATCATGTTGATATGATGATATATAAATTTATGAAGGTTATATGAATGTGGTTTGATGACATATCAAATTTTTTAATAGAGAAACCCAATGAAACTATCATTTTGCTCTACTTAGAATTTCGCTTCCCCTCGATTTATCATCGTTATCAAGAAACGGGTTCTTAATTGGTTAATTGATGATATCACAAGTCGCGTTTACATATAGGTTAATGGTCTCAAGCTTGTCAATAAGTCTAATAATGATCGTGGTACTGAAAGTCCGAGTATTACGTCATTATAAGACGTATTGACATGCTTCCGACCATTAACCAACTTAAAATACAGTTCACAAACAATAACATCTACTCAGGCACGTACTATTATACAGGTCACATGAGATCTAATTACATGCCTAACAATACAGGCAATCTTTCAAAATGTCCGGTCAGGAAAATAAAAAAAACTATATCTGTTCGAGTTACATACTATTATTCCCTTATTGCTGTGTCGTTCATTTCATTATTAATAATATGGATATGGATTAAAATGGATACTTTAATTATTTCATTTCGTATATCTGGACTGTAATTCATGGATTACAATTTGATTGTATATGTATGTCTACAGGTCATAGATATTGGTACGACAAGATTAAAGGTTGGCCCGTTTGAAGTAAACCGTGCTCTGTCCGGACTCGGCCCAGATAATTTGTGGCTGTCCTTTATGATTGTACAATTGTAAATGTCCATATATTAGGGACAATTTGACATACTCATGCATCCTTACTTTGCTCAACGTTGAGCTCCAGAACTATTAAATTCGATAATAACCTCCTGATTGTCAGACCCATTGGTGATAGTGATAACTTTAAAATAATTTTTCTGTTCACATTCTTTTCAGTTGATTAAATCAAAAATAATATCTATTGGACTCGCGGCAAATCTGCCTAAATATGTCAAGGCTTTCATTAGTAGTTTTGGCACCAAATGCCATGAAGTCCACTATTGTCATCTGCAACCAAGAAGAAGCCGATGTCCGTAGACCACGCTTGCTATTTCAGAAATTTCTGGTTTGAGGAATCCATTACTATACAGTTAAAACTTGCGATTTTGTCTTGCTTTGGACGAGATTTTTGGTTAACAGAATTGTTTTGCTTGTTTGGATTTTTATTACATAATCAAGTTTCATATTAATGATAAAGTTGTGTAATACAGGGTTTAATCAATCTTGGTTGACACACCAGACACAGATGTCTTTGTCATCTTCATCTTCCACTTCAAGAAACCTGGCAATTACAAAAGCTGTTTGTAACCGAGAAAAGAATAAAACTGTACCAGTCCATATGTTAGTTGATAAACTAAACAACAATTTTGTGAGCAAAATTTGTGAGCCATATGCAAAATTTTCATTGTCGTAAATTTTACCTGAAATATTTTCAAAATATGCTATTTGCATCTGTGTATCTACTGAATTAGTTTTAAAAGAGTGAATTAAAATCCCATAAAGACTGAATATTTTTGTTGGTACTTTTTAGAATACGTACGAGACCCATTTCTCTACAATTATTATTATCAAATTTTTTTGATTTTCAATAGGGGTTTACCCTTAATTTATAATGGACACTTACACCAAATTTTGTCAAAATCCACCAAGATTGTGGCTTCTGGAGTGTTTACGAACGGACAGACAGATTGACACGGGTGAAGCCAATATATGCTCCACATTTTATCTTAGTTTTCATTGCTCAAAAGAACAAACTATGTCAATTTTTCGTAGAGAGGTGAAGGTAGAATTCTATCAAGAGATTCATAAGGACCAGTTTCAACTTGAGATCCTGTAACATCGTGTTGTATATTCTCATATGAAGGTCTGGTAACATCGTGTTGTATATTCTCATATGAAGGTCTGGTAACATCGTGTTGTATATTCTCATATGAAGGTCTGGTAGTCTCTACATTATCTGAAGATGTGTATCTTACAGTTCTTTCATTTGAATTATAACGTTCATTTCTGAAAAATAATACCACAGATATGAATATAATTTAAACAGATGTATTTGATAATACATTTAGGTTCTTACTACATCTTTCCTTTCCTGAAAACTAGCATTAAACGTAACTTAAATTAAGCTACACCTGCAGTAAAGACTAACAGAGTCATTTTCAAGTGGAACATATCTTGAAATTAAAAAAAAAAAACACGTTATTTTGCTTATGACTGTGATGTAAGTAATGGAAGCGTTTTCAAAATTTTTTATGGACAAAATGACATGAGTTTCGTTAAAAGGACAGATGCGCCATTTCTTTGACCAATCAAAGTTTAGTCTCAGAAACGAGATTTTTGCATAGCCATCATGAGTAATAGTGTTCACATCTCAGAAATTGAGACTTTAAATCCACGTGTGTCCAAAATATCATGAAAATTAAAAACACGAGTCATCTGTTTTTGAGACATTGCCATATATAGAAAAAAAATCGAAAACGATCTAATATGAAAAGAAATTCCTAGTTTGAGATATTTTTGAAGAGAATTTGTCATTTTCGTACATTTCTAGTAGCATTTACATACATATATATTTAAAACTCAAATCAACCCCCGCAAAATGGCGCACTTGACGATCTAAATCTAGATTGTTTGACCCAATAACTTAGGGAAACTGTTACACTTTTGACGAGATGAAGAAAGAAAGGAACTGTCGTCTTAGACGAAATCATACAATATTGGTTCTGAACAGTCACCTTTTTTTCATACAGCAATATACCAATATTACAATCCCAATCAGTAGTAAAACCATTGAAGTCAGGGCACCGACGATTCCAGCAACTAGTGGTGATATTCCATCAGAACTTTCTAAAATACAAATGGCAAAATTCTGAAATTGTAGCTTATTTCAAAACTTAAAAACGGGCGCATCATATAAAAAACGGTTGTAAGTGTTTCATGTATGGAAAATGTGCAAATTTCTATGTAAAGATAAAATCATGAATGGAATTAATGAGAGCTATCGCTTTACAGCTGATAGTATATTTAGTAGCAATACTATAATCATGTGGTAAAACGTCAAAATAAAACAAAGTCCTGTATACCATGCACGTGATAGTCACTTAACTTTGTAAATACATGAATTGGAGACATAAACCTAAATTTACAATGTTTAACATTCTTTATTAGAACTGTAGCCCGAGAAATCACAAGGATTTCTCCCGTCCATTACCCTCGAGAAAGATTTTATTTTATTTAGACTGTTGGCAGGTTAACGGGTGGTAAAAACCCTTCGTTTTGAATTTTGAAAAAAAACAAA
>NW_008708732.1:133604-139220 GCF_000327385.1 Lottia gigantea | reverse complement strand
ACTTCACAATAATTTTTAAAATCAGTATCAATGATCCAAATACATGTATATGGTCCCCGAAGTCGTCACAATTACTCGAAATCGTCAGCAGTTGAAAACCCATCTACAAGTAATGAGAAACCAGCAGAATCAACCCCGCTTGGTGGCACTGTAGTGAAGTAGGACATCTCAGTAGTGACTGGTAGATAGACTTGTGTTCACTTATCTATAGTTCTGCTTTTCAAATTTGACTAGTACCTATTCCAAAAATAGAATTCTGACAATGACCTAACCAAAGAGCAAATCTAGATGACTTTCAATAATTTTGTATGATTTTTAACTGAAGAAATCAAACAATTTTATTGTTGATACATCTGAGTAACTTACGTCTTGTTGATCTAGCGTTAATTGGCTGAGCGAAATTGAAAAAAAATAAAATAGCAAATTTAGCAAAATGGATGAAGATATATAATTTTGGTGAAATATTTTTTTGAACTTGAGTAAAATTGATTTTTTCTACCAGATCAACTTCAAACTGCCGTTCTCGGTAACACATAATGATAAAAAATATTTGAAAATATTGTTAAAAAGTAAATTCAATTTCACTTTATAATATGTATAGTATGTCTTGGTGTGAATTTTATGGATTCTTATAGGAGCTAGTACTGATGTCAAGATAGTGATTTTGCCTTATAAGTACTATTACTATGGCAGCAGACGACAAACTCGTGTGTCCTACTTCACTAGCATTGCACCTAGTGTCGGACTCCATAGTGCCTGTACCCCATTGTATAATAAACATGGTGCTCATTACTTAAAAATGTTTTTTAGCATAGCTTTCTGGAAAGCTAAGTTTAAGTTTCCTAACGAAAAAGTGTCCACTACTGATTTTGAATCAAGCTTTTTATCATGCATGGAATATGTAGTATTCGACTATTATTGCCATTTTGCATCATAAATTAAATGTATATCTTTGGAAGTTTGAACAGTTAGCTGAATACATTCATGTATGTTTTGCATAATTATATAGTTAATTACTGAACAGCACATTGATTTATTTGCATAGCAGTTGAAAAAATCAATCACAATTTTTTCAACTAGTCGAATTGCAATTTTTCACAATCTACTGGAGTCAGTGCAATTTCATTTTGACTGACTTTGATATCTATACATGTACATCAAAATTTTAAATCACACTGCTCTATTGTCAAGGGCAATAACTCAAAGTTGCTAACTAAGAGAGAAATTGTCAAAATTCAAACTTGACCAAGATCTCATCAATATCAATAAATTGGATGTAAAGCTCCATTTATTTTATTTTATTTATCAACATAAATCATCACATCAAATTTCATAAAGATAACTTGCTAGGAAAGGTAAACATACGTCCACACAGCAGTTTTGTTAAATTTTTAGACTCAATAAGGAGAAACAAGAACCATAATGATTAATCTGTCAAGTTTCTATTCAATATTTCAATACTCAGAAAATTATTCAACTCCTTACTCAATACCTTATCAATTCTAATGATCACACAAAGTTCCAAATGGAATGAAAAAGGGACTCGTTTGAGCGCATGAGCAAAATTGACATCTTTTAAGTCTAAGGCTTTAATCAAAAACTGTTAGTCAACTTTACCAAGATCTTATCAATTTCAATGCTCACACCAAGTTTTATCGAATTCCATTGAAAACTGTAATCTCTATTGTGCCCACAAGAAATTTTGACGCACTGACACCAATACAACCACATTTTCATGTGTAATAAATAATAAAACTTGACATCAAATACCATCCTTTAATACCCAACGTTTCGTCATAAAAGTTTTGACTTCATCAGGGGAAGAAACAAACTACAAATGGTGGAAGGCAGTTAAGATTAAAATAACAATATGACCTCATGAGGTTGATGACGTCACAATCTTAAAATAAAGTTATGTTATTAGATGACAACAAATGAAATTTTAAATGAGTCACCAACTCCTCATTTGTTGTTTTTAAAAACAATTTTGACTAGTATTGTAACACAGTTAATTTAATCTAAGGGTCAGTACTAGTAATAACATTGCATTTATAATGAAAAGGTTGATGTACTTAAAACTCACAAAAAATAAGTGTGAAGTTTACTTTTCTGATGTGACAGTCCTGGAATCCACGATGAACTAAGGATTTATTAAGTGTTTGTAACCAATAAAATACACATTCACAATGACATTTTTTATTAAGACTTATTGAAAATAATTTATCCAGAAGTTCTTCACATTCAGATGTTTTTTAGTGTTGAGTGACTATCTGTATAAATCACAGGATTTTGTAGGTATATTTATGAAACTTTATGCCTCTATGTCTGTTAAGCACCATGCATCGGAAAAACAGGACATATAACATATGTATGCTCAAAATAAGATCTACAGCAAAACTTCAAGTATTGATCAATGACAACAGACATTCTTTTTTTGGAAAAAAGAGCCCTCAACTTGCACCCAGCTTATAACGTTTTAGTTTCTGAGTTGGGGCAGCTTTACAGAGTCAGGACATTTAGATATTATGATTCGCTACAACTTTATATGGATCTTACATTCATATAAAACTTTACAATCCTCTAGGTGCAATAAGAGCAATGGTAACGCAGCAGCCAAGGATTGCTGGGGGCTTACTCTGTTTGGTTGTTAAAGGTAAATTTGTCATTTTGCTACTTGTATTTGTCAGTCAGTTCAGTTTATAAGTGCAAAAAACGGTGCTGTTTTAAGTCAAAAAATTGATCCGGCTTAACATACTTTTACTTTTTTGCTCAGCTTCCCTCACAGGAAATGTTTCCAAATTGTACAAAACCTACCTTCAACTGACTATTATAAGTAATAACCTTCTTAAATAGATTATTTAAGGTATTTATTTGTTCAATATAACACTATAGGCTGTATAATAGTGGTTGAATTATTTACTAGCTACATCATGACATTACTTACCACCATTACATACATAATACATCACATAGTATTCATATAATATCATTCTGGATACTTACCTGAAAAAGACAAAAAAAATATTTTTGGTATTTTTTAACTGTTAATTAGAATTTAAAACAAATCTTTAACATTGAACAATGAGTATATAAACAGGTCAAAATTTAACAGTCTTAAACTGTTTTATTTTGTACACTATCAAACTTTCTAAAATACCTATAAGTAAGTATGTTGTCTGTACAAAACAACGTCCCTATTATCAGTGTCATTAAAATTGAAATCATTCAGTGTCATTGACAAAATACTAATTGTATAGATAAATCTACAGTTGTATTAATCACTATTACAGCAAGCAAATACATGAAAATAAATAAACAGTTTGTAATAAATAAATAAAATGTCAGTGTCAGTCATTATGATGTAATAAAGGTAATTGAGGTACTAGTTAAGAGTGATAGAATTCATGTCATCTTAAGTATTTTCTAATAGGTTGAAATTGTATATTTCTTAACTAATAAAATGTTAGTTCTGATTGATTTAACAATAAAACGCTTATTCCAATTTCTAAATAAAGTGTCTGCTCTACCCTAGGCCTGTACATTTGGGAGAATCAAACCCTCCCTTTCCCGAAACATAATAACAACTAACTAGCCTAACTGTTAACTGTTAAGTCTGATTAACAGAAATTCAACAATAGAAGTTTTAATGAGAGACATTAACTTACAATGTATATACATGTCTAGTTTTTCAGATTTCTTATAGTTCTATTTTACTTCCCTCTAATATCTTTCAAACAAAAACCTTCTGCCAGAAGTATATATTATTTAAACTGAATGATGGGGATGAAGTATTCCATTTTTGTGTTTGGATAAAACACACTTCTCATGATTGTAATAGTTTGTTAATTTTTAATTATATTACTGCTTATGCATTATGTTATATCAAATAAAAAAAGTTACATTTCTTCTTATTTTGGGTTATGTGTAATCTACTATTGTTATTTTGAGCTAAAAGTTTATTTTGGGTTATAATGTTAGGCTGCTCAACTATCAAAGTGCATAGTGAAATATATCATTTAATGTTAAAAGTGGACATGCCGAGTTTCTATTTTTTATTGTTTAAAAAAGGAATACAGTAGCAGTCCTGTCACAAGGTTTGGGTCCATGGGTGCTGGGCCCCAGATGGGAATTAAGTCTCAGCAAACCTTCTTCAATTCAGTCTGGATTGATTAATCTGCAGTGTCTTCAGACAAAACCAAAAAAAGAACCCTTTAAAAAGGTTCTCTGGGATTTTAATTTTTTAATTTTCATAGATCTAAAATTCCTTTCATTCTGTGTTGACAGGCCCTGTTGTACCAAATCGGCACAAATATCACACCTGTTTGATTCAAAATCCTGTTGGCAATGGGATAATCTTGCTGTAGAAGGTCAGGCACACAGGAGATTCGCATCGGCAACAAATAAATAAAGAGATGCATCAGCAAACATCTGCATAGTTTATGCATATATCAGTGATGAGTTTACACTTGAACCTTGCTTACTAGTGTATTCCAGATGGAGAAGAAGTCACTTAGATTATTGAAATAATTTGATTGGCTAATTGAAGGGATAGCACTTGATAGATTACTTGTCATACTGTCTTACAAATTGTACCATAATAAAACTATTGGCAAAAGAATAATAAAAAATAGAATTGAATTTGAAATGAAAATTATTATTTCACACTTTCTGAAAATTATGTTGATTTTATACATTTAACTTTAAAAGTTATAACTTTTTCACATTTACTAATAAAATTCAGATATATAAGAGACTTATATAAATGGCAGATATATAAAAGATCTATTGCCAATTATTCCTGAAAGTCCAGCAATTAATGTGCCACATAAAAACAGTTTGTTTACATGAGATTATTATAGTGAGGGCAGAAAAGACAAGAAAATGACAAGGTAGTCTGGAAATTGCTAACATAAATGTCAGCCATTTTATTCTGGTAAACTATATCTTTAGTTTTATAGAAACAAAACTAAAATCATTATTTTAATCAACAGAGACCATATAATTTGACTTTTAAACTTTTATTATTGCCCATGCTGATTAATTCTATGATTCATTTATTTAACAGATTTAAGTGATAATTTACATTTTATTCATTTCATTTCATGGATGAAAACCATATATCTCTAAAGTACCATGAGTTCTTCAGATAAACTTGTTGTTCCAAATATGGACACAAAAAAAATTCCTCAAATTTAGACAATGACAAATGCCACTGCAAAAATTGTACTCATTGAAACAATTAAGGCATTTTCAGTTTTAAGGACTAGTTAAAAGTTTCTTTATTGATGGCATCACATTGTAGGAAACAACATAAACAAATAATGTAGTAAGCAAAAAAAAAACAAACAACAGAAGTGTCATTGTTTTGTATGTTTGCTGTTTATTTTAGAAATCAAGCATAAAAAAACATAAAAATAATAGAAGAAAGAGCTGTTTTAACAATTAAAAAATCAAATTAATTTTGTCTTTACCAGTTCTGAAAAAAGTTGCATGCTTTTAAATTAATTTACAAAAACAGTGCTATCGTTATATTATTCCATTATTTCTGTAGTTTTCTAAAAAAAAACAGATCATGTCTGATGTATAATATTAAAGGTGTCAGAAAAAGGACCCCTA
>NW_008708732.1:37120-132901 GCF_000327385.1 Lottia gigantea | reverse complement strand
CATACACTTATTACCAGTCATACACTTACTGAACAAGTCATTATCAAGAGTCATACACTTACTGAACTAGACATCATCAACAGTCATACACTTACTGAACTAGTCATTATCAAGAGTCATACACTTACTGAACTAGTCATCATCAACAGTCATACACTTACTGAACTAGTCATAATCCAGAGTCATACACTTATTGAAATAGTCATACACTTACTGAACTAGTCATCATCAACAGTCATACACTTACTGAACTAGTCATCATCAACAGTCATACACTTATTACCAGTCATACACTTACTGAACAAGTCATTATCAAGAGTCATACACTTACTGAACTAGACATCATCAACAGTCATACACTTACTGAACTAGTCATTATCAAGAGTCATACACTTACTGAACTAGTCATCATCAACAGTCATACACTTACTGAACTAGTCATAATCCAGAGTCATACACTTATTGAAATAGTCATACACTTACTGAACTAGTCATCATCAACAGTCATACACTTACATAACTAGTCATTATCAAGAGTCATACACTTATAGAACTAGTCATTATCAAGAGTCATACACTTAATGAACTAGTCATCATCAAGAGTCATACATTTAATGAACTAGTCATCATCAAGAGTCATACACTTATTGAACTAGTCATACACTTACAGAACTAGTCATAAATTGTATATGTTAGTGAAAATTTTCAGACAAATATTTCTTTATCTTTTTAGACATCATTTGAGATAGCAATCTGCTATCAATCAGTTAGTCAGGAACATTTCCAATTGCTTCAAAATTTATTAAAAACTGAAATTTGGTTTGACTAAAAACTAAATGGTCTAAATAAAAAGATGTACACTTGATTTAAACATATTTTATTGACCAAAGAGAATCAAAGGAATATGACACAAGTTTCGAGATTGAAGGAAAGTCCTTTCTCACAAAACATTATATACAATTATTAAGATTCAGATAGAGATGACAAAATATAAGTATAATGCCAATGAATGCAAGAAAGGAATTAAAAAGGTGCACAGAACAACAACAAAAACACAAAGTATAAATAACCCTTCACATGGGAATAGCACAAAAAAAGTTTAGAATTTTTGATGAATTGGTGTAGAAGTAAACTAAATTCCAAATTGAGGATATCATATAGATTAAGATCACCCCAAAGGGGTGAAACACAGAGATAATTTACTGATCAAATGGTCCCTTGCAGACTTAAATAATCTGCACATATTTATACTTAATGAACATTCAGTCATAGTCATAAACTTACTGGACAAGTCATATAATAAGAATCATACACTTCATGAAGAAGTCATCATCCACTCATACAATTAGTGAACTACTCAACTACTCATACAGTTAGTAACCTAACCATCATTCAGTCATGCAAATAGTAGCCTGGCTATCATTCAGTCATACAGTTAGTAACCTAACCATCATTCAGTCATGCAAATAGTAGCCTGGCTATCATTCAGTCATACGGTTAGCAACCTAACCATCATTCAGTAATACAAATAGTAGCCTAGCCATCATTCAGTAATACAAATAGTAATACAAATAGTAGCCTAGCCATCATTCAGTAATACAAATAGTAGTCTAGCCATCATTCAGTAATACAAATAGTAGCCTAGCCATTGTTCAGTCTTACAAATAGTAGCCTAGCCTTCATTCAGTAATACAAATAGTAGCCTAGCCATCATTCAGTAATACAAATAGTAGCCTAGCCATCATCATCATTCAATAATACAAATAGTAGCCTAGGCATTATTCAGTAATACAAATAGTAATACAAATAGTAGCCTAGCCATCATTCAGTCATACAAATAGAAGCCTAGCCATCATTCAGTCATACAAATAGTAGCCTAGCCATCATTCAGTCATACAAATAGCATCTCTCATACTCAGCTGCTACATATTCATTTTTCTGTGTTAACTAGGCAGACTAAATTTGAAAAGAAATATTTTAAGGACGAATGTTGAAGATAGTAGAGGATTAAACACTTCTTCTCAGATTTATATGATATTTAAAACCAGCATGCTGAGGGATTTTCAAAAGTAAAGGGTTATAAATATCATGAAAAAACACGGACAAGTGACTAATCTGACACATTTATGTAAATAACTTTAACAGAAAAAGATAGCTTGCCAGGCACGGTAACATAATATGAACCTTACCAGATGTTAGAAATAATAAAAAAATCTTTAGTGGCTTAATAATGAATTTGCAAATAGTCTTTAAAATATTTATTTCAAAGCAAAACCTCAAAAACAGTTTATCAAATCATCATGAAATTCAAACATGAACAATGGCTCATCAACATACCATCTCTGTAACCCCTTATATGATTATTACCAATTTCGAACTTGACCAAGATATTTGCTAGGGTTGAATCCACTCAAATACTTGCATTACAAACTTCTGTTTTACAAGAAAGACAGCTACTAAAGTCGAGGGTTTAACAGAATGCCGTCATAGATTGACATTGTAAAGATGCACCGCCTCAACCTTATTGATAAAACAAATTGCATGGTATTATGATATTTACAACATACAAATGAATGTAGAAATATATAGTCTGGAAAACGAGGTACCAATTTTCAGAACATCATGTTTGTTGGAATTTTTCTTAATCAATATGCCACTCTATCAAATAAATGAAGTATGACAACCTTTCAAATTAAATAATCAACTTAGTCTTGAGAGGAATTCTTATCAGGTATTAACAATAACCCTAATTTGATCGATTTGTGGATGTCGGAAAAATTATCTCTATTGTCAATGAAAATGACATTAAAAGTCCTTTTTTTAGTGTAATCTGAAAACTGTGACTATTAAATACAATTATACACCAGAACTGTTCAGTTGACAGTACTTATGCAGGGTGCGTTATGACAATCAGGTACATACGAAGGGGGGCAGATTAAGGCACTACACAAATTCAAATATATCCCTGCAAGCTACAAGCTTGAAGAAATTTGAACAAGAAATATATGTTATGTATATGCGCACTTCACAAATTCAATATTTCCATCAAATTTAGAATTTGATTATACACATACATACCAAGTTTGATGAAATTTGGAAAAGAAAGTTGTTAGTGCGCATGGGCACAATTTTAATTTAATATGTCCATCAAATTCACAATTTGTTTATATACATAAATACCAAATAAGAAAGTTAGTAATGCGCATGCGCACAGTACAAATTCTAAACAGAATGTTATATATCAATGTTAACTAGAATTCATCCTGTATATAATTCATATATTTTAATATTCTTAAATCATCAACCACTTTTCATGGTATCAGATTTGGAGAAGAAAAGACAGGGTTGTGCAATTACTCTCGAGTTTAGTGGCAGAGCCAGGGAAAAAGCCTTGGAGATAGATGTCGAAGTATTAAATTCCTATGACGGATTAAACAAATTGATGGAAAAATTAGATGAACTTTTTGAGAAGAATAAGGTTGATGAAGCGTATAGCACATACTCGAGCTTCGCAAATTTACAGCGGAAAGCGAGTGAAACGATGTCGGACTTTACTTCCGAGTTTGAAAAGCGATACAACAAGTGTAAAAAAACATGGGATGGAATTACCAGATACCGTGCTTTCATTTAAACTACTAGACTACTGTGATTTTTCTCCTAATGAAAGGAAATTAGCATTAGTAGCAACAGCTGATCTGAAAGACGAAAACATAAAGTCGGCTTAGACAAGAATATTCGGTAACGAAGGTCAAGGTCATACTACGAGAAAGAAGATGGGATTGTTGTCAAGCCGAAAGAAGAAGCCTTCTACACCAAAAACATACCAAGTTACCAACATTTTGATATGAGACATGCTAGAAACAACAATTTCGTCAACAGAAATAACAATAACTCTATTGGTGGACATTCATTCATAAATCCGGTTGATAGGAATGGTAAGAGAAGTAGATGTGTGATCTTTCAGTCGATATTTCAGTGGGCACGGGAATGTCCCGACAGAGACACTGAACGAGTGAAATATACCTAGACTGGTGTGACAGACTAACATGTGACTTTATTTGATAAAGAAGAAAATATTACAAATCAAATATTTATGGTAGAGTGCTATGGTAGTGGTGTCATTGACACAGCCTGCACAAAAACAGTAACTGGTAGAAATTGGCTTAACAATTTTCTTGAGAGGTTAAATGAAAAAGAAATATCTCAATAATACAGTAGCTGTAGACCTCCATAAACTTGATAAAAATCTGTGGTATTTGCACATAATTGACGAGTTTACAAGATTTAGTGCAGGTGCTATTATAAGAAGTAAGACATCTTCGGTATTTGTTGACAATTTTATTAGACTTTGGATCGGTATTCATGGTGCCCCAAAGAGTCTGTTCAGTGATAATGGATGTGAATTCAATAATTCACACGTTAGAGATATGTGTGAAAATTTCAATATGGAATTTAAAACAACTGCTGCTTTTAGCCCTTGGTCCAATGGTTTACTAGAAAGGCACAATCAAACACTTACAAACATTCTACACAAGATACGAGCTGAGAAGAAGTGTTCCTGGAAGCTATGTTTAAGTTGGGCAATAATGGCAAAGAATAGTCTAGTGAATACAAATGGGTTTAGCCCGTATCAGTTAGTTTATGGGAGGAACCCTAATCTACCATCAACAATCATCGATTTTCATCGATCCAACAAATTGTTGGAGACCATATTTCAACTTTAGTCGCTGCGAGAAAGGCATTTATAGCAGAAGAAAGTTCAGAAAAGATTAGACAGGCTATTCGTAAACAAATAAGAAGAACAGAGGGTCGTATTATCACTGGTGATATAGTATTTATAAAAGGCCTGATGCCTCAGAATGGAAAGGTCCAAAGACTGTCATTGGCCAAGATGGAGCAGTTATATTTGTATGAGGTATGAGGGTATAATGGTTAGAGTACATAAGAGTCAACTGAGAATAACTACAGATTCAGAAAGACCAGAAATAGAGAAAACCTCTAACGATACAGAGGTACCAGTAGATGTTAATAAAAATGTTATGGTAGATTCTGATGAGGAAATGCAGATATCGAGAAACAAAGCTTCCATAGAAATAGAAGCAATTCCTGATAATACCAGTGTGGACTTGTCAAGAATAAAAACTGGTAAGACTATTCAATTTAAATATCCAGATTCTGATGAGAATATCACAGCAAAAGTTTTGAGTCGAGCAGGAAAAGTTGGCGGCATATTTTTGGAATTTAGTGGACCAGAAGAACTGATATCTGTAAAACAATCGGTTGATCTAAGTAAGGTGGTGGATCTAAAGTTAAATGATGTGATTAAGATGGAAGAAAATGTTGTGATGACGATAATGGAAAATTGTTAGGACTTCTAACTCGTCATGTTGATGACTTCATTTGGAGTGGGACAGTAAATTTTGAATCTCATGTTATAACAGAAATAAGATTAAAATTTGATATTGGTAAAGAGGACAGTGCTGCTTTTAGATATATTGGAATTGAATTGATTTGAGATGTGATGAAAAAGGAAACATAAACTTAGATCAAAATAATAATGTTGATAATTTGATGCCTATTAAAATCAAAATGAATAGGACATTTCAGAAAGAAGAACTGTTAGATGAGATTGAAAAGACTGCCTTGCTTCTAAAATAGGCCAGCTGATTTGGATTACTCGACAAAGTCGGAAAGATGAAAGATGCTCGTGTTAAAGATGTGAAGTCAACAAGATAGTCAGAAGTGTGAAATCAGATAAGTCAAATCTGTGTTATAAGTATTTCGGTGAAGGACAACTGTCCTTAGTAATATATAGTGATGTCTCTTTGGCTAATCTTACTGACGGAGGAACTCAAGGTGGTCATATTGTGTTATTAGTGAATGCGAATGGTGAATTTTCACCAATATGTTGGAATTCCTCAAAAATTCGACATGTGGTAAGAAGCACTCTTTCTGGTGAAACTTTGGCCATGGCAGATGGAATTGATATTGGTATTTTTGTTTCTACACTATATTCTCAATTACTTTCTAATGGTTGTAATAACAATCAATTACACTTGGTTTGCATTACTGATAACAAGTCATTTATGTGATGCATTTAAATCAACAAAATTTGTATCAGATAAAAGATTAAGGCTTGAAATTACTAGCATTAAAGAAATGATAGTCAATAAAATTGTTAAGGAAATTCTTTGGTGTGAGAATGATAAGATGCTGGCAGATTGTTTAACCAAGAAAGGTGCTTCTCCTTATAAGTTGCTTAAAACATTGGAGGATGGTGTTATACAATTCTAGGTGATTTGTGCCATGGAAATGTACATAAATGTATATGTGTTGAATTTTAATATTCAAGAGTTTTGTGATACCTGATATTACCAACAGAGTAAAGTAATAGAAGAATAAACAAAAACAAAACTAAAAAGTTTTGAGATGGAAAAAGAAAATAGACAGAAAAAAAAGGAATTTTATTTTTTAAATACTTTATAATGAACAAATAAGAAAAATCAAAATATTGAGATTGTTAACTTGGCTGATTGCCAAATATGGACATGGAGCATGTTTGCGTATGAGTGGCCTGAAGCGTGACTGAGTGCATGCGAGAGCGTGAGTTTAGTGGTGGTATATACAGTGGTGTAACCTATTTTCGTGGATATAAGGGTTCAACACCGAATTTCATCAAAGTTAAAAAAACGAATTTTTTTTTTAAGTCTTGGGTGTTTCCTCAGATATTCTACAAAATAATTAAAATTGGTCTATTTCGATTTTCTTTATGAATCCTTCACTTTGACCCATATTTCATGAGCAACCAACTCGGCAACAGCGGCAGAATGCGTCATCTATTTTCGTGTACAATGTTTGATCTATAAATAAGTCGAGAAAAACACGTTGTATGGATACCGGGTGGTATAATTCACTTCTCTTAGTACTTATCTTTAATATCAATTCATTATAACTAGAGACAATTCTTTCAAAGAACCACGATTTAAAAAAAAATAGTGACTGACAAAATAAGATACGTAGCGTGATTTATTGCTAAAAGTCACTGAAACAACATAAGAATATGGTCCACTTTGTGTTCCGTAAAAATTTTCTGCTGACACGGAATCCGCTAGTTTATCACGTGACTTCATTCGTTGGACTATATTCTAGCAGACGATACTTGGAATTCCGATTACCGCTTGGGATTATAAGGAAATTCGGCCAATAAAAAATGGTGACGTTTGGTAATAAGTGAAATCCGCCATTTTGTATTTGTCAAAGTATACATTAATACATTTTACCTTGCTTGAAACTACTGGATTCATTCTACTAGCTGACATTGTAGAGAAAACCCATGTTTATCAAAACAAACTAATGCGGAGGTCGCACAAGGTCGCTCATGTAAATTATTAATCCTTTCCGGAAATCCACGAATAATAGGTTACTCGACTGTAATTTAAATATTTTAATAAATTCTTAAATCATCAACCACTTTTCAATCAAGTTTGAAGAAATTCGGATAAGAAATATGAAAGTGGGCCAATCAATCCATGGGCGTGGTTTCAGGGTGTGTCAGTATTTAATCATCATCCCCAGAACGTCCTTATATGCAGTCTGGACATAGTGCATTTCTGATAGAAGTAGGTTAATAGGTATCTTTAGTTTAACCAACATATCAAACTCCTTAATTCTATCTAGACTGGCATATCACTGGAAAGCTCAGGATCTCAGCATTATGAATCCGAAAGATTTATTGCTCTATCTTTTAGGACATGTGCATTAAAGATGAAAAATCAACTTTCAGTGACACCCATAAAACCAGAACCATGTGTCGGACATCAAATATAAAAACATCAGGTGAAAGCTTTAGTCAATAGTAATTATTACTGTAAATATTAATGGGATCCGAGGTAAAGTTCTTGTGACAGAAGCAAGTTTCTAGAAAATTGCAATATTTTCTTAATGTGACTTTGACACTCATCAAAAGTGATTTAAATTGAAACCATTTTATTAAGTACATTAATAATCTGAAGGGTAGAGTGCAACATTTCCTTTATATGCCTTTGACATCATCAAATGCAGTATTATTTGCAACCATTAAATAAAGACATTAAAAATCTATAGGTGGAAGGGATCTTTATCCGTTAGGGTTTGAGATACAGCACTGTAAAAGTGCAAAGTTGACTATATTTAGACCCTATAAAATCGAAAGTTGTGGTTTGACCCAAAGGTCAATAGATCATGAGAAGGCCAAAGTCACCTTTTATCACCATTGAAAATATGAAAGTCATCAAGTCATGAGATATGAGCCTTCAAACTTCGAAAAAAATCTACCGTATATTGCGAAAAAGCAAAATTCAGAAATCAGGCTTCCAGAGGCTTAATATTTTTTATGTTCATTGATTTGACACTAAAATCATCATAAGCCATAACCTCTGAATAAAATAAGAATTTTGGAAAAATTAAAATGAGGGCCAAACTATCAATTTTTGTTTCTAATGAAAGACACTGCTTTTTAAAGTCATATCATTGTGGGACTTTGCTTTTCGTTAATCGAAAATTATTCTTTTTTTTTTTTTTTCTATTTGACAGAGTACACAGACAAAACAGTACATGGTATGGTCATTTTCGAACTATATTGTACCTATACTCCGCGGTCATTAGATTTTAAATGTATAATGGCACAGTTTTGCTAAACCGGACATGCGCAACTATGACTAACTACGGACAACACTGGAGTGTGTATTTGAGGATGCAAGATTTGCATGCGATTTTCTGCACTGTATTACATAAATGTGACATCATACTATGGCACTTAAGATTATGCAAATTTGCTATATTTTTTGCAAGTTATAATAGCAAACTCTCTTTAGTACTGTACTAAAACGTTTAGTGTGATGTCAATTGATCTGAAATTTATACGGGGAAAAATTGATGTGTTGATCTTGATTTGTTTTCAGAAAGTTTGAGGCACTATCTATCCATTGGTAGTTTCATTTTTCGTTTCTGACTTAACTTCCGGTTTTATAGGCGGTTGAAAATAGCGAAAAATTTCTTTTAACAAGCTCTAGCAGTGACCATATTAATGTTAGAGAAAAAATTCTTACAGAAATGTAATGTAGGCATTCAGAGCTTCCTAACAATATATAACATGCATACCTTACATGCAAATTCAAAACCCCATTCACTTAACATGGTGCAATCATTGTAAATACCCAGTCAACACTTGTTAAATCTAATTAAAATCAAAATTCCAGATGTTCATTTAAAAGATACTCTTTTTTCGTTTTGTTTAATAACGTTTTATGTCCAGTTATGGTAAATAAATAAGCTTTAGGGTGGATTGAACTTATCAATACTGAAAGTTGAGCCTACAGAAGCACATTAAAGGGATACCCCCACTTAATTTACCAACTTTCTTATTTATTAACCGATTTTCATAAAACTTGGAATGTATGTGTATAATCAAATACTAAATTCGACGGAATTATCGAATTTTTGTTCTACGCATGCGCATTACCAACATTCTTATTTCTTGTTCGAATTTCATCAAAATTGGTATGTATGTATATAATCCAATTCTATATTTGATGGAAATATTGAATTTTTGTTTTGCGCATGCACATTACCAACTTTCTTATTACTTATCCGAATTTCACCACACTTGGTATGTATGTGTATAATCCAATTCTAAAATTGATGGAAATATTGAATTTTTGTTGTGCGCATGCGCATTACCAACTTTCTTATTTCTTATCTGGATTTCATTAAATCTTGGTCTTTATTAATTGACAAACATTCTTTTATTCCTAGTCAATATACATTAAACTCTAGGCACTTTTGAATATTTGAATTTAGAGATGCAGAAAAGTATTTACATCATGTAATTGCAATAGACAATCTTCGTATGTACCTGAATGTCGTAACCCGCCCTGCATCAGTACTGTTATTAGAACAGTTCTAGTTTTTTTTTCGATTTTTACACACCTTCCTGAGCTGAGACTACAGTAGTTGCAGCAACCATTCAACATTCACGGACCTTAGATATAGGCGACGATGTGCTTAAATATATTTTGGAACTTCTTTGCAAAACCAGAAGTGCCACAGTTCAATATGTGCAAGAATAGATATTCGGCTCTAGAAGTCGTATTTTTGGGTTGATTTCCTTTGGGTTTGCATTTTTGGAATCTACTGGCAAATTCTGACAGAATAGCACTTTAAAAATTTCAAAATTCGAAAATTTGTCGCAGACATTTTTTTTTAATAAATTTTGCATTTTTTTCAACTTTTTTAATCTGAAATTTTTTCAGCAAAGAAAGATTGCTAAAGTTAACAAAAAGTTACAGTCAAAATTTTTGCATCACTTCCGGTTTAAATGGGAAATCGATTTTAACTTCCGGTTGAATAACTTCCAGTGTTATAAATAAATGTCAACAAAATTTTGCTTATCGTTATTCTACAGCCGATTTTAAAATAAAATCCATTTCGGAAGTGATACTTTGGTCACCATTTTGATTTTACTGAAATGTGTCAAAATCTATTCTGAGATAACGGCTTATCCGATTTAGATGATTTTGGTGTCAAATGAAAGAACACAAAAAATATATAACTTCCAAGAAGCCCGATTTTTTATTTTCGCTTTTGCTTTTTTGCAATTTCCGGTTGACGGCTTATTTCTCAAGAACCTTGACCTTTGATGACATTGACCTTCATTAGATGAAAGGTCATTGACCTTGGCTATCAGCTGATACTTTCATATTTGACCTCCGACATCTACTTCCAGTTTTATGGATGTCCGAAAAGAGCCAAATCCGCAACTTTGGACTGCTCTAGTACGTGACCTAATTAACATAGAAGGTTAATTTTTTCGGATTCTTAATGTGCTTTTGATGCTCTTTCCAGTGATATATAACAATTGTTTTTTAAAGCAAAATTGAAATTCGTGATTTTTTCAAATTTGAGTGTTTTGTTACAATATTTCTGTCCCTTTGAGCTTGGTGTATGTATATCTTATAACTTATTTGATGTAAAACCTTGATATTTGGAACACAACTAGACATTTTGAATATGAATTCACCTATGACAAAAAAATTGATATGGGCGAGGCACATCCGGGTTGAATTACTAATTCTTTACATTTAGGGGCAGGGGCATAACTCGCATAGGATACATTTGTTCAAAAAAGGACATTGCACACAATTACCTCATCCTTTTGGCTTTAGAATTTCCATATTTTCAATTTCTTAAATTGACCTTTGTAGGATTAATGGCCATTGACCTTGGCTATCTATTCATACTTTCATATTTGATGTCCGAAGTAAGCTTCCGGTTTTGTAGCCGTATGAATTTTGAAAGTTTGATGAATGATATCTCGTGACCTTGACATTTGTTGACCTTCCCCTTTAAAAGGTCAAAGGTCATTGACTTTCGCTATTCGCTGATTCTTTCATGTCTGATGTCTACTTCGAGTTTCACAACCTTCCAAAGATAGAAAATATTGTAACTTTAGGCTGTTCTACCACGTGACCTAATTTACCTAGAAGGTTTATTTTTTCAGTCTTTTGCAATTTGCACTCTGTGCCACGTGTGGCTCTAGTTATCTATTTATTAGTATAAGTTTCAGTGACCTAAAAATCAAAAGTGGGTCCACCAGATTTCATAAAAAAAGAAATAACACAAATAAAAAATCAAAAGAATCTGTAAAGAATTGTAGCCTGTAGAGTGAGTACGAGCCAAATGTGAACGGACTGACGACTGCCAAGGTGATTACAATATACGCCCAAAATATATTTGTGGGCATATAAAAAGTGGTTGCCTAGCAATCAAGGGTGGTCACAAATCTGCGTCAAACCGTACAAAGAAATCTAATTTGCGCAAGAAATTGTTGATTTAAACAAACAACCATTCCTCGACACTTGAAAAAGGATAATATTTCGAAAACCGGTTCGTGTCAATTGCGTAAGTTTTTGTTTTACTTGTTATAATTTTTCACATCATTGTTAGCGTTATTTATCACCTAAATATATATTTTTGCATTTTTCATCATAACTTTCATCTTACTTTATATATCCCCAAACCCAGTTTGACTTATTTGCATAATTTCATCCCCACATTTTCACGCTAGCATATAAAGTTTTCTCCTGTTACATCCGCTGTACATTCCCTTTCTAACCTCAAGTTATTTTCATTATGCTCCCCAACTACAACAAACACTGGCAAGAAGCCAGACATAGAAACACTAATCGTCAACCAAACCAATATCACGTACCCTACAACGGCCCTGTCTTCCATCACCCTCTACCACCTACGAATCGCCGACCACCAACCAACCCATCCAGCTATATCCCACCCCATCGCCGACCTACCTAAAACACTTACCAATCAAGAGGTAACCATCGACCTGACCAACAACAGAAACGACTACCAGCCCACCGACGCCAACCAGTCCCCACTCATAAGGAGGAAGAACCCTTTGTGAAAGTGTTCTTCCAAGTTTTGCAGTGCCTCCATCATTTGGCAATCCTTACCCTTCAACAGCAAGGCCAACCAGCATTTACCTTCAAACGCAAAGTCTCTGAGTTGGATAGTTTTATCCGTCCAGCAATGAAAACATCAGCTGTTGACGCGAATATTAGATCCCTCAATCGGACATGGCTCTCTAAGGTTACGCAGGTCCTGATCGACCATTACCAAACCACACTTCAAGAGAAGCTGACCACCAATCATACCAAGTCTTTATCATCACCTGCCGTCGACCACATTGTTTCTCATGCCCTGTCCTGGGCCCGTCGCTCCTATGGGAAATGTCTCACTCCAGCTGTAATCACCAAGTTCTACCAAACAATCAACGAAACAAAAACCAGAGTAACCATATCTCTACCAACTGAAATGGACACTACACCTGCACCATCTAGAGCCACGACGCTGCCGAACCAAACCCCTAAACGAGCCCGAAGTTCACCTACTCCTAGTCCAGCAGACATAGGTAAACCTTCTAACAAACTAACCGCAAACGTGAGTGACAAGCATCGACTTTCTCGATACCACAGTCTTTAAGGGAGATTCCATAGCAGAAACAAATAAACTGGTTATTAAAGTGTATTTCAAAGAAACTGATACTCATCAACTCTTGCACAAGAGCTCCTTTCACCCAAAACATACCTTTTCTGGTATAATTAAGTCACAAGTTTTACGATTTCATCGAATTTGTACAAGATCTTCTGATTTCAACCAAGCCTGTACGATTGTTTTCTCAAAACTGAAAGAGCGTGGGTACTCTAAACGATTTTTACGAAACATAAAAAATTCCACCTTAGCACAGATAGCAGCTAAAAACAGACTTTATGCCGAAGTACCTCCAGGTTTAAGAAGTGCTCCATGTTTGTCCAGTAGATGCAAAACATGTCCCTTTATATCAGAAACTCATTATTTTGTAAGCAACTCTACGAATAAAAGGTACCCGATCCAGGAACATCTAACATGTGAACATTCGAATGTAATATTCATGCAAGAAATGCCCCAAACAATATGTAAGAGAAACTAAGAATAATTTACGAATTCGCTTTAATTCTCATAGGTCAGACATCAAATTAAAGAAAGACAAGTATGTTTCTAATCATTTCAACATCGAGGACCATTCAATAGACGATCTCACCCTAATCCCAATTGAGCGTATAGAAATTGACTTGCCCGAAGATGAAACTACCAAATTCCGTCAATCTCGGGAAGCCCATTGGATTGAGACATTGAATACAGCAAGACCTATAGGACTAAATATTCATCATAATGTAGGCATAGCACCCTTTGTTGTCCCGTTTAATACAACCAGCAATCGAGCAAGCAAGATAGTTCATGCCCACTATGAGAGCCTTCAAGAGAAATTCCCCCCTGTCTATAAGCAGAAAATGATAGTTGCATATTCCAAAAATAAGAACTTAAATGATAATATTGTTCATAGTAAACTAAAAACAATCAGTACATAACAGATACTATACTTCTCTTTTTTCTAATTTCAGGTCAGAATCAGAACAGAAGAAAACCCAATATCAAGACCCTTAATCCTAATTTCTAAATAAAGTGTCTGCTCCACCCTAGGCCTGTACATTTGGGAGAATCAAACCCTCCCTTCCCCGAAATCAAAAACAATTTATTGAAAGAATAACTCAAAAGCTGTTTATCAAAAAAAAGATCTCATGAATATAAGTAGTCACACCAAAATACAATTAAGATAAATCTGTATCCTCTAATGTGTTCACAAATATTTAGTATGAGTTATTGGCCTTGTTCTTGAAAACGCGTTCAATTTTTAGCTCGTAAATACATTAGAGGGCACCATTCTTCACAGATTTGACAAAACTTGGTGTGAGTGTTTGTTATCATCCAAGGATAAACCCTATTGAAAATCAGAAAAATGGAGAGATATTTAGTATGAGTTGTTCTTGTAAAGGCGTTCAATTTTCAGATCGTGAACACTCTAGAGGGCACAATTCTTGACGGATTTTGGCTAATCTTGGTGTGAGTGTTTGTAATTAGCCAAGGATGAACCCTATTGAAAATCTGAAAAATATTTAATATGAGTTATTGACCTTGTTCTTGACACCACATTCACTATTTAGCTCGTTAATACTCTAGAAGGCACAATTCTTGAAGCATTTTGACAACCACAGCCATATACACCCACCACGGCTTACGGCTGGTAAATATTCAAGATTTTGGGGCAAGGGCAATAACTCTGCTTCTAACGGTTGAAAACAGCTCAAATTCGAACTTTATCTTCGTTTTATGAATATGTATACATATACCGCATATCATTTGATTCCATCAAAAAATCAAGTTTTTAGAGCGTTTACAAGCAAATGTTGACCGACGGACCGATGGACGGACAGGTGTCCCAACAATATACGTCCACATAGAGAGGTATGGGCGTGTAAAAATTGTGGTGTGAATTCACAAGGATGAACCCTATTGAAAATTAGAAAAATATTTATTATGAGTTGCCGTTGTTCTTGAAAGCATGTTCAATTTTTAGCGCGTAAACACTTACAGGCTCAATTCTTGCTGGATTTAAACAAAACTAAGTATACTCTGCATAATCCGACATACACTTGGACCGCAAAATTGTCGGATTAGCGAGAGTGTCGAAGTACTTAGAGTTTCGACATTTTTTAACATGTGCCATGTGTTACTATTTATAGGTCAGTGATCCACATTCTACAGACTGCACCTTTCTAATAATAAGACAATTCAGTTGTATACGTTACTATTATTTAATTGTTCATATTTTAAGCTACTGTACATGCGCTTTTTATTGGAATTAATTTTGTCTGCAAACTTTGTTTTAAATTCTTCTTTACGTTTTAAATGCTGCTTATTGTTGTTCGACGTAAACCAAATTTTATAGCTAAATATTTCTGCGAACAGCGTGGCACTTTTTCATAATCTCTAATAATTTGCTGTTTAATATCCAGAGTCACATCAGTACGGGCAAGCTTCGCAGGACAAAAATTGTTAGCTTGAGAATTTTGAAAAAACGCGTAACAAAGAATGGTCAAGTTGCATATTTCTGTTCTATATGGAGTATGAATGATACGAGTACCCATGCCATTTGGTCTAAAGGCAATGACCTTGATCTTTAAGCGAGGTCATTGGCGGTGATTAATCAGCAGTATTTGGTTCAGCGATCTTTTGTTTTCATGTGATTTGATCCGGATTATCAATAAAATAAGCGATTATCTAATTGACGATAAGTGATTAAGATGAGTAGATGTCGAATTATACAGATTTTTCTGAGTGTCGGGACCACTGATTAGTGTCGTAATTCGGAATACACAGAGTGTCGGAGTACTCCAGAGTTTTTTAAACTAGCCTAAGATTGAAATCAATCGGGACCAGAAAATGAGGTCGGATTACGCAGAATGTTGAAATACTCAATGTCGGATATTAGAGAGTACACTATAATATTGTTCAGTATCACCCCAAAAAGTTTAAAGAAGTGGTAATTGTTACTGTACTGCCAATTATTCATATTCAAAATCAATGCTGCCAGTGGGCGTATATTATCTTGCCAGACATACAAATGTCTAGGTGTATGAAAATTCTTTAGTAAAAAACTATATCTGCCAAGTTAGATAACAAAGCAGATGAATTCTGGTTATTAAGTCTGATTTCACAGAGAGAGTATTATTAAGAATAGTAAATGAAAGGGTTTGTCAGCTTTCCTTCTAGGTAAAGGTTTTAGCAGGAGATAGTGAAAATCTCTTTTTCTATATAACATGAAAACTATTTTGCCAGGCTAGTAATATAAGAAGATAAATATATAAATTGTCCCCAATACCAGTCTTCATTATCTTTAAACACTCAAGCCTAACCTGATTTACGATTATTTTAGAATACACTTTCATGAATAACTTGTATTTGTCATGCAATATCCTCATTCAAAAGCTTTTAACCAAAAACAAAGATATCTAACTTGAAATTTGTCAATTTCAAATGATTTAGTAAATTCCTAACAGAATTATAATCTTCTTTATATATATTCCATCAAAAGACTTTTGTGAACTCTGAGTGTCCTTTTTGCTATACTGTACATAAACTACCAGACAAAAGAAACTTTTCACTTTAAGAATAGTTGTAAAAAAAGCCAAAGCTGATACAGGTTTGAACCATTGCAGAAATCAAGGCCTCACACCGCTCGAATTGTTGAAGACTACCTGAACAACAAAAACGTCTTGCCCTGGTATTCATGTTCTCCAGACATGAACCCCCTTGAGTTGTTCCGGGCCAAATAGCAAAACCAAAAGTAACGGGAGGTTGGCCAAAATGAACACACACTACCAATAATAACGCATGTTATAAATAATAGCAAGGTCATAATATTATAAGACAGAATAAATGTATATTTTTGTAGACCTTTTCCTATTTTTTCTACGGATGTAGGCCTAGTGAACTGTTGCATGTCGAAAGGGGGGGGGTTATCGAAATAAAAATGTTTACTGCAAATTGAATCTAATAAAAACTAGAGGAACACGTGGCACAGAATGGGACTTTGCTAATGTGGCAAATTGCAAGAGACCGGAAGTGGCATCAGACATCAGAGATGAAAGTATCAGCGAATAGCCAAAGTCAATGACCTTTAAATTTATTAAAGAGAAGGTCAAAAAAGGTCAAGGTCACAAGATATATGTCATCAAATTTTCAAACTGCATACGGCTCTAAAACCGGAAGCTGTCATTGGACATCAAATATGAAAGTATAGATGGATAACTAAGGTCAATGACCTTTGATCCTACAAAGTTAAGGTCAACAAAGGTCGAGGTGAAAAATTGAAAATATTGAATTTCCAAAAAATGTTCCTTTTTCTGAACTATGAAGCTGAAACATTCAAACTTCAAAGACAAAGTGGCTTAAAAGATGAGGTAATTGTATGCAAAGTTCCATTTCAAACAAATGTATTCTTTGCGAGTTATGCCCCTAGGCAAAAATGACAATTAAAAATGGATGTGCCACACCCACCTAATTTTATTTGGCATATCTTAATTGTTCCAAATTTCAAGGTTCAACATCATACAGGTCAAAAGATATAGGTCAACAAAAGTCAAAGGTCAAAATCGAAAATATCCAAATGTTAAAACCTGTTTCTTTTTTGGAACTATAAAGCTGAAACCGCTGAGCTGAGCCAAAAGGATGAGGTAGTTGTGTGCGAAGTCCCTGTTTGAACAAACGTATCCTATGCAAGTTATGCCCCTGCCCAAAAATGTAAACCATTAATAATTATACCTAGATGTGCCACGCCAACCTCAATTTTTTTGTCATAAGTGAATTCATATTCAAAATGTCTAGTTGAATTCCAAATAGGTCATAAGATATACATACACCAAGCTCAGAGACAAAAATATTGTAAAAAAACCTAAAATTTAAAAAAACAATTGTTATATATCACTGGAAAGAGCATAAGAAGCACATTAGGAAACCCAAAAAATTAACCCTCTAGGTTAATTAGGTCACATGCTAGAGCAGTCCAAAGTTGTTCGGACAACTATAAAACCGGAAGTACATGTCGGAGGTCAACTGTCAAAGTATCAACTGATAGCCAAGGTCAATGACCTTTGACCCTATAAAGGTCAAGATCATCAAAGGTCAAGGTTATGTGGTGTGAGCGTTTAAAGTTTGAAAAAAATTCAACCGGAAGTTGCAAAAAAGCAAAAGCGAAATTGAAAATTCGGGTCCCAATGTTATCTGAGCAATCGATTGTAGAATACATACACATCAAATTTGAGAATTTATAGGACCGGAAGTGGATTGTACTTTCAATTGATTCTCCGTTTAAAACCGGAAGTGAAATATTTGTATGATTTTCACTCTTTGCACTTGTTGAACTGTGGCACTTCCGGTTTGCAAAAATGTTCCAAAATATATTTCATCTTAACAGAAGGTTAAGGAAAGTTGAATGGTTGCTGCAGCTTCTGCAGTCTAGGCTCAGGAAGGTATGTAAATTTCGAAAAAAATAAAAAAACTAGAGCCACTTGCGGCACAGAGTGGGACTTTGCAAATGTAGCAAATTGCAAAAGACCCTGAAAAAATCAACCTTCCACGATAATTAGGTCCAGTGCAAGAACAGTCTAAAGTTGAGAAATGTTCATTTTTTAGAAGATTCTTATACCAGAAGTAGACGTCAGACCTCACAAATGAAAGTATCAGCAGATAGCCAAGGTCAATGACCTTTGATCTTGTAAAGGAGAAGGTCTAAAAAGGTCAAGAGCAAGAGATATACGTCATCAAAATTTCTAATTGCACACAACTATAAAACCGGAAGTTGACATAGGACAGCAAATATAAAAGTATAAATAGATAGCCAATGCCAATGACGTTTGATCCTACAGAGGTCAAGGTCAACAAAGGTCAAGGTCAAAAATTGAAAATTTTGAATTTCCAAAACCTGTTCCTTTTTTTGAACTATGAAGCGGAAACAACCAAAATTCTAAGACAAAGTGGCTCAAAACATGAGGTAAATGTATGCAAAGTTCCATGTTGAACAAATGTATATTTTGCGAGTTATGCTCCTGGCCAAAAATGTCAATAATGAGTAATTAAACCCGGATGTGCCACGCCCACCTCAATTTTTTTTGCATAGGTTAATTGATATTCAAAATGTTCCGAATGTCAAGCTCCCACATCATACAGGTCAAATGATATAGGTCAACAAAAGTCAACAAAGGTCAAAATCAAAAAATAAAAATATCCAAATGTAAAAAACCCGTTCCTTTTTTGGAACTATAAAGCTGAAACAACTGAGCTGTTAACACAAACTGGCCAAAAGGATGAGGTAATTGTGTGCAAAGTCCCTTATTGAACAAACGCATCTTGTGCGAGTTATGCCCCTGTCTGTAAATGTAAACAATTATTAATTCAACCACGCCCACATAAGTATTTTTGTCATAGGTGAATTCATATTCAAAGTGTCTAGTTGTATTCCAAATATCAAGGTTCTACATCAAATAGATCATAAGATATACATACACCAAGCTCAAAAAGTCGCAAATATTGTAAAAAAAAAAAACTCAAATTTGAAAAAATCACGAATTTCAATTTTGCTTTAAAAAAACGATTGTTATATATCTATGTAAAGTACACGAGAAGCACATTAGGAAACCGAAAAAATTTACTCTCCAGGTTAATTAGGTCACGTGCTAGAGCAGTCCAAAGTTGCAAATTTGGCTTTTTATGGATAGCTATAAAACCGGAAGTACATGTCAGAGGTCAAAGTATCAAATGATAGCCAAGGTCAATGACCTTTGACCCTATGAAGGTCAAGGTCATTAAAGGTCAAGGTCACAAGAAATAAGCTTTCAAACTTTGAACAAATTCAATCGGAAATTGCAAAAATGCAAAAGCGAAATTCAAAAAATCTGCTCCCAATGTTTTGTAGACTTTCGGCAGCAGATTACATTGACACCAAAATTACGCAGATTTAGTTTATCCCTAAGGACTTAATTCGATTTTAAGAAAATTAGAAAATCAAGATGGCGGCCAAAGTATCACTTCCGGTCTGGATTTTATATTCTTCGTTTTTTTGTATTAGCATTTACTTACGACCTGCATATATTCCGTTGACCTATTTCATTTACACCGGAAGTTATTCGACCGGAAGTAGATTGTACTTTCAATTGATTCCACCTTCAAAACCGGAAGTGACGTCAAGACTCTGACTGTATCATATCTTTGACTTTATTGATGGCTCTTTGCATTTTAAATTTCAGATCAATCGATGCAAAACAAAAAGTTGCAAAAAAATTGCAAAATTCAATCGAAAAAAGTTTGCGACAAATTTTCGAATTTCGTAATTTTTCAAGTGCTATCTGATCAGAAATTACAGTCAGATTTTAAAAATGAAAACCCAAAGAAAAATGATGCAAAAATATGCCTTCTAGAGCCGATTTTTGACTTTTTGCACATGTTGAACTGTGGTACTTCTGGTTTTGCAAAAATGTTCCAATATATATTTAAGGAACACGTTGCCACTACAGAAGGTCTAGAGAAGTTGAATGGTTGCTGCAACTACTGCAGTCTAAGCTCAGGAAGGTGTGTAAATTTCGAGAAAAAAAAAAAAAAAAAAGAATGGACATTTCGATATAAAACTAGAACTGTTCTAATAACAGTACTGATGCAGGGTGTATAAAAGATAGTCTATTGCAATTACATTGATGTAAATACTTTTCTGCATCTCTAAATTCAAATATCGAAAAGTGCCTTGAGTTTAATGTATATTGACTAGGAATAAAAGAATGTTTGTCAATTAATAAAGACCAAGTTTGATGAAATCCGGATAAATTCAATATTTCTATCAAATTTAGAATTGGATTATACACATACATACCAAGTTTGGTGAAATTCGGATAAGAAATAGGAAATTTGGTAATGCACCTGCGCACAACAAAAATTCAATATTTCCATCAAATTTGGACTTCGATTATACACATGCATACCAAGTTTGATGAAATTCGGATAAGAAATAAGAAATAAGAAAGTTAGTAATGTGCATGCGCACTGCACAAATTCGATATATCCATCAAATTTAGAATTGGATTATGCACATACATACCAAGTTTGGTGAAATTCAGAAAAGAAATAAGAAAGTTGGGAAATTAAGTGGGTGTTTGCCTTTAATGTGCTTCCGTAAGCTCAACTTACAGTATAACACGGTTCAATCCATCCTAGAGCTTATTTATATACCTTAACTGGACACAAAACATATCAAAGAAATACTAGACTGTACTAATAACAGTACTGATGCAGGGCATGTTACGACATTCTGGTACAAAAAAGTTGGTCTATTGCAATTACATTACATTACTTTTCTGCATCTCTAAATGCAAATATCCAAAAGTGCCTGGAGTTGACAAACTTTCTGATAGAAATTGGGGAGAATGGTACTTTAATGGACATGTCAAACTCAGGAATTTTATCTATACTGACATCTCATTAACCAACTTGAATTTGATACCACAATGTTAAACGAATAGACTTTATAAATATGCATGTTACATAGACATGTTGTATATCACTGGAAAGCTCAGAATTTCAGCATTATGAAATCGAAAGAATTATTGCTATATCACTATTAGGCTTCGAGATACAGCACTGCAAAGGTTCAAAATGGGCCATTTTTAAACCCCTATAAAATCGAAAATAGTTGTCTGACCCAAAAGGTCATCAAATATTCAAGGTCACAAATTATCATCATAGTAAATATGAAGGTCACCAAAGGTCAAGGTCATGAGATGTACGCCTTCAAACTTTGAAAAAATATCCGGTCGTACAAAAAAGGTAAATTCGAAAATCAAAATTCTGTCCTCAACCAGTTTTAGATAAACGTTAATTCTATCATTTGACACCAAAATTGTTCAAATCGGCTAATAAATAGCTCCAATATAGCAAGTTTTGCATATTGAGGCATACCAAGATGGCGACCTATATGTTACTTCCGGTACTAATTTTTTTAGTTGTAACACTTTGTATTAGTGACACTAAGCTTATGCATATGTAATTTCTGACATAACTCAATTTCATCGGAAGTGATGCCACCGGAAGTACTAACCTTGAAACATTTTTTGACTATGCAGAATTATTCGCCCATACCGACAGTCTACGTCATAAAAATTTCATATCGATCCGTCAAAAAGCAACCGAAATAGCATTTTTCGATTAATTTTGACAAAAAAAAGTATCAAATGGATTTTGGAAAATCAAATATTTTCAACTGCTATCATATGTCCTTTGTACTAAGAATTATAATAAAGGAAACTCGAGCAAACTCGAACGATAAATACGCCCTCTACAGTCCATTTCTGATTTTTTGCTCACTTCCATTTGCGCAGAACATTTTTGTTTTACATTAAATACGGGAATAGTCACGAGTTAGAAAACGTCATGAAGTCTGTTTTGTTGTACCTATTTCTGGTTCCGAGAAATAAGCTCCCTAGCTGACGAAAAAAAAAATAATCGTTACGAAAACAAAGCAATAAGGGACATTTCGATAACAAAATGGGTCATTGTGGAAGCAAATTTCCACAATAAATAAATTTAGCAGTCATGTACAAACAATTAGGTGAATAAAAACAATGAGATTTCATTACTTCACCATATGGTTGAAAGTTACTATAAATGATATCAGTGCCACCTGTAGCCTGCAGGTTGTTTACTCGTGATGTTAGTGAAGTGAATAGCAGATCGAGCTCCATACATGTCCTACCTGGGGCTTGCATTATATCATATGTGCCAGTTGGCACTTTTAACTTTTACTTTTACAAAAAAAAAAGTATTTGTTTGTATTTTGACACACCAGAATTCACACAACAAAAATAATACTAGATCCGTGGACGGTTGCGATGCAGTGTGTATCCGACCTGACATTGCGGCGAAACGTTGCATTTTAAAGTCATAGTGGGAAATAAAAGCATGTTAACATTCAATAGTAAAAATTCGATATGTATGTAAATTAGGTCACGTTTACAGAGCTCGTCGAAGTTAGAAATCGCTATATTCAATTGGCTGTAGAACCGGAAGTTATCTATGTACAACAAAAGTGAAGATATTATCGGATAGATCTCGTCAGGAGCACCAGATATGAGCCTTAATAGCTTTGACAATTAATGAAAACATAAAACTGGAAATTAAAAAAATGCAAAAGCAAAATTAAAAAATCTGCTCCCACAGTTTTTTGCACAATCAATTGCAGTTTACATAAACATCAGATTTACGCACATCCAATTTTACCCTAAGGCCCCATTTTGAGTTTTATAAAATTTAGTCATATTGAGATGGCGTCTGACCCTATACTTCAAGGTCAAATTTATTCATTCCAAAAAAAAATAAGTCATTGCAAAACAAAGCAGTGCGTTCAAAGAACGCTCGCTCTGTTTTTTTCAGCTGAAATCCGTAGATCAATTGTTTTAGTTGGTGTGGCCTAAAGAACATATATGTTTACATTGTTTGGTGTATGTAATAAATATATTATTATATTGCATTTATATGTTTGGCAATTGCAAGTTATTGCTTGGCTTAATAGACTAAACCTATAACTCAGTCTAGATCAAAAACTCAAAATTTCAACTTCACACCCATTACTAATCTTATCTACACAATAATCATTACAAATTTATCAAAATAAACTGAAAACTGTCGCTTCTGTTGTGTGTCTCTTGGACTACAAAAATAAAGTGACTTAATCTTGAGACATGCCACCATTAATTGCATGTTTTCAAAAGAAATCATGGGTTAAAAGGAGTGTATTACTGATAGTCCTCTATAAAAAAATTGAGTCACACATTTTTCATCTGGGAAATCACAAAGAAGTTTTCTGTTCTAGAAAACAATGGAAAATGAAGGTTTTTAATTAATGTATCAATTGACATTTCTTAGAGATGATTTTCTGTAAACGCACAAAGGATCAACTACATGGTTTTACGTCATGTTGTAATTTACTCAACATAATTTTTCTTTTAAAATACAGTGTACTCTGTGATATCCGACATCTGAGTATTCCAACACTCTGCGCAATCCGACATTATTTTCTGGTCCTGATTGATTTCATTCTTAGGCTAGCTTAAAAAACTTCGGAGTACTCTGACACTCTGTGTATTCTGAACTACGACATTAATCAGTGGTCCCGACACTGATACAAAATCTGTATAATTTGACATCTACTCATCTTAATCACTTATTGTCAATTAGATAATCGCTTACTTTATTGATAATCCGGATCAAATTACATGAAAACAAAAGATCGCTGAACTATATTCGGCTGATTAATCACCGCCAATGACCTCGCTTCAAGATCAAGATCATTGCCTTTAGACCAAATGGCATGGGTACTTGTATCATTCATACTCCATATAGAACAGAAATATGCAACTTGACCATTCTTTGTTACGCGCTTTTTCAAAATTCTCAAGCTAACAATTTTTGTCCTGCGAAGCTTGCCCGTACTGATGTGACTCTGGATATTAAACAGCAAATTATTAGAGATTATGAAAAAGTGCCACGCTGTTCGCAGAAATATTTAGCTATAAAATTTGGTTTACGTCGAACAACAAAATGCAGCATTTTAAAACGTAGAAGAATTTTTAAAAAAGTTTGCCGAAATTATTAATTCCAATAAACATAGGCTTGCGGCAAGTCTCCCAAGCTAATACGCCCACCAGCAGCTTGATAAAGAGCTAAATGTGAACTGTAAAACAAACTCTATATCGTAGCCTGTAGAGTGAGCACGAGCCAAAAAAGTGAAAAAAAAACGCGATATCAGAGTTTTATGCGATATCTCTCAAGAAAATCATCGGATCCTCACAAAATTTAATAGTGCACATCTTCATAATGATATTGACACACATACAAAAGATCAAAAGAATCTATGAGAATTGTAGCATGTAGAGTGAGCACGAGGTAAATGTGAACGGATGCACCAACGCGAAATCAGAGTTTTATGCGATATCTCTGAAGAAAATCATTGGATCATAACCAAATTCAATAGTGCACATCTTCATAATGATATTGACACACATACAAAAGATTAAAAGAATCTATAGAGAATTGTAGAGTGAGGTAAATGTGAACGGATGGACGAACGGACGGACGAACCGGCGGACGGACAGACAGGGGCAACCACAATATACGTCCATACTTACGTGTGGGCGTATAAAAACCGTATGTACAGTAGCCCAAAATATGAACAATTAAATAATAGTAACGTATACAACTGAATTGTCTTTTATTATTGTCTTATTATTACTTAGTGCTTAAACTGTGAAAAGTCATCAACAGCTGTATAGTGTAATTTCAAAATGAGTTGTTTCCCTTTAATAGTATAGCACACAATCAGAAGCTGTTTTGTATGAATAAGAAAAAAAAAAAAATGAAATGAATGGTGTTATACGTCTTAATTTTCTGCACCAAGTGGCCTGATGAAGATGGGAAACGCCATACAGAATGCAATGATTTATGGTCTCATCCAAACAACTAAATACTTTTGTCAGACCCTCTTGCCTGCATCACTGATGATGGGAAACCAGGTTGAAAAATCCGAAGGTAATATCTTAACCAAGGGCGAGCAAGCGTACTAAACTTTTCATACTAACTAAGGAACTTGCACTGCTTACTAGGGTACACAAGGCATACATGTATATGAAAAATGAATTTTTCATTATCTACTGGGTGGGCGAATTTGTAAAAAACTTAAATAGCTTTTGTAGAATTAAAACTACAATATTCTATCAAGATCATAAAAAACAGAAAAGAATACCAGTACCTAAAAAACAACTGACCTATATAATTAGCTTGCGTCCCTACTGAAGTTGCACAAGTAGAACTTATTCTCATGTCTACACTTCCAGACAAGTTTGGAATGTTTGTTTAAAGATAATTCTATTTATATAGAATAATATCTTATATCTACTTAATATATTATACTTTCTTTGAAAATCACATCTCTTCCATAATAATTAAAACTATGTAATATAAAAAAAGTATAATCATTAGCCGCGTTTAGACAGCCATAAAAACTGGCCCACTTGAAGTGAACCGTACTCAGTCCGGACTCCGCCCGGTTGGCCTGTACCGTTTACACAGCACTGTTTTCACTGGGCCAAAATCAAAAGTAGACCTGCTCTCCAGTCAGAGGAGGCAAAAAAACACAAACATACAAAATGGCGCCCGCTATAAACAAAGCTATGATTTTGAAGTTTTTTTTTTAATTTGTCTCGTTTAAAGCGCAAACGATCCTTAAGAATCTCCAAGTTTTTTCATAAATCTTGTGATTATGACTGGCACCTTCCAATTGAACTTGGACGATCTCGTCACCCCAAATAGCGATCAGAGCTCTGGTCTCTCCATCACTCCATGTAGCTCCTCGTTGGGCACAAATTTTAACAGTAAGTCGATCCTTTAATCAAAGTTTAGCCTATTTTGTTTATACCGTGAATAAAGTAACAGGGTCAAGGTCATTATTGCGCATGCGCACAAGCCCCTGCTAAGTGGACCAAGTTGGCTGGCCCAGTGGCGCATTTACACAGCACTAATATTTGAAGGCGCAGATGATGTGATCAAAACCTCTTATTCTTAGCTTGTTGGCAAATAACTTAAAATCACCAATTAAATAACACATATATTAATGACAGTCACCACCACTAGTACTTCTGTAAATCTTGACGGTCCTGAAGTACTATAACCACTTGTACTGATTATCACCATATGTGTCACCAATGGGATTTCTTCAAATATGACAATGACATATATAAGCTGAGAGAGAAAGCAGCCTGTATTTCTCTTAAAAATCTTAACAGTAAGACTACAAGTAATTAGACTGAAGGAGATGGCTGAATAAGAATTTAGGTCACCAGATATAATGAAATGTCAGGTTTATTTGATCAGACCAATATAACTAGTGTTTTAAATGAGAAACATAGGTAACAAATAAAACTAGAGCCACACGTGGCTCAGAGTGGGACTTTGCAAATGTAGCAAATTGCAAAAGACCTGGAAAAATCAACCTTCAACGATAATTAGAGTGCAAGAACAGTCTAAAGTTGAGAAATTTTCATTTTTTAGAAGATTCTAATACCAGAAGTAGATGTCAGACCTCACAAATGAAAGTATCAGCAGATAGCCAAGGTCAATGACCTTTGATCTTGTAAAGGAGAAGGTCTAAAAAGGTAAAGATCAAGAGATATACCGTCATCAAAATTTCAAATTACACACGACTGTAAAACTGGAAGTTGACATAGGACGGCATATATAAAAGTATAAATAGATAGCCAATGCCAATGACGTTTGATCCTACAAAGGTCAGGGTCAACAAAGGTCAAGGTCAAAAATTGAAAATTTTCAATTTCCAAAACCTGTTCCTATTTTTTGAACTATGAAGCGGAAACAACCAAAATTCTAAGACAAAGTGGCTCAAAATATGAGGTAATTGTATGCAAAGTTCCATTTTGAACAAATGTATACTTTGCGAGTTGTGCCCCTGGCCAAAAATGTCAATAATGATTAAATTAACCCAGATGTGCCACGCCCACTTCAATTTTTTTTGCATAGGTTAATTGATATTCAAAATGTTACATTATGTTCCAAATGTCAAGCTCCTACATAATACAGGTCAAAAGATATAGGTTAACAAAAGTCAACAAAGGTCAAAATCGAAAAATGAAAATATCCAAATGTAAAAAACCCGTTCCTTTTTTGGAACTATAAAGCTGAAACAACTGAGCTGTTAACACAAACTGGCCAAAAGGATGAGGCAATTGTGTGCAAAGTCCCTTTTTGAACAAACGCATCTTGTGCGAGTTATGCCCCTGTCTGTAAATGTAAACAATTATTAATTCAACCCGGATGTGCCACGCCCACATAAGTATTTTTGTCATAGGTGAATTCATATTCAAAGTGTCTAGTTGTACTCCAAATATCAAGGTTCTACATCAAATAGATCATAAGCTAAGCTCAAAAAGTCGCAAATATTGTAAAAAAAACTGAAATTGAAAATCACGAATTTCAATTTTGCTTTAAAAAAACGATTGTTATATATCTATGTAAAGTACACAAGAAGCACATTAGGAAACTGAAAAAATTTACTCTCTAGGTTAATTAGGTCACGTGCTAGAGCAGTCCAAAGTTGCGAATTTGGCTCTTTACGGATAGCTTTAAAACCGGAAGTACATATCGGAGGTCAAAGGTCAAAGTATCAAATGATAGCCAAGGTCAATGACCTTCGACCCTGCAAAAGCGAAATTAAAAATTCGGCTCCCAATGTTTTTTGCGCAGTCGATTGCGGAATACATTCACATCAAATTTGAGCATATCAACATTTACCCTGAGGCCCCATTTTGAGTTTTACAAAAGTGTGTTTTTTCAATATGGCGGCCGAAGTATCACTTTTAGTCTGGATTTTATTTTAAAATCGGCCATAGAATTTTATTTGCTAAAGATCAGCTAAATTTTGTTGACCTACATAAATTACACCGGAAGTTATTCAACCGGAAGTAGATTAGAAGTTCAGTCGCTTTCCTGTTTAAAATCGGAAATGACGTACAAAATTTGACTGTATCATATTATTAACATTAGTGAAGTCTCTTTGCATTTAAAATTTCAGATCAATCGATGCAAAAGCAAAAAAGTTGCAAAAAAATCGAAAAATTTGATCGAAAAAAGTGAGCGACGAATCAGGTCAGAAATTACAGGTAGATTGTAAAAATGAAAACCCGAAGAAAATTGATGCAAAAATACGCCTTCTAGAGCCGATTTTCGACTTTTTGCACATGTTAAACTGTGGCACTTCCGGTTTTGTAAAAATGTTCCAATTTATATTTATGCACATCGTCACCTATATAGAAGGTCTATGAAATTTGAAACGTTGCTGTAACTACTGCAGTCTAAGCACAGGAATAATATTAAGCACAAATATAATATTAAGCACTTTAGCTAGAAAATTCAGTAAGAGTTAAAAATATATTTAAAATGTGTTTTTATCCACAAATACTAACTTTGAAGAAATATGAACAGAGAAGTTGTATCATGAAAAATTGTTGGAAATAAACATAGGCCCAGATACTATGGGGTACAGGTTTTAGATTTTAATGTCTGAAACTCTACTTATTTAGATTATAGGAAATCTATGGAGAAATAGAAATGCAGCAGAAAATATTGTGAATGAAATGATGCAGGCAGACAAGATTGTAGTAGAAATAAAGTGGTGCCTCAAAATGAGTGAATAACCCGAGTGCACCTTCCGACAATTTTTCACATTATTCCAAATGTAATCATTCAAGTGTTCCTGTTTCAGTAATTTTGAGGTATAGGAATAACTATTAATTGACGCAAAATCAACTTATGCCAATCTGCTTTATTATAATTAAATAGTCAGTCATTGTCAGTTATCGTTTGTCCTTTTACTTTTTATAACATTGCTCCTTTAAGCTACCAAGATGGTGTGTAACAAAAGAAGTGAACTTCTATGTATTTCTATGATCTGCACAATTTAACATATTACATGTCAATTTTTTTATTGTTTCAGTTAAAAAAAAAAAAAACTTTGAGTACTACAAGAATGACATTCTATATTTTCTTAATTCCACTAATAAGTGGAACTGACAAGTAGATAAAGATTACTTTAATAATCACTTGTCGCTAATCTTGTATTATTGATATCCACAGGAATATTGAACATCTACAGGCTTGAGATTACAGATTTAATTAGACATCCAGTCTCACACGATAATGACTTGTGCAGAATGTCCCTGTGTTATAAAGTAAACAAGTAACAAGTCATGACTTTTACCTTAGTGTAGTTAAACTTTGTATAGTGAAGTGTGTCAAAATCTTGTATATTTTGCATTATTTGAATTATTTTACAAAACTTTTGGTACCAGTCATTGAAACATTTTCAGGTTAGAACCCTTCAGAAAAACTTAGTGGTGACTAATTCTACCAGCACTGACCAATGTAGCTAAAATTCTACAGGCAGATATATGTAGCCTCTGTTCTTCTAAACAATCAATGGCTTTGAGCACAAAATATTTAAAAACATGCACATTCAGATTATACAAAGGAGAAAAGATTTACATTACCTCAATAAAATCATGTATGGTGAGAAATAATTTATGGTCCTCTGATTCATAATATCACAGAAATGCAGGAAATTATATGATTGGTTTCTTTGGTAACTTTGATAGTTTAAATTTGTCCTGTATATTGACTAAGATTGGTAATGATATTTATTACAAATACAGTGAAGTTGGACATGTATTTGGACCGTTAAAATATATGTTGGATTAAAGAGAGTGTCAGAGTACAATAACTATTTCCAACCTACAGTGCAAAGAATGTCATCCATTCAGTAGTTTTTTTTACAGATTCCAAAAAGCATGTAAACTTTTTAAAGTAAAAACATACATAACCTTTTTGAATAAGTTTTGTTGTTAAAAAATAATGGCTGAATTTTTTAAGTCAAAACTTTCAGATATGTTAAGGTACACATTTCTATAGATTTGGGTGTATATAGTTTTTTACGAATTTGAACAAAATTTTTCAACCTACAAAAACACGGAACGCCCCTTTAAACATCCTTAAAGAACGAAAATTATAATTGAATAAACTAAAATAGAAAACAAATTATTCCATGTCATTTATGGAGTTCATTTATAATTCTAAAGGGAAAAACAATTTGGAATGATATCTATCTAAATATTAATATATGTCCTTAAAATACCTAGGTTGTCCTTACTTCATATCTATACACAATATTAATATACTGTGACATTCAGCCCTCCTGCTAAGCAACAAAGGCACTATTAAAATCATCAGAGCAAATAGAAAAGTCTTTTGTAATCAGATATTTCTAAAGGGAATGTTTACTTGAGTTTAAATTAACATGGATGTTTTAATAAAATATTTTACAGCTAGGTAATAAGAGCCCATGAGTTATGTTAAAATTATTTGATAGAACATAAACAATTTGATAGAATTCAAATAGCCAGGGTTCAATTTATCACAAACTATCAGTTTTGAAATTTTGCTATAATGTTGGCAACCCATCAGTATAAGTTTCATTGACATGTATCAATGACACCAGAAGTATGCTTTGTATAGCCAATTTTCTACTTCTTGCACATTTTGCATTGGGCTTCTTCTGGTTTTGCAGAAATATTTCAAATTTATGAAATACGTCACCAAAAAATAAGGTCTACAAATCTACAAAATCTTCTCTAACATATTCAGCAATCAACATCTTCTACAAATTAAAAATTAAAAACCAAGCGCAATTACTAGTCCGGTTGGTTCGTTCTGCCGCATTGCTCAACTTGCCGCATCGTGCCCAACTGCACAAAAACGACTTGTAAAACGAAACTAAAGGTTTCTGATCAAATCCGGAATGACCATTTGTTTCACATGAAACGAAATATCTGTTACCCCGCATCGATTTTCTTTTTATTTATAATTTGGACCTGTTAGGAAAATCGAAAGTATAGCTTTATGGTAAAATCTGGAATAAAATAAATACCAAGTACAAACGATCAGAACCGTATAAATACAAAAGACATAAATCCATAAAACAAGACAAGTTCAATGAATAAAATTGGTCATAACTTGCAAGAGTTATGTCCCTTTACTGCGTGCTTATAACGTCTCCCATGTGCTAGAAAAAATGGCAACCGAAATGTCTGATATCAAGTGAGGAGAAGTTTAAAGTTCTCGTATCAGATGTGCCCTATAATTCGGCAGTGACTCAACCCCTACTGGTTCCAGATAAGTCCAAGAACGTCCTGGTGGACAAGGTAGAATCTTGCAAGTTACGACCAATTTATTTATTGAACTTGTCTTGTTTCGTGAATTTATGTAATTTATATTACGGTTCTGATCGTTTGTACTTGGTATTTATTTTATTCCAGATTTTACCATAAAACTATACTTGCGATTTCCCTAACAGGTCTAAATTATAAATAAAAAGAAAATCGATGCGGGGCAACAGATTAAAATATATCGTTTCATGTGAAACAAATGGTCATTTCGGATTTTATCAGAAAACCTTTAGTTTCGTTTTACAAGTCGTTTTTGTGCAGTTGGGCAATGCGGCAAAATGAACCCACCGTTACTAGTCTAAGAATATAACTTGAGCATTGCAACATTAGGTGAATGTTGGTATATCTAATGCCAATATAAAACTTGTTGAAAGATTTTCATTTGGTTGATGAACAGCATTTGGTAAAAGACATTAGTATTTGGCTTTAAAATAAATTTAAAATTGTTACTTAAAAGGTCAAATAGATTTTACAAAATGTAAATAGATATTACATAAAATTTCTGGCCATTATTTCTAGTTTTAAAACAAATTTTCTTGTCAACGGTTGATGTTTTTCCACAAATTTTGGGAGAAGTGACCAGCTTGAAGCTTGGTAAGATATTTATCAAAAAGATTGCTTGCCAGGCAAGGTAACATACGCCCACTACCAGTTGTCAGAAATGATAACAAAGTCTGTACCGTAGTGGTTTAATGTGTGATACCAATCATCTGATTTTTACTAATTTCAAGCTTTACTGAGATCTCATCAAGATCATATAAAAAATGTAGTCACTATCAGGCCTACAAGTCAAATTAGACGTATTGAATTAATTCAAGGGCAATAACTCCAAAACCGTTCACCCGATTGGTACCAATTTCAACTTGACAGAGATCTTGTCCATATATACCTTTCATCGAGATTAGATAAAAATCCTGTATCATGTATCAAGCAAAATTTGTAGGTTTTTACTAAATCAAGGGCAATAACCCTGAAATCGTTCATCCAATTATTACAAACTTCGAACTTGAGCGAAATCTCATCAATATATACATGCATACTAAGTTTCATCAAGATGGGATCAATATTCTTGCATTCATTGGTCATACAAGGCAATTTTAACTCATTTTTACTTAGTCAAGGTCAATAACTCTGAAACCGTTTATCCAATTATTACCAATTTCGAACTTGACTGAGGTCTTGTCAATATTCACAAGTTTCATCAATATCGGATAAAAATTGCAGCCTTAATCGTGCATTCAAGCCAAACTTAACAAGTTTTAACTAAGTCAAGGGCAATTACTCTGAAACCGTTCATCTGATTATTACCAATTTCAAACTTGACCGAGATCTCATCAATATATATATGCATACTAAGTTTCATCAAGATCAGATAAAAACTGTAGCCTTTATCTTGCATACAAGCCAAATTTAACACGTTTTTACTAAGTCAAGTTCATCTGATTATTACAAATTTCGAACTTGACCGAGATCTCATCGATATATACATGCATACCAAGTTTCATCAAAATCAGATAAGAAATGTATGCTCTGTCGTGCATACAAGAAATGTGGACGGACAGGGGCAAAGCAAAATATACACCCACATGGAAATTTTTTAGAATTTCTTGCTAAACTATCTTAAGAAATAATCTAATCAAAATATTTTGCCCCAGTAACATTTCTGATTGCTTAAAAAATAAAACAGATATGCCTATCATTGGCACAATCTAAAAAGGTAATAAGATTTTGTTGAGTCAAGTCTCAGAAGAGTGAAGCTTAATTTAGAAGAACAAAGCGACTAACATCAATATACCTTAATGCAGCCATCCCTGACAAGAAATGACATTGGATGATTTTAGCGACTGAGCAGCTGACAATTTCTCCCTTGATAATAATAAATTCTATTCACTTGGCTACCTTATCTTCAATATGTTTAATAATTCAAAGATTTCCATTATAAGAATTGTGTAAAATGAAATAAAAGTAGAATTGTCTTGATAATCTCACCTATAAATCAACAGTGAAATGGCCACTCAAAACCTTCCTGAACAGACTATCAGTCATTTATTTATATCATAAGTTATATCTTGCTCAAAATGGTGAAGTGTAGTATACAAAGATCTTGCACTATGGATCAAATATTTTACTACTATTTACTAAAAATCCACTATGACTGGTACCAGCTCCAACATTTTGCAGCAGTTGAGGCATAAATTGCTGCTCATAAATATGTTATTTGAAAGTTATTTTTCAGGCCAATTTATCAACATTTCATGTTGTCTTTAAAAAGGAAATTCCCCTTGCATGGCATTATATGAAAACTGGAGGTCCCAAGAGATCACAAGAGGCCTGCAAGGTACTTCATGCTGAAGACAGAGGGAAAGGTAATTTAAAAGAAAATAAACCAAAAATCAAGATGTAAATAAGACTGGATCATGCTCAATGCTGCCGACCACCATAGCTACATCTCCGAAACTGTTTAGAGATTAGGAATTATAGGGTGTAATGTTGTAAAGCAAATTTTACGAACACAGTCATGTAGGCAATAACTGAAGAGTATTGTTTGTAGAGTTAGTTAAACAAATTGATATATAGAAATAAAGTAGTGATCCATAATGTTGAAAATCTGAAATGTGTAAAAAGAATTCCTTAACATTAATATCAATGAATAACTTTTAATTCTCAATATGATGAAATTAAAAAAGAAAAATGCACGGTTAATAACATAACCTAACTTAAAACATGACTGTCATATGATATCATTTTTTGGAAATTATTTAATGTATAAGGCATACATGATTGAAAATAACAAGTTACTAATCATTAAAAGGCACTGGCACAGGGTTAAAGTTTTGTTTACAACTATGGTGTAATCATGTATAAACTTGGCAAAAGAAAGTAATTTTGAAATTATTATAAAAATCTTTAAACCTAAAAATAAGAATAAATAATTTTATCAGGAGAAATTCTTCTTATTTCTATCGAACCATTCATTGTAAAGTATTTTAAAAAAAAATTTTCTGAAATAACAAGGAGAAAATTAATTACTGGGATTTCTTAGATAAAATAGAAAGAGACCATTAGTTAAACAGTTTCTTATTATTCATCATCATATGAAGTATATCCTGTACGTTTTTTTTTTGGAATTGGTTACGATTTAAAGAAGACAACTGTGTAAGTAAGAGTCCCACTCTGTGCCACACATGGCTTAAGTCCAAATTTGAAGTTCGAAGATTTTCTAGAACTTTGTGTGATTGATTATTAGCTTGCTGTGGAAGGTATAACCATTATATTGAATGACCCCAAGTGAATTGTTTTACTACTGTTTCTCTGAATCCCAGTTGCGCTGGACACTGATTGCCTGAGTTTTGTTGCATTCTAGAAAAATTATTCATAAACAGTCTGTGACATTAGTAATTAGTGATGTCCAAACAAGTGAAATTACATTGTGATATAAACATCAAGTTCAATTACAAATCTTGCGAAACATTTCTAAAAATACATGTTGAATATATTTGAAGGTCAGGTTTATGAAGACAATTTATCAATTCATACTTTATGTTTACTTCACTGGACTTATAATTTGAGTTGCTGAGTAGTATTAGACCTTTCAATATGTTCGCAAGGGGATTCCCCATTCGATGGGGAAAGTGCAAAACATATTGAAAGGTCCCAAAAAACACCTACACACCCTACATTTCATAAATTCCTACACCAAAAAACACCTTCAATCAATTCCCACTCCAAAAAAGACCTACACACCCTACATTCCATCGATTCACACCTCAAAAAAGAACCTATTCACCCTACATTTTATTGTTTGAAAAAACCGACCACAATTTCTACACAAATTTTAAACCTTAAAAATGGCAAATAAAAATTACATACTAGATCCAATCTTTAAATTATACGATCCAATTCATTTAACAAGAAAAAAGAGGATTATATTATCATCTCACCGACTGTTGGTTCTAAATTCCAGTTGAATGATGGTGGTAGAATTACATTCGAAATTAATTCATTATCGAATTGGTTGCTTCTTTCCGATGCTTATTTCAGATGCGATTTCAAAATAAAAGATTGAACTCGCAATGAAAATCGTGTACCACAAACTAATACAACGTTAGAAAACAATTTCTTTCCATCTTTATTTAGCGAGATTGTTTTGGAAGCTGGTTCAAATCCTATAGAAACCATTAAACATCCTGATGAATTTGATACAATGTTGAAAACAGTTTTATATCCTTAAAAATTACGATTCAGTCTCAGGCTGGATACCCGATGTTGGTGATGGAAGTGTTTTAAAACAACCTGTAAGAAATGTTGCAAATGATGTGGATTTAGCTAGAGTGAGAGTTGTTGCTCGAAACACAATAGAAAGAGTAGCACGAGCAGCTAATCATGGATTCGAAAAAACGAGTAAATCAGTATAACAATGTTGTTGAGAATAATAGGTGGTGTAATTACGTAAATTGGAAATTATATCCTTTCTTCGGTCTGTTGGAACACAGACAAGTTTCCATAGGGCTACCATATAAAATTCATCTACAAAGTGAAATCAACGATGATAAGATATTCTTTGGAGAAAATGGTTCAGATGCAAAATTAGAAATAACAAATCTCCAACTTCATATACCCGTAATAACACCATCAATTGAAGTAGAAACGAGAATATTCAACTCGTTAACTAAAGATATTGAAATAGCATTTCTTCATCGTAACACTGTAGGTAGCATGACTTTAACTGGAGAATCCACTACATGGCCAATCACTAACACTATTAAACCAGCAAGATATATAATGGTTGGTTTCAAGAACTTACCAGACTTACAGACGAATAACAGAGTAGCAATGAACCAAACTCAAGATCCTATAATCCATAAAGTTCAAGTAAGATTAAACAACGATAATTATCCTAACCAACCTTTAACAATTAATCCATCCACGAAGGATTATAATGAATTGTATAGAAACTATAAAAATATGTGTGAATTATTTGGAAATCCACCTCAGTTTGAATATGTAGATTTTGCAATTTATCACCCAATCTTCTGTTTTGATCTACCAGCTCACCAAGAAGATCTTTTCAAAACAGGAGTGAACATAAATATTCAAATCGAAAAAAAAAAAAAAGGAGATGTAACCGGTTGTTTATAATTTGAAGAAGCAAAACATTTAATTAAAATAGCAGATAGAAGAATGATAAGAATTGAGTTAAAAATACACCCTTAAAAATGAAGCCTGAAACTTAAGTCAAGAAAATAATAGAAGCTATTGAAACAGCTTCCCCAACTGTAATAACTTTCAACAGTAAAAAAATCAACATAACTAAAAAACTTATTGATAAATACAAATATTGTTAAGTCAGAGACGAAATAGACTTATAAAGAATTGACGCGAATGCAAAGGAAGGTGGATTTTTACCTCTCCTACCTTTGATATTTAGTTGTCTTACCACGGCGGGTGTATTAGCTGGTGGTACAGCTGCCTGGGGTAAGCACTGCCAACGAAAATAAAGCAGCTGCAGTAAAGCTGCCAACGAAAATAAAGCAGCTGCAGTAAAAGCAGCCGAAGAACAGATACAATTTAGCAATGGAAAAGTTGGCAGCAGAGGGTAAAAAACCTTATATGGAAAAGAAAGTTTCAGGAATGGCAGATATATTGGGAACAGTTAAAGAATTTGGAAAACGATTTGGGGAAAAAACTAAGAAAACTTTTAAACAAGGATTAAACAGTATCATAGACAAAATCGACACAAGAGAAATGAAAGTCAAACATAAGGGTAATGGAATATTTTTAAAAAACATACACACTGGAGAAGGATTATTTTTTTGAAAGTATAAAGGAGATTGAGTAATTTTTGGAACAAAAATATAGAATGAAAAATGGGAAAGAAATTCAAACATTCAGAAATATTTCCTAGTAACCCAATGCTCATGTGTATATGCATGTTTTTTAACATGTTAACAACACCAAACCTTTTAGATTTCGATTCTCTGTATATCTTCACAACAACACCAGAGCAATCATATTATCAATTTCTCAAAGCTTTAGAATATTTACCAAAGAAAGATGTTCAAGACATATTTCAATATTATGAAGAAAACGAAGAAGAAGTGGAAATAAAAGATATAGATAACTTCATTAAAGCAAAGAATCCATCTTTCCATCCAACGGATATAATAGTTTTTCTTACTAAAAATGTTAATGATCTAGACTTGTCTAATATTGATAGCAATCGAAAGAACTTAATATTGTTTGACGACTGCGTAGCACAAAGAAATCAAGCTGTTCAACAAGAATTCTTCACGAAAGGAAGACATCACAACAGTCACTGCATATACCAATCCCAATCTTTTTATGGGATGGATTCTATGTTATGCAAATTTTTTTTTATTATTTGATATTAAATGACAAAGATTTATCTCAAATCATTCAGTCGATAAATAACAGAATGGATAGAGATACATTTAAAAAGGTTTGTAAAACACAATGGAGAAACCCAGATGATCATGGATATGTATTTGTTAATACTAGAAATCCTGTGGGTGAAAGAGTTATGATCGGCATATGTTAATTTTATTTTTTAAAAATGGATGATTTAAATAATATTTAAAAAAGAAATAGAGAATATATCAAAGCTAAGAATAAAATAAAGACCAAAGTTGAAAATAACAAATTACAACAACTTGGATTAACAGAAAATCTACAAACTTTATTTCAACCGATATCAAAATCTCAAGAGGATATTAAAAAGAAATTAGACCCCCTCGTATAGAACCTCATATAGATCACCCCAAACCGATTCAATATTGTGGTTTTGTAATTAGGACTTTAGATGATATAAAACATTATTTTTCAAACCCTAAAGCAGATTTACCAAGGAGTATTACACCAAAGATGATGAATATGAAGTTGACGAAGTAGATGATTATGCTGAAGACAACAATCCAATCATACAAGAAATAGATGAATTCGAAGATATGGTATCTGGACAAGGTATAATGTTTTTATCCGACAACAACGAAGAACTACTTAATAGATTACAAATAATAAACTAGTGTGCAAAAGAAACGATACCAACTTATTTTCAAAATTGTTTTTTACTAAGTGAATTGTCTAATATGAAAACATGCCAATTCGTATTGCACATCCCAAACACAGCATAGTCGATAAAAATACCGGGAACACGTGATCACTTCCGGGAAAAAACGTAAATTTCATGAAAGTGACATTGTATAAAACGGCTGATCAGACACATTGATATCACAGCAACAAAAAGAACACAAGATATGCCATGTTTGACAGCCATCAAGAGAGAGAGAGCCGTTGGAATGGTCCAACAAGGTGCGACACACGTCGACGTCGCCAGAAGGTTGGGCTGCGCACGCATCACTATCACCAGGTTGATGCAGCGGTTACGTCAGACAGGTCAGACGTCAGACAGGCCCAGGAGTGGAAGACCACAAGTAACCACGCCCCGTGAAGATCGTTACATCCGGGTATTACACCCGAGGAACCGCACCGTAACAGCGACGTCCACGGCAGCTACAGCACTGGGACACAGGATCAGTCAACAGACCGTCTACAGGAGACTATATGGTAGTATGGTATCCGGCCACGTCATCCCTACCGTCTGACGCCTCGACACCGGAACAACAGACTGATCTGGGCCAGGCGAGTTCGACGTTGGAAACGGCGGGACTGGGCACGTGTTATGTTCTCTGATGAGAGCAGATTCCTCATCTTCAAAAACGATGGACGGCAACTTGTATACCGACGATTTGGTGAGCGTTTGGCGCCTAACTGTATCCAACAGGTCCGGCCGTTTGGAGGTGGAGGGTTAATGATTTGGGGTGGCATATGTGGTGACGTCAAAACGAGGCTTGTCGTAATTCGTGGAAACCTGAATGCACAGCGTTATATTGATGACATCCTACGGCCTGTTGTGGTGCCGTTTATTCAGCAACAGCTTCGTGGACTCCTTTTCCAACATGGCAATGCAAGGCCACACACAGCAAGATTGACACAGAACTTCCTTGCCAACGCCAACGTACAGGTTTTGCCATGGCCCGCATGTTCACCGGACATGAATCCCATCGAGCACTTATGGGACCACCTCGATCGGCAAATCCGACGTCGCCGTGTGCCTCCAGTCAACGTCCAGGACTTGGAACGATGTCTCCTCGAGGAATGGCAATGCATCACTCCCAACGTCATCAGACGTTTGACGGCATCAGTCCGTAGGCGTGTTCTGGCATGTATTGATGCTCACGGTGGACATACCCACTACTGACTTGACTTTGTGACGTGTGGTGTGACATTTCCCGTTGTTTCTGTGATCAGTGCTCTAACGAAATGTTCTTTTTTCGACCCCACCCATCTTTAAAGGCTTGTCATATTGGTTGTACAGATTTTATTGAAATGAAATTTTTGTACAGATGTTGTGAAAGGATTTCTCAAAAGCATAACACCAATCCTAAACTTCTGCATTGTTTAGTTTTTCTTTTATGTCGTTGCAAACAGGTGGTATCGTTTCTTTTGGACACTAGTTTATTAGCGGCATCGATCACACAGACAATATAATGAAGTAAATTGCATATTAAAAAGACTTCTCGAGAAAGGTATTATAGATAAAAATGATTATAAAAGCGTGATTGAAAATAGTCATTAAAAAATGTCAAATAAAGAACAACTATTCGTTATCACCTCAAATAAATCAGACATTTAATTGTCTCTAGATTATGAGTACGAACTCGATCGCAATCAAGAATATGAATTGGGTTTGAATTATTTCAATTCCATTAGAAATATCAACGAGAAAATTACCAAATAAAAAAAATATCAACAGATAATGAAGTTACAATCAAAACCATACGTTTACTACCAGAAAGCTATGAATACGTAGCCATTACGATTACCTTTCAGAATATTGAGGAAGTCTAAATGGTAGAAACAATATTGAATTCGAAGGTAATTTGAATCTAAACAAAATAAAATTGATATTAAGAAATAAGAGTCAAGTTGATTTCAACGTAGAAAATTCATTAAATACTTTACTAGGCTTTGATAAAATAATATACACCCAATCCACTTTAGCACCACACAAAGCTAATATTGAGAATGATATCAATGTCATTAATATTCACTGCAATTTGATAAACGGTGAATTTTTCAACAAATACAAACGTCAGATTATTTACAGCATTCGAACATTCACTGTACCGATTGGATATAGAATTATAGAGAAACCATTTCAAACAACATATTTACCACTTGATTCCTTTATGATTAAAGATATAAATCTGGAAATCAAAGATGGTAAAAATAGGTTTATAGATTTTGGTAACGAGGAAATTGTTATTCAACTTCATTTAAAACAAAAGAACTAACTCTTCATTCTCTTCTTGAATAGTTGGGTAATCCTAATCATTAAATTCGTAGTTGTCATCCATGTTCAATTCTTTTCCATCATTGTAAGGATACATAATTCCTTCATCATCTGGTGCTTTTCTCTTAACGAGATTCAGATAACTTTTGAAAACTTTCTTTTGTGTATCATCATCCTTTGGAATAACTATTCCATTGGTGAACCTCTTTTCCCATCTTTTGTTAAATTCATTCGTCACATCATGTCCGCTAGCTAACTGAAAGTAATCTTCGACATCTACCTTATCATTAGAGTATCCCTTTAACGTTTTCTTTTCTTTTAGAATACCGTCAGAAGTTAGAATGATATTGTATTTGACTTTTGGGCTATATATAAACCATATATAATTCAACCATCACCGTAAGCATTCTTTCCTTTACAATAATCATTTTCGGACACCAACCCAGCTTCATTTAATTTATCCCAATTGCTAGATGAAATGTATAAACTATCAGTATCTGTATAGTATATTTCCGGCTTATAAAATCCATCTATTAATTGAATAAAATTATTCATTATTTTTTTACTGTGAGATAATACGAATGATCCCAAATGACTAGGTGTTAGTCGTGTAGATTTAGGAGGTATACAGTCAAATTCTTTTTCTTCATCATTTATCTCAACGATATATTGAGTGTTATTTACTTTAGGATAGTTTTTGACATGTGAATCGAAGTTGGTTTTTAAAGTTGCTTCACTCCATAAATGTCTCGATGCAGTTATATCCTTCTGAATAGATTTACAATACAAGGAATTACCTAATAATTTCATGCAATTACTACCCACGATATTACCTTCTCGTTTATATTTATTTCTTAGATCTCTCAAAATTGAAATATAATCTCTATAGGGTGGAGTTTTAAAATTTTCTTCGTATACTATACCATCTAATATTTTAATAATTCGTCCACCAACTTGATCGACCGATGTTAAAACATCTGAACAGGAACCATTTCTGAATCTGATTTTAGTGCCAGTTTCAATTATATTATCACTTCACAAAACTCCTTTAATACATTACAAATTTCATCCATTTTATTCGTTTCAAATGATTTTCTGTTAGCAGAAACTCTTCCTCCTTAATGGATTGTCTGATAAAATATCTTATATTGTGTATGTGAGTAAACTTTTTCTATATTTTCATACCATTCTTCTTCTACCATTTCTTTGTGGTAATGATATAAATAATACCAACCCTTTAAAGATAAAGAAGGAGCCGTTTGATCATGGGAAATGTTCTGGAATACAACTTCTTTCATAACTTTGTTATATTTTATCAAACAAGCTCCAAGACATAACGTATCTCTTTTAGCATAAGGTTCTGATTCGTGTCTGAAAGATTCCCAATTATCTTCAGTGTATTTTGCAATATTAATATCGGTGATCTTTCTCAAATTCATTGGTTTATTAGATTATTTCCCCATGCCGCCAAACTAGATTTTTCATGTTGATAGGAACATATGAAATTAATATTTTGCAGATAATTAGAGTTGCCAATTATTTGTTTTTGTCTTTTCCATTTTTTCTGTAAATATTTATCGCTTAAAGGTAGAGATAGAATGCCTCTAGCTGTTACTAGTGGACATTGCGTTAGTTTTTTTGCATTTTTAAGCACGATCCAGTTATCAAAACCGCTACCGTTATGAGATATTTATGTTAATCTTTTTTGATCTATTTTGATTTATTTTTCCTAAACGTTGAAACGTTTGATCAATGCAATCTTTACCCACAAATATTTCTACTATATTCATTAATTTATCATAAAATTCTTCTGGAACACTATCAGTGGGATTCAAATCTGGAAAGTTACGTTTTATTCTGTCTGAACATTTTTCTTAGTTTTTCTAAATTAATTAACGTGCAAGAATAAGGTATAGCTTTATTCGTTTGTTTTTCGCAAATCCCATGCAATCCCATGCGTTTAAACAATCATCGTGAAATGATGGAAAAACATTTAGTTTGAGAGGTGAAACTCGTGTTACCGCATTATCATCTCTACAAGTTCTCCATACGTTTTCATCGTAATTATCTTCTAATTCTTTAATGCCTAAGGTTTTGTTATTTCTTCTAATGAGACAGAAATGTGATTTGAATTTACTGATTTTAGCAGTTGTCATATCTCCTTTACTCTTTGATTTTGAAAAATTGTTGATGAAATCTTGAAATTCTTTTGTGTAGTCTGTGTTAAAAAAAAAAGCACATTTAATATGAATGTTTCATCATCTAAAATTTCAATTATATTCATATTTTTAAGTATCTATTTTTTAACTAGGAATTTTTCACTTCTATTGATGATATTTCTATATCAAATTTATCTAAAATTTCATTGAATTCTTCTAATTCTTCAATGGTTATGTTCTTATCTTCTCTCGATCTTTCAAAAAATATGAATAATTTATTAAGATATGTATTTAAAATTTCTGTTTTCTTTTTATAATGAGATTTCTGTTTTGATGTAAAACCTAAAGTAATCAATCCACAAGATGAAGTTTGAACGGCAGTGAATGCGGCTAATACAGTTGGGACATTTATTGGAAGCATTAATCCACCGGTTATGGTTGTTGCCACTGTTATCCCTACTGTTAGAACTGTGCTTAATGTTTTGAAAACAGAATCAATTCTACTCCATGTTTTTCTGCATTTTTTAAAGTGTTTTAGTTTTTCTTTTAGGTCGTTTTGTTTTTCTATCATGTAGTTTTGTCTGCTTTCTAGTTCCATTTTCTAGGTAATTAAATTAAGTGAACTTCTGATAAAGCAAAAGATGGAAAGTGTTTAATATCTACAATAGCTTGCCCAGTAAGATGTCCACCAGGCAGTATTTTTCATTATCTGTTATAATTATTTCAGGTTTAATAATAACAACTTTTACAGTTACAAACGATATTTGTTCTTTCGAACCATTAATCTTATTCAGATGAACTGAAAAGTTTGGTTTTTCGATATTGATTTTTATCATACATCTACAAGTATATATATCTCCAACTTCTAATCTACCATTACGTTCAATTATTGATGAAAATATTATAAATTGTTTATCTTGTTGACTTTTATAAATATCGATTGAGGTAAATAAATCAGTTTAAGAGGAATGTTTGAATGAATAACTACTATTAACAAAATATAGTTTTATGTGTTCAAAGTCTGTCGCTCCTAAAAACTGATAACTGGTTGTTGTATCTTCTTTTTGTGGTTCTGGATTTCTAATAATACTTGCTGATGGTGGACTTCCGTTTCCAATATCATGAAAAATAATCATCTTCTTTATCTAGTGATTAACATTCTAAACCTATCTATATATTTTTCACTCGTTTTAATTTCATATAAGTGATGAGTCTTTCTGTTTTCGTCGTTAATTTCTAATTCTTTAGTTTCCACATTTTCTGTACCATTGATAAACTGAAAGACTTTACGAGCGATGAATTGATTAGATGAAAGTAATTTTTGTCTGAAGAATATTGAATCAACTTTTACCTGGATAGGAAAATTAATTTCAATTATAATGTTTCCTCGGAAAATATGTTGGACAATCACTATCAAACATGCCTTGGGGAAAATCATGCTCTTATATTTGCTGTAAATCCATTTTTTTTAAAATTCAAACTCCAATGATTTATGAATATTAGAAGTAATAGAAGAAACATCTCCATCACTCAAATTTCTAAATGGAAGATTGAAATAATATGATGTATTTTCTTCCTTGAGATGCTTTTCTATATTTTTCTCCTATTTTAAAACTTCGTTATTAATAGTGGTTATTTGTTGTTGAATAACACTATCATCAATATTTTGTATTTGTTGTTGAATATAGGTTTTGATTTCGCTATCATCAATGTTCTGTATTTGTTGCTGAATATAGGTTTTGATTTTGCTATCATCTATGTTTTGTATTTGTTGTTTAATGTTTTATTTTTGTAATCCACTGTTAAGTTTAGTTTCCAGAGCATTTTATTCCTGTTGAAACGTATCTTCATTTTCATCTGGAATGTTATCTATTAATTGTTGAATGTCTAATTTTTGTTTTGCAATCTTATCATCTAATTCAGATATCAATTAAATTTTGTAACTCAGTTTTGTTCACTACGTTGACCAATTGTTTTTGAATAAAACTTATTAAACCTGCTACTTCTTGCTGTAGTTTAGTATCATTAAAAACATTTATATTATTTAGTTGACTTTTGAAGAATCTTTTCACATTACTTATTTTATCTTCTAAATGGTTTTTATTTACTTCAATTGAATTTATTTGTTCCCGTAAATATTTCTTTTGAACAGCGTCATTATCGTTTTCCGGAGACTTTAAATTAGTTACTTTGAAATTGTTCATATCTAAATCACCTTGAAGTGTGTCTCCGATTTGATCCACAAAGTAAGGTTTCGCTTTATTTATCCATGCTCTAGTGTTAGGTTTTTTGGTTTCTAATCCAAACTTGTTCGCCATTTTTATTAAGTTAAATTTTTTACAATTTCTTCAAACTGTTGTTTTCCTAAACTCAACTGATATAAAACCCAAAGTGAAAGCTGTCCACAAAACTTTTGTCCTGGTATTTGAATTTGAAAAGTTGACCATTTGATTGGTTTATTAGTCAATTGCACTATCTCTTCAGTGGGTTCTAATCCAAAAGAATCGAAGAAATATAAGTTATTTGAAGAGTCTTTGTACAAAGCAGAATGATAAACTCCTTTTTGATCGGAAGTATGTATATTTGTTATAGCATAAAATTTACCTTTCTTATATTTGAGATCATTTATTTTATCTCTCATACAATAATAAAACTGTGATATATTTAAATCATTCGCCTGTCTCATAAGTTGAAAGTTTGTGGTTGTATCAGTTCTATATTTATCGAGAAAGCTATTCATTTTTAAAAGTCAGTTTTTTGATGTTCGTTTTGATTAAACCTACCTATGATTTGTTTTTGCTCTTGATCGATTAATTCATATGTCGGAGGTGATGTGGTGTTTACATTAACAACGGTGAATATTTCGTTTGTCCAGTATCCAACCTAACCTTTTTCGAATTTACTTTTATATTTGAAAATACGAACGCGATCTCCAACTTTAAATTTGGGTTTAATATTTAAATATTATTTATTTAAAATTATTAAGGGCAGAAGAAAACTTTATAATATCTGGGTTTTGACTAGCTTCCATTGGAGAAACACCGATGGAAGAATGAATTGTATTATTATATTCCGATACAACAGTGGGTAAAATCTTTAACCATTTTTGAGACTTTAGTTTTGATTTCAGGGTCCTGTTAAATCTTTCTACTACTACAGCTTTTCCCTCGTTATGAGTACTGTAAATTTCAAACCCAAGTGATTTCATATTTTTATTATAAAATTCGCTTCCTTTATCTACCCACAGTTTTTCTGGATGTCGGCCAGATTGTTTCATGATCGTTTCAAAAGCATGTTTGACTGATAAACCTGTTTTGTTTTTCAAAGGAATAACCCAAGCATATCTCGTAATCTACAAATCTATAACTGTTAAGCAATATTTATATCCTCTTACTGTTTTTTTTTTTTAACAGCCATATTGGATAGCCAGTTAGTTCCATGGAAGTATAGGATCAAAAAATATTTCAATCCATGTTATACGTCTCAATTAACTAGATTGACATCATTGGAAAATTCACTGGCTTCAAAAATTTCTTTCGGCATTCCAAAACAAACTACCTGAAAGTATTTATTAATTTTATATAAATTGGCCATGGAGAGACTAAGCCTTTTACTAGCCAGTAACAGAATTAGGCATGGAAATGCAACGTTTTTGAAATTTTTGCTAGATTCAAACGGTACTAAAGGATTTGGTTTCAAATCGTAAAATCCGCCCATCTTCATCACTGCAGACTTTGAAAGAATATGCCTATGGTAATATTGGATATCAGTCACTGACTAGTGCCTGAATACAGTTAGGCATGAATATGACACTTTGAGATTGGGTTTTTAATAATTCTATTGCAAAATCTGTCGAAAGACCATCACTATAGGCCATAAGTCATGAAAGGGAAGCTCATATACGCAAAATTATAGGAACAGAAAACATTTCCATTCTAATTCATGCCTTTCAGTAGGCTTAATTCTTCTCTCTTGGTTTTTATATTGAACAATAGCAACAATTACAATCATTCCAAAAGCTAGTGTTAAAAAAGTTTGCTACACAAAAGATACGACCACTGAAGTAAAACGCAGTGTCAATATGATCAGCGCCATCTGTCTTCAAAATCCTAACCTTCAGATATATGTTGTTGGGCGAGATTCACAGTTGAACATTTGTATTTGGGGATATGCATTAAAAAATGCGCTAAATTTGTATATAAAAATATTTTGGGCAAGAATTTTATTAATGTAAAAATTGAAAGATAGCTTGCCATGCAGGGTAACATATGCCCACTATCAGCAGTCAGAAATGATAACTCTTTAATAATGCTATGCTAATGGTGTTAATTACATGTGATTAATTAACAAAATTGAATATTTAGTATAGCATTCAGAACACTGCTTTTGCAATAAACAACCAAGATTCTCCTTGAGTTTTAGCCCTGCATTTGGTTGTGTTATTGACATAAGATTTAGTTTAGAGAGTATGTTTTAAGACCAAATTGATTCTGACACATACCTGTGTTTGTTTGATAGTATGTTTACTTGTTCGTGATATATTTAACTTGTGAACATGAAAATATACTAGAATTGTTTCAGCCTCAATCACATACATAATGCAATCGAACTCATAATATTATATGTCATTAATCTACTCGACCAAGCCTTCATGACTACAGTAGTTTTTCTATAGCAGATTAATTTTTTGACTGTTCAACCACAATATAATGTGAGCATTTAAAACATTCTAGGCATATTATATACTGAGTATCTTTCCACAAAAATACAAATATGTAATGAATTTATTGCTATCGTAAGTTTACAATTACTTGTTCCACAAAAAAGTCATAAGGTAAGGATTTCACTTAAGATTAAATGAATTTTGCTATGTGTGAAATTTCTATTGTGTGCAGATTCAAAGCAAATTAATGAATAATGACAACTAATTATATTTGAAATAATTTTTTAAAACTCAAATTACTTTTTACAGCACTGTTCTAAGGTGGCAACAGGTCACAATCAATTCTACATCATCCGTCAATCCTAAACTAGTTCCCCATTCCATTTAAAGCTTCACTTAGTTTAGCGATAAGCAAACACAACAGGGTACCAGGTTACTGACATTCCCACAATGAGCTTTTCACTCTATCAATGAAAAAGGTTTCAATTTTTCTGTCCAAAATGGTCGGCAAACACTAATAATATATGTCAGAATTGGAACGCAGAAAAATGCACAAAATTCTGAGATAAATAAATTTTGTAATGTAAATGGTGTTAATTACAACAAAAGTTTGTTATCCATACATGTGTACAGGTCAGGAAAAAAAATCTGGAGATTGAGTGAAGATTCAGGGAATTTTCTCAAAGCGTGTAAAAGGGCTACCGTAAAATTTGTTGTAAAAGTGAAAGTAGAATCTACTGGATGTTGTTATATACCATCTTAATTGGGGGATTAATAATAACGACAACGTAATGAGATTAAGCAATCAAAATACAAGTAGATATTTTGTTGATTTACCGTAGAGAAATCTGACATTGAAAACTATAGGTCCAGTGAAAATTTGGTAAGACAAAAAAAAAAAAAAAATCAGTAGAATTGTGCATTGGTAGATTACACATGTATGGTCTTATCTTACCTAGGTGTATTTTAACTTGTATTTAAAACCAGTACATCCCATTTGTTATATATAACTATTGATCCTTCATTGATCTTCAGAAGCTTGATAGTTGTTGACATTAATATAATATATACACAAAAAACTGTGTCTGATTGATCATAATAAGCCATACAACCAAATTGCTTTTTTGACTTTTATGTGTACACAATATAACTCCTTATCTGGGGCATTCCTCCCTGGTTTCCAAACTAACCAGACACAACTGTCAGAAACCTTGTAACATTTTTCTATTATGATTTTTAAACCTATCATAATAAAAAACTGTCTATATCAGGAGTCAATTAAGAAAATATCATATTGCCCAGATACGATCACAAGTATGCTCTATTTCATTCTTTTCACCTGAGGCTACTGCTTTCAGAAGATGCAATTCAACTTTCAATAATGAACATAATATCAGATTGGAAATGACAACTCTATTATTCTTAAATAACTTTGGATTTACACTGAAATTTCTTGCAACCCCGAGGACAACACAAATTCATTACTCACAAAACTTTTCATACAAGTTAATGATGACAAGACTTGATGAAGATATTAATGAACATATTTACATGCTCATTATAGTAAGCCTGCAAGTGATATTCTTCTTCCAGGTAGATTTTCCACTGTCTATATAGCAATATAAATTGAGTCAATCTGTTAAATATATTTTCATTTGTGAATCTTTTTGACTCTAGTGTAGCCTCGTATACAGTTTTGTGAAACTGTTAGATTTGGGCATGTTCAAATTTGAAATATTCTTTGCAAAATTAGACCATTAACATCAGGTTATGTTGCTGATTCTTTTTCCATGTCAAATCCTTCAACAGAATTCAAAATTTTTTTTGTAGATTTAAGCTAGAAACAAACTTAGACCTAAATTCACATCTTTAAACTAAGAACGACGATGTTTTATTGTCATAGATAATGAAATAGTATAACCATTTTTCATTTTTGTTCCTATAAAAACTTTAAAAAAAATTACTTTGAAAACTGTATGACATTTGAAAAAGGTAGTGTATTTCAGAAATGTGTCATTAGATTAATGTTTATTTAATTCTGGACACATATTGTTTCCATTTTGAAATTTAAAGTTTCTACCACTTTTACTTAATGCTAAATGTTACTTTCCCAGCATGTAATCTAAAAATAAGCTAATTAGAACATAAATTGTAAGATTTAAAAGGAAAGAATTTTGTAAGAACCAAATGACTAAATGAATCAACTGTGAGTATTTTGTTAATTCCAATCTATGGGGACACAGTACAATAATTGTCCAATACTAACTATCTACTACATATTGAAGTCAAACCTTTACACTTCAGTTTTTTTTATTTCAGTAAGCTTATATTTTTCTAATTAAGTTTTAAGTATGATTATTTAAAACCATGTTGAAATCTTCTGTCAGTGGAAGTTTGATCAATCTTAGCATTAGGCCACAAATAGATTTTGAAAGAGAAAATCTATGTGAACTTTAATTAAAGTAAATGAAGTGATTAATTAAAACATTAAGTATTATCAATAATTGAGTACGTACATTTTCAGTTTCTATATTTAGCATATTCTAATTACTACACATAATATTTGAAGTATGTCAAACATAGATAACTGTTATGTGCATAAAGGCATACTTGCTTGATGTGCTATTTCAACAAGCTTCATGAGCTCATAAGCAGAAAATGAAGGCCATTAGCTTTGCCATACCTCTACATGAATTATGTAGTACATATCTGTATATCTGACTACAGTATCAGTTTTAGCTTTGTCGATCAACAATTAATCACCAACACCAATTTTGACAATAAATCAGTTACAGTAGGCATCGTATCACGAATACGGGTTTTGACATGGTCTTATTAACCCGTATTAAACTAAGCCCACTACACTTCAATTTGTGGGCATGGAAATGAGATTGGTGGCATTTAAATCTGACCAATCAGATTGGTAGAACAGAAATGAGGTCATGTAAACAAAACACAACCCGCTTTGCCGCCGCCCATTTTAAGAAATAAGAACACATTCTTGCCTAGTAAATATTCCAAAGTAAGGTTTGATTTTCTGTCGAAAATCTTACTCAATTCTATACCGTACATATTCATCAAAATATATAATGGCACGCTACTTTCCTTTTGTTTAGTATACAAGCGTCATAACAAGATTTACTACCAATACAATAGGGCCAGTCTTGATGGGACAATATTCAGCTATGAATTTTTTGTCACTTGTGTTACCACGGCCCAAAGGAAGTATGACGAATGGGGGTGTGGTTTGGACATGATGTTACAGTAGGTAATTGAGGATGAATACTATCCAAATAATTCTGTAGTTAAAAAATTGCAGCAAACATAGGTAAACGACCCAATACAAGTACAAATCAACATGAAATATCCCTGCCATACAGAAAAACACCTGAAGGGGATTAAATTACCTTAAATTAAACATATAATTAGATTTTCAAACTTAGCCAATGAGTGTACATATTAATCTTTAGACCGACCCAGTGCAACTATTATACAACAGGATCCCTCTATAACCTGATAAATCCATAGCACTTAGCACAGTGAATCCTGATCATGCGACCACCTTTACTTAATCACCTCTAATATGTGACAACAATAAAATCCCCCCTACAACTTTTCAATATAACTAACGACTATTACAAGAGCAGCGACCATGTATTTACACTCACATGTAAGCAAAATGAATCAATTAAGCAACCATTATACTAATCATCATCTCCCTTGTATAAACATCACATGGTTTCACATACTGGTGAGATTTGGAGGGAATATATTTCATTTGTAATTTACTAATCCTAAAAAGATCAATTCAATTGTTAATTAATTTCATCAGTCTAAAATTATAAGATAGCTTGCCAGGCAGGGTAATATACGCCCACTGGCAGTTTTGATTTTGAACCTAAATATTTAGCAGTACAGTAACAATCACCAGTATGAAATATTCAACCTTCAGTCATACACTTCTTTAGAACTCTTTAGGGCGATACTGAATAATATTGAGTATGAGTTATTGCCCTAGTCCTTGAAAACGTGTTCTATCTTTAGCTCGTTAAAACTCTAGAAGACAAATATTCAATCTTCAGCATGGTAATGAATAATAAAAACAAGTTTTGTCAAAATTCCTCAAGAATCATGCCTTCTAGAGTTTTTATGAGCTAAAAATTAAACGAGTTTTCAAGATCAAGGGCAGTAACTCATACTAAATATTTTTCGATTTTTCTGATTTTCAATAGGCTTTATCCATAACAAACACTCAAGCCAAATTTCGTTAAAATCCGTCAAGAATTGTGACTTCTGGAGTGTTTACAAGCTAAAAATTGAATGCGTTATCAAGAATAAGGGCAATAACTTATACTCAATATTTTTAGATTCTTCTGATTTTCAATAGGGTTCTTCCTTGGGTGATAACCAACACTCAAGCCAAATTTCTTTAAAATCCGTCAAGAATTGTCCCTTCTAGAGTGTTTACAAGCTAAAATGTGAACGCGTTTTCAAGAACAAGGGCAATAAGTCATACTAAATATTTTTCAATTTTTCAATACCGTTTATCCATGGGAAATAACCAACATTCATGCTAAGTTTCGTCAAAATCCGTCAAGAATTGTGCCTTCAAGAGTGTTTACGAGCTAAAGATTGAACCCGTTTTCAAGAACAAGGGCAATAACTCATACTAAATATTTTTCTGATTTTCAATAGGGTTTATCCTTGGGCGATTACAAACACTCACACCAAGTTTCGTCAAAATCCATCAAGAATTGTGCCTTCTAGAGTGTTTACAAGCACTCAAATCTTTCTAAACTGTTTTTTGTTGACATTCGGCCTACACCTGGCCTACTCTCCAAGTCAAAACATTTCTGAGACAAAAAACTTATGAATGCGAATTCAGACTAAAATGTTTATGAATTGTATTTGAGAGAACTATACTATATAAAGTTTAATAATGTATTTAGACTGTCCCTTGTAAAAAAGCGAATGAAGTAGAAGTCATGGCTTTTGACGTTTCTGCCATCTTGATTTTTGTTGTTATTTTTTTTTTCATCGATTGTGCACGTCAAATAAAACTTACTATAGCCTAGTTATGTTTCTTAATCTTTCTAGTTCGTACGTTGATAGATGGATGTTGTGTGAGAGCAAGATGTTTCAAGTCAATGAAGAAGAATGATCAACCACATTCTGTGGGCCTAACATTATCAACAAGCCATCATGAAGAAAGTGACAGTACAGGGAGTCAAACGTCAAGTAGTAGGCCTAATGGTGTTGATATTAGAGAGTGTTTGTGTTCCTGTAAAGCTGGAAAGGGCGACTGTAACCATATTTTAGGTAAGTTGGAGAATTTTGAGCTTTCTTGCTTTGCCTTGTCACTGGAATTTTGTCTATATTGAGAGAGATGTTACTTAAAACTAAATATGTTCTGGCAAGTTTTTTCACTGTTGTCACAGAGAAACAATGTTTCATGTTTTATGTCAAAATACAAATATATTATAAATAATATAATTTTATATTCGATTAAATTAAATGTTTTTGAATGTGTATTTACAGGTTTGCTGTATCTTTTACACCATTGCAGTAAATGTGGTTTCAAAACTGTACCAACTGTAACATCAAAAACATCACAGAAACAAACATGGCGTATCCCAGCTAGAACAGATGGAATAACACCAAAAAAGGCACAAGACATTGGTATAAGAAAGATTTGTTCATCAATATCTCTAGATGACACATCAAACAAGGCAACCTCTACTAAACGTCCTCGAATCGAGGGAATTCATTCCACATTTTACAATCAAGTTTCAGTTCCTTTACCATGTACAGAATTTTTAAGTTCATTATCTAATTGTTTAAATGCAACTAACTCTGATGCTCAGATAAGATTGTCTTTCAAACACTAATTTAAATACCTTGCAAATGGTTGATAGTTGATAATGTAGATGCAACTAATATTGTTAAAAATCATCCAGCTGTAACAGATTTTCCTTCATTTCCATGTTCACATTTAAGTTTAAATTTTCCATTGGTCTTAACGCATAGCCAACAAGATGTTTTTCATGGTCTGCAAGTAAATCTCTCAGAATCAAAAGATATTGAGGTAAAAACTACAGATCAAGCTTCAAATAGTATGTGGCACAAATTAAAGTCGAAGCGATTGACATCCTCTATTTTTAAGCGTGTTATTTCTAGACAAGGGGATTTCCTAAAACTTGCCGAGAGTCTTTCTAATGTTAAGAAAATAACCACTGCTGCAATGCGGTATGGCATAGAGCATGAAGGAAAAGCAGCAGCTAAATATGTTTCAATTTCAGGCAACAATGTATATGCAAGTGGATTAGTCATTAATCCAAGCTGTTCTTATCTTGGTTGTTCACCAGATAGAAAGGTATATGATCCAACAGCTAACCCACCCTATGGCCTCCTTGAAATAAAATGTCCCAGCTCTGTTGACTCAATATGTGACATTAAGTGTTTAAAGTTAGACAAGCAAACTTATAAACTACGACAAAGTCATGACTATTTCTTCCAGGTTATGGGCCAAATGGCAATAACTGGGTTAACATGGTGTTTTCATTTAGAAAGAATTTATTATAGTAATGACAAGTGGATTAATATGAAAGATAAATTAGACATATTTTATTTTTAACATTTCTTACCATATGTAAAGCAGAAATACAACAAAAAACATTTTATAATATATTAACGTATATATATAATTTAAAGAGATTGTAAAGAGGTTTTACAAATATTTTATGTGTATCAGGGACACTTTGAACATCAATTTGCACCATTCCAATTTTCCATCAGATGCCTGTGGTTCCTGCAATTCAGTTATAAGTGTTCAACGACATCACTTATCACAAAATATGCTTTATCATATAATGCCCCTCGTGATAAGTGATAAGGAACCATAGAAGTCTGATTGAAAATTGTAATGGTGCAATTTGGTGTTCTCAATGTTTCCAATACACATAAAATACCTTGTTATAAAAAAATATTGAAGTGGTATTTAGCTATTTACAATTCACTATTTACATGTTTATGTTAAAATATTTACATTTCTACTATCACTACACCTTCTGGCGTTTATTGTGTGATAAACTGTTGTTTGCCATGTGACAATAATGCATATATCAATACATCTCAAAACAAAATAATAACTGTCGTTTTGTTTCTGAAAGATTTGTGGCAAATAAAAATAACCGTTCCTATAAAATTATGAAGTTTGTAATATTAGAAATATCCAAATTTTAATATAAATTAAACATTGGTCTCAATAGCAATATTTGTGTGTAAATGCATTTTATCATGTTTCTAACAGACATGAATGACTGATATATTTAGTTTGTCACGTGATGAATTGCATTTGCACACCAATAATGCTGTTGAGGTCAATTCTTAAATGGTAATATACAATACTTATATTTTCATTTTAGAAGTTCTGTATCAAGGATTGCAGACATCCAAATTTAATATTCACAGGCCATGGCACTCAAATTAAAATTTATTTAATAGTCTGTAGTCTCAAAGTCGGAACCTCCAAAATGAAAATAGAATAAATCTATCCCTTAATTACAACCAACAGCCGCAAATTTATAAAACTTTGACAGGTCTATTGTGGAAATATTTTATTTTTTATATATTTATAGTCATTAAAAACATGTAAATAACAAACTGCACTGAAAATCTGCAACAATGAAATATATATGTAATAAATTATTTAAGATTTTAGAAAATTGATACAAACATATATATATAAGTAAAGTATTTAAGTTCTGTTCATTTATTTGAAATAACTTGCTATTAAAGTATGCTAGTCTGCAATGAAATGAAATGTACATTAAAACACAAAGATACATTGAAATTCTACTTCTGAATTTATTACATACATTTCAAAATACATACAGGTAATGTAAAAATGACCTTACATTACCTGTATGTATTTTGAAAGTAGTATGTAATACATTTATGTAATATATTTGTATTTTATTAGTTTCGTTTCAAATGTTTTATTAGCTACTAGTTTTAAACGTAATCACTACAGTAAGGTCTAACACTGTCCTTCTTGACTTTTCATTATGTTCCTTGACCTCTGTTTTAACCAATCAAGCGGCTGCCCTTTCCAGCGACGAGATAATGTGACGCGAACAATAGGTGCATTCCAAGGCGTATAAGACTACTTTCAGTTTGAGTGGACTTAGTCTAATATGCCCCCGAATGCACCTATTGATCGCGTCACATTATCCTGTCGCTGGAAAGGGAAGCCACGTGATTGTTTAAAACAGAGGTCAAGGAACAGAATGAAAAGTCAAGAATGACAGTGTTAGACCTTACTGTAGTGGTTAGGTAAAAAGCTAATAGCTAATAAAACATTTGAAACGAAACTAATAAAATACAAACGAAAGTTGGGTTTAATTTTAATTAGACTGACTATATAATGTATATAAATATATTATAATTTATTAATTTAAAATAACTTGTCATTTCTTACTAGTCAGCTAAAAAAATAAAATGTACATGTAAATATGAATTGTTTTGTGTGTTCATTTATTTAAAATAACTTGTCATGAAAGTTAGCCAACAAGCAACAAACAGTCCAAATTTGGTTTATGGAGCCTGCCAATGTGAGGGCTATAATGTTATCAAAAATATGGTTTTCTTTGCATCTCCTAATAGCTCTTTCATCATGAATTCTTAATCTTGCTATTTGTTGTGTCTCTTTCACCTGCGTCTTTGTTAACTGGTCCATTTGTTTTAAAAAAGGGGGGATGGCAACTTTTGCACCTTTTGCAGTTAACAAATCTTGTATAATAAAACCTTTATCTACCATAACCTCATCTCCAACTTCTAAAAGATTTTTAAAACCAGATTGTTTTGTAATTTCTTTATCAGAAATGGAGCCTGTATATAACGAACTTACAAAAGACATCATACCATTTGGGGTAATGCCTAAAAGTCCTTTCATTGTAGTATTGCTTTTATAATTGGAATACATTTCAGAATTTCTGATTTTTGAATTGGGTGTTTTAATTTTAATTTCTGTACAGTCTAAAATGACTCTTACATTGGGGTATAAAAATTTAAAACAATCAGGCATTAATTTTTGAATAGTTTATTTATCTAGCCAAATAAGTAAAATACTTAACATTACATATAAATAATTAAACCAAGTAACAATTATTCTACTAACAGAACTAGTAGAAATAGAAAATCTAACCCCTAAATCAGTTTCAGAAAACCCCTGTCTCACCCTACATAAAAATAAAAACAATTGATCTATTAGCAATAAACTTTCTAAACGAAATGCAGTTACATTCAGACAAGTTTCCTGTGAGAGCTGTCTTTGGATCCGAGTACACCTAATCATGTTGGCAGCTGTTGGTTGTAATGCCTCAAAGACAGAAATAAAATCATTATACATTCTAAATCCTGTATAAAATAAAATCATATCATTATTTAAACTAAAACGTTCTATACCAAATTGTGTTGAAGTTTGACTTTTAATTCTGTTTTCTAATTCTTTGTTGTGTTGAAGCAATGCATTGAACTTATCATCTAAACTTTGAGGAGGAACAACATAATCGTGGTCAGGAAATGGTTGGGGTGTAAAACATGTTGGGTCTTTACTTCTTAATTTTATGTGCACTTTTAAGAAAGGGTATGCAAACCTTTCATAATCTTATATGTTAATTATACCTGAAAATATTTCCAAAATATGTTATTTACATCTATGTATCTACTTGATCATCCTGAATTTTTTAAAAAATTAAAATTAATTAAAAACAGAGTACATACTTATAGTCAATTAAGCAATCTGAATTAGTTTTGATGTTTGGCTTTATAATGGCTCGTTATTATTAGTTGAAACTTTCAGAATAAGTAAGAGACATATTTTTCTACAATTAGATGTTTATTTTGCTTAAATCCATACAGTAGTTTTCTTACACCTACCAAAAACTTTATGTAAATTCTTTTTCAACAGTTTGGCGTTAAAAAGTTAATGACTGGACTTCTTTAGATAAAACTTTACGATCTATTAAGGAATATATTTTTCTAGATTTTTTGCATTGTTTTTATCAATTTGAGCAAAGTAATTTTTTTGACCTACAAAAAGATAGCTTGCCAAGCAATGTAACATATGCCTGCTGACAGCTGTCAGCAATGATAACATAGTTTTAAGGGACTAAAATACACATAAACTCATTTATTAATATCACATCAAATTAATGTCCATTATTTATGCTCAGTTTTTCTACACTACAATACACTAAATTAGCTAAGTAATATTGCTCTCATTTCTTAACTTTGTAAAGATACTTTATATTCAAGACAAAACCTCAAAAGCAGATTAAAACTGCACCTCTATTGTGTCTACAAGCCAAAATTTATGCATCAAGGGCAATAAATCCAAACGTGTTCAACAGATTAATACCAAACTTGAATTTGACTGAGATCTTATAAATACATATATGCATAACAAGTCTCATCAAGATGGAATTAAAACTGTAGCCTCTATGAAGTCTACAAGCATAATTTGAATAACTCTGGAAACATTCATCTAATTAGTATCTGATCGAGATCTAATCAAAATATAAATCCGTACATATACATACCAAGATCGGATGAAGACTGTAGCCTCTATTGTGCCTACAAGCCACATTTGACACTTTTTACTACGTCAAGGGCAATAACTGCGAAATTGTTTGAGATCTCATAATATATATACATGCGAAGTTTCATCAAGATCAGATATTCACTGCAGCCTCTATTGTGCCTAAATGAAATTTGGCCTGACTGACAGGGGCAACACCAAAATACACCCACAGTTCACTGTGGGCGTAAAAGAATGAAACAGTTGTAAAGCATAATGTCCGATAAGCATCCTTTATCATGTAATGGACTGATTTGTGTTTCAAACTTCTCAATAATGTATGTTGTGAGTTGTTTTGTACTTGTTCCACTGATCTTTGGCTGTAAGCATTCAAGAAACAGAGAAGTTTCCAAAACTGTTAATTGAAAAAAACTAAAAACTAGAACTGTTCCCTTCGCAGTACTGATACAGGGTGTGTTCGACATTGAGGTACATACAAAGGTGAACAAATTGCAATAAATCTCTGCATTTCAGAAATTGAATTGTGGAAAGTTGGTAATGAGCATGTGCACAACAAAAATTTAGAAATGGGTTATACATATACATACCAAGTTTGATGAAATTTGGATAAGAAATAAGAAAGTTGGTAATGCATGGCTGCGCACAACAAAAATTCATTATTTCCATCAAATGTAGAATTTGATGATACACATACATACCAAATTTGATGAAATTTGGATAATAAATCAGAAAGTTGGCAAATTAGGGAGGGGTATACCATTAAGGTGTTTACTTTAGCTCAACTTACAGCATTGAACGGTTCAAACCCTAAAGCTTATTTATTCACCATAACTGGACATAAACTGGGAAGGTCTTTAAAATGAAAATGGAACTGGAATTTTGATTTTAATTAGATTTGACTGGATAATTACAATGATTGCACCATGTTAAGTGCATGGGATTTTGAATTTGCATGTAAGGTATGTATGTTATATATTGTCAGGAAGCTCTCGATGCATACATTACGTTTCTGTAAGAATTGTTGTTCTAATAACATTAATATGGTCGCTGCTAGAGCTCGTTAAAAGAAATTTTCACAATTTTCAATCGCCTATAAAACCGAAAGTTAACGTCAGAAACAAAAAATGAAAATAGTTATTGCCTTAAACTTTCAGCCATGTGAAACTTAAGGTCCTAACAGTTCAAGGTCACAAAATAAAAGGCTTCAAATATTGAACAAATTGAAATTTTTCATTCAGGAGTAAAAAAGAAAGCAAAATCAAAATACAAAATTTGATGTAATAACTATTGTTGCAAAGAGTCTAAAGCCACGATTGGTACGTAAAACATGCAAATTGAATATCAAACGAGGGAGAAATATCAATTTTAAGAAATATTACACTAATCAAAATGGCAGCTTGATTGATGCTTATTTTAATTTGAATAACATTTCTGATGATATGCATATATGTGTTTTTGGGCGTTTTGAAAATTAAAGAGTTGAAAAACTGACTTGGAAAGGCCATTTTTGCAAAAATTAGGATTTTATGCAAAACTTCTGAAAACGCATTTGGGGATGCCAACTTGCAAAAATATAGCAAATCTGCATAATTTAAAGTGCCATAGTATGACGTTACGTTTATGTAATACAATGGAGAAAATCCTATGCAAATCGAGCCGTAAATAAGCACTCCAGTGCTGTCCGTTGTGAGTCATAGTTGCACACATCTGCTCATGTCCGGTTTTGCAAAACTGTGCCGTTATCTGTTTAAAATGTAATGACCACGGAGTATAGGTACGAAAAATACAATACCACATTCCGTTTTATTTGTGTACTCTGTTAAGAAATAAGGATTAACGAAAACAAAGCAGGGTGTTCGATAGAATGCCCTGCAATAACAGTACAGGACGTGTTATGACAATAGGTACATATTGGTAATCTACACCGATTTTAACATTTTGTCTATAACTCCAAATGCAAATAGGCTTCAAGTTTATACATGCTCACTAGAAAAATCTCAGATATTCAGAATTTGATCATAGGCCTACAAGTACATACCAAGTTTGAAGAAATCTGGATATGAAATAAGAAAGTTGGTAATGTGCATGTTCACAACACAAATTTAATATTCAAAATTTATTACGGAATAATGTCAAAACCTGTATTAGGTAGGGATACAATGATAAGATATAAACATTAAAAGTTTCAAGAAAATTGCAACATTTTGTCAACATCCAAATTGCTGATCGGTCATGCGTCAACAAAAGTTGACACATTACCCTACTGGATACAGTTCCTTCTTTTAAGCCAATCGCTTGTTACAAAGGCTTCAGACGACATTTAACGGTAGCAAACATCCTGTTTTTTTTATTTCCGCCAAGAAAATTTACACATTATCATAGAAGGTTTTGGAGATTGTTAAGGGTTTTTGAAGATGTTGCCAAAAAAATTTTGTCTGACGGGAATTTTCAGTCTGAAAAATATGTCATTTTCAAATGAATTTTCTAGGAGGTAAGTGCGTCTACAAGGCAAGGTAACATACAACCACTGGCAGTTGTCAGAGATGATAACTAAATCTTTATTGACCAAAAATATATTAAAGCTCTTCATAATAATACCAAATTTCTCATATTGAAGATCTTCATTATGCATTTATAGTTTAAAAACCCTGAATATCTCATCAATTTAAAGTCAGTTATGCTGAGTTTCTCCACAAAATGGATTTTTAGAAATAAGTAATCATCAAATATAAACGAATAAGAATTCATGAACATAGACAAATTTGAACTTGACTGAGATCTCATCAATATATACATGCATACCAAGTTCCATCAAGATCCGATATAAACTGTAGCCCCTTTCATGTTAACAAGCCAAATTTGGTGCATTTTTATTAAGTCAAGGGCAATAACTAAAAAAAATTTCATTCAAAATAAGCCAAATTCATACTTGACTGAGATCTCATCAATATATGCATACCAAGTTCTATTAAGATCAGACAGACAGACATGTGAAGTATTTGCAGTAAGGTGGCAAGAGAAAAGGAATTTTCCACAATTTTTATCCTGTCAAAGCATCATAGTTTTTTACAACTGAGATCACCATCTTCAAGGAGAGGGAACTATAGTAATTTCTAAATGAATATGTTGAGCAAGGTCAATTGTCTTCTTTCTTTTGTAGGTAAATAAGTAATGAGAAGCACATTTAAAAATTAACACACATTCTTGTTGGATTTGAAAGGAAATGTCTCACACTAAGAGCTGATATTCTTATTGACATAACAAAACATGAATAGGCTAATTAGTAACATCCAGAGCATTAATATATATTACTCACAATTTAAGGATTGTTGATATATATTTTCAGGATAAGCTATACATGAACTAATGAAGGTAAGAATAGTAATTTATTTAAGGTTTTTGATGATTTGGGCATGATGAAATTGATAATGACATTGTGAGAGAAGCATTATTCTGATGACAACTTTTTATGAATAAAACCATGATTTCTACTTGTGATACTGATTACTGTTTCTACTCAGTTACAAATCATAAGACCTCCTCAAGTAAAGCTGTAAAGTACATCTTTGAGTAAATTTTGAGACCATTTAAACAAAGATGATTATAAATACCTGTATAGGAATTGGTAGTAATGTCTGATTAAAAATCGTGATACATGGTAGTTATCATCATTTTTTTCCGAGATAAGATCATCTACATAATTTAATGTTTGAAACAAATGCTTTTTATGATGAGAGATTTATTTGTTTCTTACATTTAAAATTTGTACGAAATTTACAAACTCGACAAGAAAGCCCCCCAATTTGATCCAATTCGCCTATTACTCCTAGGAAGTGGCACCCCTGTTCAACCACTTTTTAAGGTAATTCATGTTCAACCACTTTTTAAGGTAATTCAAACTTGTATTAAACATCGTGTTGATTACTTAAAGTATCGTAATGGCAGTACTATTGAAATATTGCAACAAATTGTCCAACCTAACACCCTCTTGACTGTAGAGCACTGATGGTCTTTCCAGGTGTCTGTAACATGTACCCTAATGTTAATAATGATCAAGTTATCAAAATCACTAAATCACGACTTCTATTTTCTAAGAGCCCTGAAGGCCTATCAAGCAATAGCATCAGTGTTGGTCTACAAAATCTGTTTAACCTGTAATGCCATAGGATTAAAAAAAAACAGAATATTTCTTCCAAATATGGAATATGCTATGGGACCTTGTCATAGGTGTGATATTTCGGATATTTGGATTGCAAGTTTGATCTCAGAGAATCGTGTGTCTCCATGTCTAGTTGAAACTACTGGATGGTCTATTTAAAGAGATGATGGCCGTGATGTTTTGCAACATGGTATCAACAATTTTTATAACTTTCAAACTCACTTGGGCACTCTCCATCAAATCATTAAATGGGATGTCAGATTTGGAAAAGAGGGAGAATATTTAGATCTTTAGCTCAGTATTCAAAATGGGCACATTGAAGTTGGACCCTACAGTAAACCTAACTCCACTCATATTTATTTGCATCCATGTTCTTGCCATGTTCCGTGTGTTTTCAAGAATTATTCTAGAATTAGACAAAATACCTCAAAAGACGAAGACCTCCCAAAATTAATCGAAAAATATACCAAATCATATTACCTATGGTCATGATTATACTAAAGCCAACAAAGGACTTCGTGAAGGGACCCTTTTAAAAAATATTGATTGGCATTCTCCAATGAGTCTCGATTTGATTACACTGATAGAGAAAATTATATAAAGAAATGGTCTAGGAGAAAAAAAAAATTGGTTGCCTAGCAAGATACGCCTACTTTCCTGATACATTTTCAGTATATCAAGGGCAGTCACCTATCTGTATCAAATCATACTAAAAATCTAATTTGTGCAAGATATTGTTGATTTAAACAAACACACATTATTTAATATAATTCTGACATAAACTGTCAACACTGTCACCAACAAATTTTTATGCCCTTTTATTAAGTCAAGGGCAATAACTCAAAAAAGTTCATCGAAAGATCATCTAATTCGAACTTGTTTAAGATCTTATCAATATACATCATCACCAAATTTCACTAAAATCAATTAAAAACTGTAATCTCTATAGTGTTCACAAACAAATTTGGGCAATTACTCAAAAACAGTTCATCGAAAGATCGTCAAATTTGAACTTGTCCAAGATCTCATTAATATAAATGATCACATCAAATTTCATTCAAATCTGATAAAAACTGTTGTCTCTATTACGTTCACAAGCCAATTGTGGACGGATGGATCGACGGAGGAACAGGGGCGACGACAATATACAACCACATTTTGCCCCCCCCATTTTGGCTCTTTTGCTAAATATTAGTGCATTTTTAATTCTTAAAGTTATTGCATATAGTTTCAGTATACATGTATTTCAGTTCACTTGTGGCAATTGTTTTTATAAAAGAAGTATTTTAATTAATTCACAAAAAGAGTATAAAAATAGTTTTTAATAAGGCTATTGGTTCTTTTAGGTTAAAGATATTTCGTCTCACCTGCCAGTTATGTAGATACTTTAAACCCCCAACTTCTGAGTATGTATATTGTTACTGCATATTTAATATTCATTATTTATATTAAGCAAGTACGATAAAAGTGGTATTAGGTAGATAAATTTGTATTTTTAAGAATTAGCATAGTTGTAATGTCATTTTAATTATTCTGATTGTTGTATGTAATTATATTTATTGTACTTTCAGGGGCTTTGTTACAAGTGACGTTTATGAGTGTTCGTAATCACCCAAGGATGAACCCTATTGAAAATCAGAAGAATCGAAAATATTAAGTATAGGTTATTGCCCTTGTTCTTGAAAATGCGTTCAATTTTTAGCTCGTATACACTGTAGAAGAGACAATTCTTGACAGATTTTGACCAAAATTGGCATGAGAGTTCCTTATCACCCAAATATTTAGTATGAGTTATTGCCCTTGTTCTTGAAAACACGTTCAATATTTAGCTTGTAAACAATCTTGAAGGGACAATCATTGACGGATTTTGACGAAACTTGGCATGAGTGTTTGTTATCAGTATGAATTATTGCCCTTGCTCTTGAAAACGCGTTTAATTTTAAGCTTTTAAACACTAAAAAGCATGATTCTTGTTATCAAGAACAAGAGCAATAACTCATACTCAATATTATTCAGTATCGCCCTAAAGAGTTCAAAAGAAGTGTATGACAGAAGGTTGGATATTTTATACTGGTGATTGTTACTGTACTGCCAAATATTTTTATTCAAAATCAAAGCTGCCAGTGGGCATATATTACCTTGCCTGGCAAGCTATCTTGTGATTTGACTCTTCTCTTGTTATGTGGTTTCTAAGATTGTGATGTCATAAACGTTATGAGTTCATATTGTAATTTTAATCTTAACTGCCTTCCACCATTTGTAGTTTCTTTCTTTTTTGACAAAACGTTTGGTATGAAAGGATGGAATTTGATGTCAAGTTTTATTATTTTTTACACCAAGTTCAGTATACATCAAATGAATCACTGCCTGTTTTTTCTGTTTGGAATCACATTTCCATGTGGACGTATAAAATGGTATCAGCGGACAAATTTTTTTTTAAATTTAAAAAAAAAGATCTTAATAGTCAGTATGTCATTGATTTGGGACGTGCGATATAATTTTTTTAATATAAAAAAACAATGAAATAGATCTTGGTGCTTCATATTTTTATATAATTCCAAAATAAGAAATGAGAGGAGTTTTGAAATCTGAGCAATATTCAGGAGGAAAAAATGATGAATTCAAATTTCATAAGAAAAAAAGTTAAATGGGACCTTATAGTTCTTGACCTTAATTCATTCCTGGCAATTATTTTTGTGAGTACTTTGATTAGCATTTTCATGACAAAAAAGGGAAATAGACCAGAGCCACACGTGTCACAGAGTGGGACTTTGCAAATGTAGCAATTTGCTAAAGACCCTGAAAAAAATCAACCTCTTGACGACAATTAGGTCAAGTACAAGGACAGTCTAAAGCTGAGAAATTTTCATTTTTTAGAAGATTCTAATACCGGAAGTAGACGCCAGACCTCACAAATGAAAGTATCATCAGATAGCCAAGGTCAATGACCTTTGATCTTGTAAAGAAGGTCTAAAAAGGGCAAGTTCACGAGATATAAGTCATCAAATTTTTAAACTGTACACGGCTATAAAACCGGAAGTGAACATAGGACAGCAAATATAAAAGTATGAATAGATAGCCAATGTCAGTAACGTTTGATCCTACAAAGGTCAAGGTCAACAAAGGTCAAGGTCAAAAATTGAAAATTGTGAATTTCCAAAACCTGTTCCTTTTTTAGAACTAAGAAGCTGAAACAATCTAACTTTTAAGACAAATTGGCTCAAAGGATGATGTAATTGTATGCAAAGATTCATTTTAAACAAATGTATTGTTTGCGAGTTATGCCCCTGGCCAAAAATGTCAATAATGAGAAATTTACTCGGGTGTGCCACGCCCACCCCATTTTTTTGGCATAAGTTAATAGATATTCTGAATATTATATTGTGTTCCACATTTAAAGCTTCTACATCATACAGGTCAAAAGATATAGGTCAACAAAAGTCAATAAAGGTCAAAATTGAAAATATGGAAATTTTAAAACCCGTTCCTTTTATGGAATTATAAAGCTGAAACAACTGAGCTTTTAACACAAACTGGCCGAAATAAGGAGGTAATTATGTGCAAAGTTCCTTTTTAAACAAATGTATCCTATGTGAGTTATGCCCCTTTCCCAAAATGTAAACAATTAGTAATTCAACCCGGATGTGCCACGCCCACATCAATTTTTTTGTCATAGGTGAATTCCTATTCATAATGTCTAGTTGTATTTTAAATTCCAAGCTTCTACATCAAATAGATCATAAGATATACATACACCAAGCTCAAAGAGACACATATTGTAAAAAAAAACTCAAATCTGAAAACATCACGAATTTCAATTTTACTTTAAAAAAAACGATTGTTATATATCAATGTAAAGTGCATGAGAAGCACATTAGGTAACCGAAAAAATTAACCCTCTATGTTCATTAGGTCACATGCTAGAGCAGTCCAAAGTTGCGAATTTGGCTTTTTACGGACAGCTATAAAACCAGAAGTTTATGTCGGAGGTCAAATGTCAAAGTATCAACTGATACTCCCATCGTTTTTTGCGCAATCGATTGCAGAATACATACACATCAAATTTGAGCATATCAACATTTACAGTGAGGCCCCATTTTGAGTTTTACGAAAGTGTGTTTTTTCAATATGGCGGCCTTAGTATCACTTCCGGTCAAGATTTTATTTTAAAATCGGCCATAGAATTTTATTTGCTAAAGATCAGCTAAATTTTGTTGACCTACATAAATTACACAGGAAGTTATTCAACCGGAAGTAGATTTGAAATTCAGTCGCTTTCGGCAAAAAAAGTATGCAACGAATTTTTGAAAATCGAAAATTTTCAACTGCTATCATTTGTCCTTTGTTGCAAGAAAAACGATGCAGAAAACCCCGAACAAAATCGGTTGATAAACACGCCCTCTAGAGTCCATTTTCCGTTTGTTGCAACGTTGCGTAATGTTTCTCAGAAAATTTTCGTTTTATATTTAAACTGTGATTAGCCACAAGTTACAAAACGGCATGAAGTCCGTTTTCACATACCTATTGCCATTGCCGAGAAAACTGGCCTGCCGTAGAAGAAAAAAAAAAAAAAAAAAAAATCAATTCGAAAACAAAGCTGTTCTAATAACAGTACTGATGCAGGGCGGGTTACGACATTCAGGTACATACGAAGATGGTCTATTGCAATTACTTAATGTAAAGACCTTTCTGCATGTCTAAATGCTAACATCCAAAAGTGCCTGGAGTTTAAAGTATATTTACTAGGAATAAAAGAATGTTTGTCAATTAATAAAGAATAAGTTTGATGAAATTCAGATCAGAAATGAGAAAGTTGGCAATGTGCATGCGCTCAACAAAAATTCAATATTTCCATCAAATTTAGAATTGAATTATACACATACATACCAAGTTTGATGAAAATCGGATAATAAATAAGAAAGTTGGCAATTCGCATGCGCACTACTCAAATTCGATAATTCCATCAAATTTAGAATTTGATTATAGACATACATACCAAGTTTGATGAAAATCGGATAATAAATAAGAAAGTTGGAAATGCGCAGGCGCACTTCGCAAATTCGATAATTCCATCAAATTTAGATTTTGTTTATACACATACATACCAAGTTTGCTGAAAATCGGATAAGAAATAAGAAAGTTGGTAATGTACATGCGCACTACACAATTTCGATAATTACATCAAATTTAGAATTTGATTATACACATACATACCAAGTTTGATGAAAATCGGATAGTAAATAAGAAAGTTGGCAATGCGCATGCGCACTACGCAAATTCGATACATCCATTAAATTTTGAATTTGATTATACACATACATACCTAGTTTGATGAATATTGGATAAGAAATGAGAAAGTTGGTAAATTAAGTGGAGGTATACCTTTAATAAGCTACCGTGAGCTTAAACTACAGTATAACATGATTCAATCCAAAAAATTTTTAACTGCTATCATTTGCCCTTTGTTACAACAAATACAACTAGAACCGTTATAACGGTACCGAAGCAGTGCGCATCCAACCTGATACATCGATAAAACGTTGCATTTTAAAGTCACAATGGGATTTCTTACCGGAAAGAAAAGCATGTAAACGTTCAATAGTAGAAAAAATCGTTTAAACCGTTTACCGTTCGGTAGTGAAAAGACGCATGAATTTGATACCATTCGGTACTAAAAGGTGTTAACATTCGGTAGTAAAAAGTCGAATTTTCAAATAGCTGTAAAGTTAAAAGTTCAATTCGCACAACAAAAATGAAAATATTTTTGGAAAGGTACAATAATTTGTGTTTCGGCCAAGAGGTCAACAGAGGTCAAATAAAAGAGAATATAAGCCTTAAAAGTGTTAAAAATTGCTGTTTTGGGACGTTTGTAAAAGCGAAAATATATGTCGGACATCAAAGATAAAAGTATGAATGGATATCGTAGATCAACAAACTTTGACCTTCTAAAGACCAAGATTATGCATGTAAATGGTCAAAATATCAAAATATAAATTGTAAATCCTATTCCCTTTTTTAAAGTAAAAGGCCTAAACAAAATGTAACTCTATCAGACATTGTCCCAAATAGTGCTTTAATTTTTTGTAAAATTTCGATTGTGAAAAATGCAAAATTTTCGAGTTATAACAATTTGAATTATTTATGGTAAAGGTAAAAGTAACCCAGATTTGCCACGCCCACTGCAAAAATTTTGTATTGTCTGTAATAATGTGTACAATGTCAAATGATGTTCAAAATTTCAAGTGTTTACAATCATAAGATCATGAGATATTCGTAGTTAAATGTTTTTTTAAGGCAACGGTGACTGTCGGTGGATTATAGAAACCGTTAAAATTACGCAAAGTTACTATAGAAGTCAATACAAAATTTTCAAATTCAATTTTAATCAAAATACCAAGTGTTATATATCATTTCAAAGAATAGATCGCGTGTAATAAGGACTAAAGATAAATTTTCGCTTATATAAATTAGGTCAGTTGATAGACCTTTTTTTAAAGTTAAAAATCGCGATTTTCAATTGGCTGTAGAACCGGAAGTTAACGGAGCACGACAAAAGTGAAAATATTATCGGATATATCTCGTAAGGGGCAACAACTTTTGTTCAGGTCAAAAGGTCAACAAATGTCAAATAAAAGTAATATGAGCCTTTGAAGTTTCGAAAATTGCTGTTTTGGATGTCTGCAAAACCGGAAGTATATATCGGACATCAAAGATCAAAGTAAGAATGGTCATCCTTAGTCAATGAGCTTTGACCATGCAAAGGTCAAGGTCATTCATGCTAAAGATCAAAAATGAAAATTTATAAAATTGTTAAACTTATTCCCTTATTTAAAGTAAAGAATGCAAACAACTGTAATCTTATCACAAATTGTCCTAAGCAGTGATCTACTTTCATGCAAAATTTCTAGGGTGACAATTGAAAACTATGAGAGTTATAACAATTGCAAATATTTCAGGTAAAGGTAAATGCACACCGGATGTGCCATGCCCACTTCAAAAATTTTAATTTGTCTGTGATGATGTCTACATTGTTAAATAATGTTCAAAATTTCAAGTCTTTACAATCATTAGATCATGAGATATTCGTAGTTAAACTTTTTTTAGGGCAACTGTGACTGTCGGTAAATTATAGACACCATGATTTTACGCACAGTTACTATAGAAGTCAGTACAAAATTTTCGATTTTTAAAACGCGCAATTTTGATCAAAATATCAAGTGTGATATATCACCAAAAAGGAGATTTCATGCACTCAAAGAATATATAAGAATTTATGTCGTATGTTAATTAGGTCACGTGACAGAGCTCTTCAAAGTTAAAATTTGCGATCTCCAATGGCTGTAGAACCGGAAGTTAACGATGACCAACAAAAGTGTAGATATAATCAGATAGATCTCGTAAGAGGCAACAACTTTTGTTCAGGTCACAAGGTCACCAAAGGTCAAAGTCACTAGATATGAGCCTTAATAGTTTTGACAATTACTGAAAACATAAAACCGGAAATAAAAAAAATACAAAGCCAAAATTCAAAAATCGGCTTCCCATGTTTTGTTAGCAATCGATTGTAGTTTACATAAACATCAAATTTACGCACATCCAATTTTACCCTGAGGCCCCATTTTGAGTTTTATAAAAATGAGTCATATCAAGATGGCGTCTTACACAATACTTCCGGGTCAAATTTTTTGATTCCAAAATCTTTACGGGGACAATTATAACTAATTGCAAAAAGAATTTTTCAAATATCTACAAAATTCCGGAAGTTGAAATTTGAAGTTTGGAGGCGAATGACGTCAAAACCGGAAGTGATATCTAAATTTTGAAAGCATATTTTTGTTCGCAATCAAAATTTTTATCTACATGAAAATTTTCAGATCGATCTCAATAAAATTGTGGAAGTTTAAAAAATGCTTTAAATAAAATCTCTAAAAGTCAGCGACAAAAGTCAAAATTTGAAATTTCTTAAATTGCTATCTTTTAGACATTAGTTCAAAGTAATGAACAAAACAAAAATTATGTTCAAAATAGATTCAGAATAATGGCAGGTATTGGAAAGACGTAATGAACGGTTAAAGTCCTACGTCATTTCCGGTTGGGCGAAGATGTGTCATTTTACATTTAAACAATAGCGACACGCTAAGTATAAGAGATCATGATGTCAGATAATCTGTGGTATGTGCAGTTTTGGCTGGGGAGCGTGACCAGAAGTAGACAAAAAAAAAAAAAAAAAAATAGTCATTTCGAAAACAAAGCAGTGCGTTCAAAGAACGCACTGCAATGAAAGAAACCTGATCAAAATCGGTTGATAAACATGCCCTCTAGAGGCGATTTTCTGTTTGTTGCTAACGTTGCTTCATGTTGCTCAGAAAATGTTTGTTTTACATTCATTCCACAATTCTCCACAGGTTAGAAAACATGTTGAAATCCGTTTTGCCGTTTCCGAGAACTAAGCTCCCGGGATGAAGAAAAAAAATAAATAAAATAAACAGTTAGAAAACAAAGCAAAGTCCCACAAATATTTATAGGAAAGCCCACCTTCATTAGAAACTATGTAAACAGGCGTGTTCAATGATTTCTTGCTCACGTAGATATAAACCTCAACTTGTCATTTTTTGTTGAGTAGAATTACGAGTAAAAAATTTTATTTCCTAATCAGAATCATCACTGACAATACTATGATATATTGCTGACACTGTCTTGAACAATATTCACAACATGTACAGAAAACATTCCGTCATTTTTAAACAAAGATTTATATAAAATTTTCACTGAAAAATCATCTGGCTTTGTTTACATGTAGAGATAGCCTTCACCTTCAGCGTGATCAGGTGCAATGTTCGATAGCGAGTACGGACAATGTAACTTTTATTTTAAAATAAAAATTTCTTTTTCAAATTTTATATAGGGGAGCTTTTCGGATATATACAGATATTTAGGTATAGCCTTACTATATAGTTCAGTTTCTACAGTACCTAGTACAAGACGATAATAAAAGACAGTTCTGTCGTATAAATTATTATTTAATTGTTCATATTTTGAGTTATGCTTTTGAAATTCTTCTTTACGGTTTGAAATGCCACTTCTTGCTGTTCGACCCAAAACAAAATTCAGTTTTATCTTTCTGCATTGGGCACGGCACAGCACATTTTCATAATCTCCAATAATTTGCTGTTACATGCCCAAAGAAACATCAGTATGGAGCCGATTTTCAGGACGGACACACATTGTAACATTGATAATTGTGATAAAATGCAAAACAAAGAATGGTAAATTTCCACGTATGTAGTTAAGTCAATGACCTTAATCTTGAATCGAGGTCATTGACGGTGATAAATCATCAGAATCGACCCTTTTCATGTATCAGCAATCTTTTGTTTTTATAATGGATTATAAACAATTAAGCGATTATATAATTGGTGATAAGTGATTATGATAACTAGATGTCAGATTAAACAGATTTTACTGAGTGTCAGAATACACAGAATGTCAGAGTACTCAGAGGTTTTTAAAGTGACATACGGAGGAAATCAGACGGGACCAAAAAATATGTCGGCTATCACATTTCATTCATAATATCTGTATTTTGCTTTACCTGTTACAGGTATTGTCTAATCCAAAACAGTCTTTCTCTCAGACAATTATGTATAGTTTTATGCAATACCATTGCTCTCTCTCTAAATTAGGAAATTTGAAAAGCTATCTCCAATGACTATAATCTCAATTTAAATATTTTAATGTGTATATATTAATCTGTTAATCTTGTTTATATGTATTTATTGTTATGTTTATTTATATGCATATTATAAATATTACTCTTGTTTATATGTATATAATTAAAACAAGATTCCGTTTACACGGTATCACGCAATTTGATTGGATAACAGCGGTCACGTGAATTTGGTTTATATCTATGTAAACGGAATGTAAATATAAGATCTGCCCCTTAACGGACTATTTTTATCATTGAGTTTGATTGACGTGGCCACTACACACCGTCGATGTCTTTCCTTTAAACGTCACCAGAGCCGAAATCTACACTTCACTGAATGATTACGTTATTTTCCAAATTCCCTCGAATGTGCATTCTCCAAATATCAACAATATCATGATTTTTTAACTTATTTCGAACCTTGGCTTTCAATAATTGAACTTTAAATGTGGCCGCTCCGTCAACTTTCAAGCAGTAGACAGTAGACTATAAATAGGTGACCTACTTATTGCTGATTGGCTGTTCTCTACGACGTCTCTGTAAGTATCAGTTCATTAACGTTATGTTAAAATTTTATGTATTTATGCGACAATTTTGTGCCTTAGTTTGTTGCTATTTTAGATAAATATTTAAACATGTAATCAAGTTGATTTAATTATAAGGAATGACCTGAACATTTTTTCAGTTTATCGATGTATAAACAGAAAAAACCTGTGTACACTTATGTATAAACCGCTACGCAGTGTATATTCCTTAATTATTGTTGTTTTTTTTATATGCATATTATAAATATTAATCTTGTTTATATGTATTTATTGTTGTGTTTGTTTATATGCATATTATAAATATTTATCTGGTTTATATGTATTTATTGTTGTGTTTGTTTATATGCATATTATAAATATTAATCTTGTTTATATGTATTTATTGTTGTGTTTATTTATATGCATGTTATAAATATTAATCTTGTTTATATGTATTTATTGTTGTGTTTATTTATATGCATATTATAAATATTAATCTGGTTTATATGTATTTATTGTTGTGTTTATTTATATGCATATTATAAATATTAATCTGGTTTATATGTATTTATTGTTGTGTTTATATATATGCATATTATTGTTTATATGTATTTATTTATATGCATATTGCTACGGTAATGTAGATGTATATATATTGTTAACCAAAATGTAAGTGAGCATTATGCTCATGCATCAGACACAGACACCATACTGGTAGCATCATCCTCAGTATTGGTTTAAGTTATATATTAAATAGTATTGTTAAGTCTATTGCTTTTTTAGCTTATTTTGTCCACTTATTCAACTTTTACAATTTTATATTGATCGATTCGAAAATTTACAGGTAGATAGACATTTTGATCTATTTTCAAAATGTTGATATCACTTCTGGTTTGACCTCATTTAACTCCCTGAATTTAACAAATATTTGAAAAATTACTTTTGCAATATGTTAGAATTGTTCAATGTATACTACCTACTATATGACCAAAAATTGAAATAACTTGGCCAAAATGAGTCTTTGTTCAACAGTTTCAAAACTATACGACACAATCGCTCTATAATCCAATAAATTTTTAATCTTAGTAATAATCTATTAAACTAAGTAATTCTGAAATACGCTTAGAAACATTTTTCAATAACTACTTAGTTCAATGGATACATCATGGCCATTTTTATGTCCAGTCTACTTTTACAAGGCATTGTGTCTTCAAAAACAGTAAAGAATAGGAATAATATGTTAATTACATTTTGAATGAGACAACTACAGGTGTGAGGGTCTGTTTATTTCTAGCAATGCAATGGTATTCCTGTAGAATCGGTAAGCTTACATCATTGATATTTCGTCTGTGAAGCATTAAATTGAAAATTTCAAAAAACCTTTTAGTTTGTTAATACAATAAGCGATGAATCATGTATATCTATTTTGCTATATTTTTTATTGTGTACAGTAATGATCATTCTTGAATACCCAGTATACAAGGCAAGATACACAATTTTTTTCATTTAATTGTAGTAACAATGTCAAGTTTTCTCACAGTAATATGTGATTTATTTTGTAGCTACTTGGTGTGATGAATTATTTCTACTAATTCCTCAGCAAATTATTGGTTGTTACTAGACATTTCCATCAAAGTCAAATGATTTGATCAGAATTCAAAGACTATGGAGCCAGACACCTTAACTGTACAAGCTATTAGCTTCATTAATACACTTATAGAACACACTTATAGAGTCAAAACTACATTGAAAACTATTAGAATAGACAAAATAAAAAAAGAGATAAGAATTTGCTAACCTTCTTAATAATAGTCTTAATAGTAGTCTTAATTTGTAGCAAATTTGATTGCATGGTAATTGTTTTTATATGAAACTGATGACAATAGGAATTTACAATGAATGGATATCAAGGATTTTCAAATATAACTAACAATGATAAAATGGTGACTGTTTTATTAACAACACAAGAATAGATTTGTCTATGAAGTGTCTCACTAAATTAAAGATAGCTTGCCAGGCAGTCAGAAATAATGACTGTGACTTAAATAAGAATTATGTGATAGATCTTCATAATCAATGGGACAAGACATTTGGAATGAGACAACTACAGGTGTGAGGGTCTTTCTAAGGGAAATATAAGAGAGGCAGATGGCATCCTGTCAGTAAGTTGGACTTCTCATGCAGCTCTATTTTTCGTGAATATTTTTATAAAAGTTGAGAATTAAGTTAGATTTTTATGACCAGTTATTTTCAAACATATTTTAGTTTCAATTTTGTGCTATGCCAGCAAGGGTGTTTTTTTAAGATGGCCTTGTTTGATGACGTCATTTACTTGACGACATTGCAAACATTTTGTGTTTTGTGTTTTCCTTAAATTTTTCACAATGAATGACTTTCTTATGAATTTCTCAGATTTTGACAGCGACAGTGAAATAGACTGTCCCCATTTAATTTCTACAAGATCCGTCCATTCAACCCCAGCTCGACTGACCAAAACTTCATCTGTGAAAAATGTGAGCCCAAAGTCTACCATTGGAATTCAAACTAGGCCACCAGTGTAAGTGTATAAGTGTTCGAAGTGACGTTTCTTGTTGTTATGCGACTGATAATTCAAAGTTTGAAGCTCACTACCAGCTGTCAGAAATGATAACAAAGTCTGTAGTGGTTTAATATGTGAAACCAATCATCAAATCGTTACTAAGATCTCATCCCAAGTTTCATCAAGATCGGAAAAGAAATGTAGTCTCTATCAGACCAACAAGCCTAATTAGATGCATTGAATTAATTCAAGTGCCATAACTCCAAAACCATTCATCCAATTATTACCATTTTTGATCTTGAGATCTCATGAATATATACATGTATACCAAGTTTCATCAAGATCAGACAGAAACTGCACCTTGTATCATGATTACAAGCAAAATTTGAAGCGTTTTTACTCAGCTATGGGCAATAACTCAAAACTTTTCATCCGATTATGACCAAATTCAAACTTGACCGAGATCTTATCAATATATACATGCATACTAAGTTTCATCAAGATCAGATAAAAATTGCAGCCTTTATCATGCATACAAGCCAAATTTAACATGTGTTTACTATGTCAAGGGCAATAACTCTGAAACTGTTCATCCGGCATTTCCATGTGGGCGTATAAAAACGGATGATAATTTAATAAATCTGAAAGAAAGAATTTGAATGTTTGTGAAATCGCCCCGTTAGGGCCCCATACATCTTGATCGAACAATTATCAATTGATGTGTTAACGCTGAATTTTATGACCTGAAAGGCACATGCAGATTTCTATCGATGTTTTGATTGGCTAATAACAGATGAACCAATGAGATCACAGGACATTTCATAAACAGATTTCAACACAATTTGTGGAGGAATTTGACACGAATCAGATCCTATCATATCTCTTATCTATATACCAGAAACATTATTTTACCATGTGATATGGAAATTAGAAGACCTGATAAATTTTTTTGCTGCTTGTTTCTCCACGAATATACACATTGGATTAATAGCATTTGGTGAACCTAGTAATGTGCTTATTTTTCTGCAAGGATTTTCATTGATATTATAGTGAATTTTGTGGAAAATTATCTAGAGAAGGAGGATTGAAGCAAACAAAAGATTGAATTTAGGTAAGGTATTTATAGTCAATGTTTAAAGAATCGCAATCTGGCAACAAATTTTTGTATGGATTGAAATATCAAGTCCAAGGTATTGCCGGCCTCAGATGTTTTTGCGTGTGAATCAATGAAAAAATTATAATTTAGAAATGTATTTTTAATCGTCAATATTTTTTAAATCATTTTTTACTTGATATTTCTTAGAGGGAAGAAGTGTCAAAATGTAAATCCACAAACCTTAAATGTCAACCAAAAGACATTCAAATGCAAATGACATTTGACATACATTTGTTTACAATGCAATTTTTGTATTTTCAGAAAAAAGAACACTATGTTTAAAGACAGACAATGAAGAAACCCTTCCAATGATAAATTTTAAGAAAGATTAATTAACTGTTGTTTTTATTGCATCCCGCCATTTTTTGAAACAAGCCTACACTTTTCAGATATTCGGCGGCATATAATTCACAAAAGTGTAGGTGTATCAGAAAAGTGTGCAGGTGTATAGTAAAAAGCGGAGGTTTATCACATAAAGTGTAGGTGTATCAGATAATAACCTACTCTAGAGATCAAAGGATCGAGAAAAGGCATGGGTATAAGTTTATCTACACAACATATCTCGTACTTTTCAAACTTCTTTAACTATAAACAAACCTCATATTTGACTATAAATTCAAAACTTGTGGTGCTAAAACCACATATCAATCTGATTAAACAGAGTATCAAATACAAAGGGTTATGGAATGATCTAGAGGATTGTCACAAATCAGCATCAGATTTTAATATTTTTTGAAGACTAATTCTTGATTATCTTTCATAAGTAAGTCACTTAAGTGTAATACTTCCTTACAATACTGGTATTCATTACGTAACTAAGACTGTGTTACCATACCATTTTATTCATAATACCTAATTGTCGCTTTTGTGTCTCAAGTGTCCATGTTCGTTTTTGTGGGTCATTCCATGTCAAATGACCCAAAAAAAAGTAAAAAGTAAACTGTACCCCCTTTGATTTTGCTGAAATTTGGTTTATATGCTTATTTGGGCAGGAAACGCTGATATTCAAAATTTTAGCTTCATCGGACAAATGGTTCCTGAGATATGGCCCACCAAATTTGGGGGATTTTGGCCAAAATAGGCGTGACCACCATTATTTAAATGACCATAGCTCAGTAACCAATAGGTCAAAATTGCTGAAATAAATATTTCTAGAAAGGGAATAGGACAGGGATTCCAAATCTGTCCTTTTTTGACATAGGAGTGTTTTAAAGAGTGATGACCTTTGACCTCGAGTTTGACCTTGTGGCCCTCGTGACCTTGAGATGACTCATCATGAAAAACTGTTCGTCATCAATGACCCATTTTGCACACTGCAATCTTATTTTTGCTGATGCAGTAGCTTCTTGATGAGGTTGAAGTAAGTGATGGTGCTTCAAGAACGTTAGTCTTTTTTCACTTTTATCCTTTGAAGATGGCCATTGTAACTGCTTAGCAGGTGCTTGTGGATGCATGATATCTATCCTACTGTCCCTCAATTCTTTTGAAATTTCGTCTACCATACAGATCCCTTGATGATCATTGTAATTAAAAAACACACAAAGGACTGAAGCTTTATTTGAAGTGGCACGGATGTCATTGATGTATGATCAGACTGATTCAAAGAGGATGACTATTTGAATCACAGTTAGCTATCTTTACGTAAGTCTTCAGCAGGTTACTTTGTATCCCCAGAACCTATCCATGAACATAATTCTACTTTAAGAGCAAAGACACTAATTTTTAGCCTCACTTTTGCATCACTTCCAGGTTTCTAATTTCGGTGGAATTGAGTCATGTCAAAAATAACCTATACATTATATTAATATCATTAATACAAAACTATTAACCTAAAAAAAATACATACTGGAAGTGACCTACTGGCCCCCATTTTGGTTTGCCTTTATGGCCTTGACCTTTGATGACCTTCATAATTGCCATGATAAAAGGTGACTTTGACCTTTGGGGTAAAACCACAACTTCCGATTTTATTAGGGTCTAAATATGGTCAATTATGCATTTTTGCAGTGCTGTATCTCAAATCCTAATTAATATAGCACCCTACCACTTTCAGATTAATAATGTACTTAATAAATGGTTTCAATTAATATAGCTTTTGATGAGTGCCAAAGTGTCAATTTTGCAATTTTCTTGAAACTTAGAATGCTTCTATCAAAGGAATTTGTCCTCTGATAAATTTGATATTTACAGTAATAATTACTATTGACTTCCGCTTTTACATGATGTTTATATTTTTTATGACTGGCAGGTGGTTCTGGTTTTAGGGGTATCACTGAAAGTTGACATTGGATCGTTCAAGTATTCTAACAGAGATAGAGCAATAATTCTTTCGAATTCATAATGCTGAGATTCTGAGCTTTTTCACATGCATATTTGGAAACTCCAATTGGATTAAAGTCAGTTAATTAGGTGTCAGTATAGACACCTTCTCTCCTATTTCTATCAGAAATGCACTATGTTTGTGTCTATAACATGTTCTGGATGGATTAAAAGGTGTCATGCTGTAAGTTAAACTTACTGAAATACCCTGGAACAACATTCACGACTTTTGTTTCCTCAGATATTCTACAAAATTCTTAAAATTGGTTTATTTCGATTTTCTTTATGAATACTTCACTTTGACCCATATTTCATGAGCAACCAACTCGGCAACGGCGGCAGAATGCATCACCTATTTTCGTGTACAATGTTTGATCTATAAATAAGTCTAGAAAAACATGTTGTATGGATACCGGGTGGTATAATTAACTTCTCTTAGTATTTATCTTTAATATCAATTCATTATAACTAGTGACAATTTCTTCAAAGAACCACGATTTTAAAAAAAAATTAGTGACTGACAAAATAAGATATGTAGCGTGATTAATTGCTAAAAGTCACTGAAACGACATAAGAATATGGTCCACTTTGTGTTCCATAGAAATTTTCTGCTGACACGGAATCCACTAATTGATCACGTGACTTCATTCGTTGGACTACATTCTAACAGACGACACTTGGAATTCCGATTACTGCTTGGGATTATAAGGAAATCCAGCCGATAAAAAATGGTGACTTTGGTAATAAGTGAAATACGTCATTTTGTATTTGTCAAAGTATACATTAATACATTTTACCTTGCTTGAAACTACTGGATTCATTTTACTAGCTGATATTGTAGAGATAACACATGTTTATCAAAACAAGCAAGCAGAGGTCACGCGAGGTCGCACATGTAAATTATTAATTATTTCCGGAAATCCACGAAAAATAGGTTAGCACGAAATTAGGTTACTTAACTGTATGTGTATAATCCAACTCTAAATTTGAAGGAAATATTTAATTCTTGTTCTGTGCATGCGCATTATAAACTTTCTTGTATCTTACCCAAATTTCATCAAACTTCAGATGTATGTGTATAATCAAATCTACATTTGAAAGAAATATTTAATTTTTGTTGCGCGCATTCCTATAGTTCACATTACCAATTTTCTCATTTCTTATCCAAATTTCACCAAACTCTAATATGTATAGTCTATTGAATTGCATGAATATATTAGAATATTATATAAATTATTTTGACATATATCTAGTAGTGATGATTCTAAAAAGAAAAAACAGGCAGCAATAACCAATCACAGAAGACTTTTTGATGGGATCACCAATACCACTAGCACAGTGATTCATTTGATGTATACTGAACTTGGTGTAATAAATAATAAAACTTGACATCAAATACCATCCTTTAATACCCAACGTTTCGTCAAAAAAGTTTTGACTTCATCAGGGGAAGAAACAAACTACAAATGGTGGAAGGCAGTAAAGATTAAAATTACAATATGACCTCATAAGGTTTATGACGTCACAATCTTAGAAACCACATAACAAGAGAAGGGTCAAATCACAAAATGGTGGGAGGCAATTTGATTCGTGAAAACCAGACCTCAGAAGATTTAAGACATCAAAATCTTAGATACAACATAACAAGTATGTAATGATAACTTCAGGATTTGCCAAAAAATCTAAAGAGAAAGGGAAAAAAAGGGGGGGGGGGGGGGAATACACTAATATTTAGCAATTTTGAAACCTCCTGGTTTGAGTTCATTCAATCCATACGGCCATACAGAGTCAAGTCTATGAATCCACAGAGTTTCTGCACTGTCTAATTTGCTTTTGCTTTCATTGGAATTTCCTCAAGAAGTGTGCATTTATAATCATGACCAGGTTGGTTAAAATGGGGGGCAATATGAGGAGCTTTAGGAACCTTTTTCAATGTAATATTGCTCCTATGTTTGTTATGTCTAATATTGAAGGAGGTTATTGTCTGGCCAACATACTGAAATTTACATAATTCACATTTCATGTGGGCATATAACAAATTGCTTTATAGTTTTACTGTAGTTTGTAAACTTTCAGTCCTTGTCTTTTATACTGTCTTAATGAATAGGCTTACATGCAGAGCCAAGTCTGAATGAGATAACAATTCATTCAATCATGAATTTGAAAATTATTTTCCTTTTCATTATGCGAAAGTCAAAAAATTAGGATGTGACTGGAGCTTTTCAGAAATATAATCTAACATTGTCAGCATCTTCTATTGCTATCAGAACAAAGAAAAGTAAATTTTAAAATACGATTTTGTGGGCTTGGAATATCCATGTTTTCATACATGATGTATGAATACCGGCTTAGAAAAAGTTTTAAAGAAACTGAATTACTTTTGCAGTGCTTAAGGGGTATAAATTGCTACAGTATTTAAAGCTGAATAAAGAAATTTCGAAAACAAACTAAGACTCCCACAATGTCAGTTGACAAGAAAAAAGCAGATGTCTAAATGTCAAAAAAGATATAATTGGCCTCCTAAATCAAAAGGTTAAATATTTATTTTAACAACAGTAATTGTACATTACATTTTATATAACATTAAATTCTTTTTTATATTATGTGACAAGCTTATGTTAGAACTGAAGCTCTCAAAAGTAAACAGAAAGCCTCACATTTTACTCATGTGTTTAAAGACCAGAACTAAAATGACAACTTTGCTCAAGGCAAACTAAAGCCCATCAGCCCAAGATCCTATCAATGTGTCATTTCGGGGTTACATTAGGTTGCATTGTTCTCTATAGTTAAAAGCGTTTAACGTGTACTTCACATGATCAAGCATTTGTTGAGGGCAGATTTTGACGTTATGACGCCAAATGGTTAATTTACATTAAGCTGAAAATGGAAATGTAAAAGGGTGTTCATTCAATGCACGAGAATTTCACCATGACAAAAACCGAATTGGCATAACTTTTACCTAAATTGCTTTCCAATAGTACGAGTGACAGTCATACTTTAGACGCCAATAGTGTAATTAGCACTCCAACAGTTACTTTAGGGCGCCAATAGTGAAATTAGGGCTCCAATAGTCAAATTAGAACTCAAATAGTGAAACACAAACAAACAACACTTTGAATTTTATTCTAAATTCATAGAGTAACCGTGATTTTCGCACCATTGCGCTTCATTGTCAGTTTAACGCGTTCAGTTTTATCCATTTGCAGTTTTTCATCATCATCGTCTGTTGGTGTGGATTTTCTAATCTTTTTTCCCTGAACAACATCATCTACTACTTTCAATAGCTCTGTACTGGTTCTCTTGTACCTGAAATTGCATTCACAACTAATAATAATAATAATAATCGCTTTTACACCAGGCGTAATTCGGCGTGTTTTTCAATTTAGCACTTGACACAGATTGTGCGAATTCTTATATCAGCAAGTGCAATTATAGGAACTAGTACACATCCCCAGGCATTGGTTTTTAAGGATTGGTGGCGTTACCAATCGGGTCACTGGAGAATCAAAATCATTTTTCGAATTCACGAATTTCACGAATCAGGATGATGGAATGGATACCCCTCGCCCCCGCGTAACCAAAAGAATATTTACCCAGTCGATTTGTGTGGCCCTTTCTTTTGGCTATTAACTGTTCGTCTATACCAGAATCATACATTCTAGTGGCAGTGGTTGCTCGTAGTGAATGGTTCGTATGGAAGCCATCAACACCAGCGTTGGCACACAATCTCTTCACAACCCCAGAGAGGGTATGGCGTCCTACTGGCACAGCACAGTACCAAGTATCTCGTTTAGGATACTTCAATGGTCGAACGTAATAGGCGTTGCAGGTTTTTGGTCTAAAAAGACAATTAAATCATAAACATAAATGGTTCACATATTACACAATGGATGTTTGACTGGAATGTAGATCATCCCCCGGACTACAAACAAACAAACTTACCTTTTGATGCACAGCTGACGGGGCTTTTATACTCGAAGCCGAAATGTACGCATATTCGGTGCAACATCTCGTTATTTATTTAGACATTTTTATGTTTTCGAATTTACACTTTAAACTAAGAAATTTATTATAATTATAACTCACCTTAGAGACATATACTTTTCGTATAACCGAACAAGACATCTGGCTGGGTTTTCTTGGTTTGGTCCAATTTCGACAGTTTTCGGTGTCAGATCTCTGTGTGAAAATCCACCATTATTCGTCTTCACTATATTTTAAATGTTTTACACCATTCCGTAGTATGATGGTGATATTTGATTTATCGCCGATTTTTAACGAGTGGTGTTCTTCGCCGCCTCGTAAACAAACATTGATCCCATTCAGATAAAACACAGTGTCTCTAACTTTTGGGGCGTGTCTTCACCCAAAAGGCCCTGTTCCCAGAGCATGTCCTCCTGATCTCTCGTCATTATATCCGCCTTTTTCTTATGTACACCTATTCCGCTTTGTGCAAAGGATCGCATTTTGGCATCTAATATCTTTCGGAGTGATAAAAAGTTGAAATCTGTATTAAAATTAATATTGCGTGAATTGTATTCTCTTGATAATCGCCACCTCTTTGATTTTTCACTTCCGTCACGAACAATAATACTTGATCACACAGGTCATTGTCATTCAGTTCCAAAAGTTTATCACCAATATTATTTCAAATTACGTGTCGGTCTCCGTACCAGGAATCAAAAATCCGCACTACCCACTGACACTTTTTTTCTGTATTTTTGTTGATGGCAACTCTTTTCAAGGAGGTCATTTCAATTTTGGACAAACGGTTTCCCAAATCTACCTGTTGTCGAACATTTAATTGTTGACTGGGGGATACTCTGCTCTCTTTAGTTGATTGAACATTGCCTGCTTCAAATTGTTGAGTGGTCTGAAGTAGTTCTTCATCAGACGAATTTATGTGGTCTACGTCAAGTGAATGCTCCAAATTAAAGTTACCCACAGGGGCTACCATGTCGTCTTGAAAGTCTTCAAACCTTGGGCTTACTTCGCCGGAGTCTAAAGTATTTTAAGCATCTTCAGAAAAAGTAGTGGGTGAGGAAAAGGTCGTCTGAATCCGACATAATTTGTTGTTGTCAATAGTAAGATACGTGAACGATCCACATGCAGCTTTATAGGGCGCCAATAGTCGAATTTAGGTTTAAGTAGGATAAACTCCTTTAACATGCTAATAGTTTTGACCTATATGAAGTCGTCAGTCTAATCGGCCTCCGACATCATATAGGTTGAAACTATTGGCGCGTTTTCAAAGTTTATCCTTTACATATCAAACAAAGCTGAAACATTAGGAAGTCCATCACCACCGGATATTCTGCAATATCCCTATGCCAGACATGGTACATCAAAGGATAGGCTTTTCCCCACTCTTTATGTAAAGCTCAACTGTATTGCTGTACATTGCGTCATAAAAACATGCAACTGCAGTGAGCTTAACAAGGTCAAGTTTCGTTTCTTGACGCCCTATATAAAGTCATAGGATGTTAAAACCATATGACTATTTGTCAGTAAATGACAAACTCCTGAAATGACACGTTCCATTCATTAAAATTCATTAAAATCGATTAAATATTCTAATGTGCCCACCAACAAAAGCCCATATATGAACCATGTGTAAATAGATTGAAATTGGATTGATTTTGGGAAATGATTTAAAATAACCCCTGCTTGCACAAACATAGAAAATATTGGAGAAAAAATAAATATATTACATTAAGCAATATTCATGGTATCATGGTCATTCTGAAGGTAAATAATGTACTTGGAGCTTTTTGTGTCATTATCATAACATTCATCAATTTTGTGATCATTCATAATTTAAGGTCATTCAAAGACATCATGTATTTTTTAATTCTTCTGACATTTGGAAAATTAAGATCCAATCAACCTTATTCAAGGACTTAATTTAATTATCCCAAACAAGGTTGAATAGCCAAAAATGTTAATGTGGGTGCATCAAAATAATCACAAATTTATGTTTGATTAAATATTGTAATTTCCTTCCAGATAAAATCAAATGAATAAATAATTCCTGTAAAAACTGATTATAATTGGTTGAAAAGAGAGGAAATAGTTGAAGATTAGACTTGGAGCATGCAACGAATTGCTTCATTAAATTTTCATCTGGAGGTGAAATGATTATCTGATTATTGGCTTACTGTAGTAATTATCAATTTTTATTCTCACCAAATAGTTTCACTGTCTCCTGTCGTGTTAAGTAGTGAAAGTTCGATGAAGGCCTGCTGTTACTCTAATGAATCACATAGGGGAATTTCTTTTGTCTTCTTAAAAAATATTTCGAGAAAAAAATCTGACTTAATAACTAACATTATCATAATGAGCTTCTTTTCTCTTTCTGCTGGTCACAAATTAAATAGTGTTCTTTTTAATCCATGTGTTGTCAAAGAACACATTACTCTTATCACAAATAACAAGTGTTCAAAAGGATATGTAATTAATTCAATACACCAAGTGACAATATAATATATGAATTTCACACCATCAGCTTTCATATATTGACATGTAACATTGGTGATGATTATGTTTCATTGTAATTTCATGTTAAATTCACATTAAAAGAAAGTTTAAAGGCAAAGCAGGGGTTCAAATGAGCACTTTCCCATTAATCATTGTTCGAAAATTCTATTGGACAACCTAAATCCACAAAGACATTGCCCAGCCTGCAGCCAACCTCTCTTATCAATTTTCTTTTATATTCAAAATTTTACTTTTACCACTTAACAATAGTATGAAGTATATCATTATATACTTTATACATAGTACAAGTGTAATACTAATCTTACAAATCAGGAGTTTCACGCCCATCTAATCTAATGTTATGTGTAATGCTTTAATAAAATCATTTAGTAACTTTTCTTTAGCCTGTAAATATTCGGTTATTGCCTTCTCGATGGGTCTACTTTGTAATATATTTCATATCTTTATATATTTAAAAAATTAAGACTTCCAGAAAATTCATGTTGATGAGACACAGTTCTTTTTTCGAATCTACATGTAATATGAGATATGATAGCAATTTGAAAATCAAAAATTTGTCGCAGACAAAAAAAGAGTTTCTGTTATAAGTCCAATTTTTTGTAAATTTTAGATGCAAAGACCGATCACTTAAGTACACAATATGATACAGTCAAACTTTTGAAATCACTTCCGGTTCAACTAGTTCATATAGAGCAACAACAATTGATCGGAAGTCAACTTTATTACAAAAGATAGTCGACCACAGCCATATACGCCCACTATGGCATGCGGATGGTAAATATTTAGGATTTACGGGCAAGGGCAATAACTCTGCTTCTAACAGTCGAAAATAGCTCAAATGCGAACTTGATCTTCGTTTTATGAATATGTATACACATACCGAATTTCATTTGATTCCATCAAAAAAAGAGCGTTAACAAGCAAATGTTGACACACGGCCAGACCTTTGTTTCATGAGTATGTATGCACATACCGAATTTTATTTGATTCCTTCAAACAATTGATGTTGATAGAAGCACTTACTGTATAGAGGTTCAAGGGCGATAACTCCTCAAAACTAACGTATTAGGCCTAAATCTTGAAAAAGCCTTAAATTTAATCAGAAGTAAACTAAACTTTCTCAAACCTTTCGATTTAGGTCCAATAACATCCATTTTAAGTTTCATCAAAATCGGTTGAAAACTAAGAGAGTAATAGCATATTCAAGATTTTGGGCCAAGGGCAATAACTCTGCTTCTATCGGTAGAAAATAGCTCAAATTCGAACTTGATCTTCGTTTTATGAATATGTATACACACACCAAATTTCATTTGATTCCATCAAAAAAATCTAGTTTTTAGAGCGTTTACAAGCAAATGTTGACGGACGGACAGGGGTGCCGACAAAATACGTCCACATAGAGAGATGTTGGCGTACAAAAATGAAGAAAAAAGAATCCTGATAGGAAGTGAAATTTTGGCCGCCATATTGATTTGACACACTTTTGTAAAACGAAAAATGGGGCCTCTATGGAGAAGTGGCCGTATATAATTTTGATGTGCATGTCAACTGCAATCGATTGCCAACGTAAATTAGGAAGCCTATTTTTGAATTTCGCTTTTGCTTTTTTGCAATTTCCAGTTGAATTTTTTCGAAGTTTGAAGGCTCATGACCTTGACATTTGATGACCTTGACCTTCATTGGGTCAAAGGTCATTGACCTTGGCTTTCAGTTGATACTTTCATATTTGACCTCTGACATCTACTTCAGGTGTATGGCTGTCCAAAAATTTCAAATTCGCAACTTTGCACTGCTCTAGCAAGTGACCTAATTAACCTAAAGGGTTAATTTTTTCGGATTAATTGTTTTTAAAGCAAAATTGAAATTGGTGATTTTTGAAATTTGAGTCTTTTTTACGAAATATTTGCCTATTTCAGCTTAGTGTATGTATATCCTATGACCTATTTGGTGTAGAAGCTTGAAATTTGGAACACAGTTAGATTTTTTTAATATTAATTGACCTATGTCAAAAAGTTGAGGTGGGCGTGGCTTATCTGGGTTAAATTACTCGTTGTTTACATTTTGAAGCAGGGGCATAACTCACATAGAATATATTTGTTCAAAAGGGAACTTTCCACTCAACTACCACATCCATTTGGCCATTGGAACAGGGTTTAGAATTTTCATATTTTCGATTTTTGACCTTGACCTAGGATCAAAGGTCATTGACTTTGGCTTTAGATTGATACCTTCATATTTGATGTCCTCCGTCAATTTCTGGTTATATACCGTTCGTATGACTGATATCTCGTGACAGAGGCCTTTATTGACCTTCACAAGGTCAAAGGTCATTGACTTTGGCAATCTGCCGATTCTTTCAGATTTCATGTCCGAGATCTTCTTCTCACAACCTTCCAAATTGAGAATTTTTTGACTGCTTTAGCACATGACCTATTTAATGTAGAAGAATGATTTTTTCAGATTTCCTAGCAAATTGGCACATTAGCAAAGTCCCACCAAGTACCATGAGTGGTTCCAGTGTGTTATTGATTTGTCAATTTTTTTTTTTTTTTTCGATTTTCCAAAGGGCACACAGCCTAGGCTTCGTCAACTGCATCAACATTTCTACATTTGTGGAGCTTCTGTCGTTGTTAATGAATATAAATTGGAACATTTTTGCAAAACTAGAAGTGCCACAGGTCAACATGTGCAAAAAGTCGAAAATCGGCTCTAGAAGGTGCATTTTTGCAATCTACCTGTAATTTCTGACCTGATAGCACTTAAAAAAATTACAAAATTTGAAAATTCATAGCGCACTTTTTTCCATCAAATTTTCAATTTTTTGCAACTTTTTTGTTTTTGCCTAGATTGATCTGAAATTTTAAATGCAAAGAAACTTTACTATTGTTAATAGCATGGTACATTGAATTTTTTTACATCTGTTACGTTTTTAAACAGGAAAGCGTCTGAATTTCAAATCAACTTCCGGTGTAATTTATGTAGGTAAAAAAAATTTAGCTGATCTTTAGCAAATAGGATTCTACAGCCGATTTTAGAATAAAATCCAGACCGGAAGTGATACTTCGGCCGCCATATTGAAAAAAAAAACTTTCGTAAACTCAAAATGGGGCCTCAGGGTAAATGTTGATATGCTCAAATTTGATCGATTGCGCAAAAAACATTAAAATCCAGATTTTGAATTTCGCTTTTGCTTTTTTGCAACTTCCATTTGATTTTTTTCAAACTTTAAACGCTCATACCACGTGACCTTAACCTTTGATGACCTTGACCTTTATAGAGTCAAAGGTCATTGACCTTGGCTATCAGTTAATACTTTGACATTTGACCTCCGACATGTACTGCGGGTATTATAGCTGTCCGAAAACAGCCAAATTCACAACTCTTCTAGCACATGACCTAATTCGTGAATCGCCAACCAGAACGTAAGCCTCACCTATTAAGTTACGCTTGATGACGAGTGGAGGTAAGACAAACAATGTCACAACAACGCGTCTTTAACGATATAGTTCGGGTTTGTCTTTAGTCCTCTTTGTCTTCTATGCAGTATTTCAAGCGATGGCAAGTCTTGATTCCTCTAGCAAATGAAGTGATTGGATTTTTACATTCTACTTTTTGTAAAAAGTGGGCAATGAAGACAGGATTCGCCTAGATTTACCGTCTGATATCAGGCTATCAGAAGCCACACATTTCAATGAAAAATCAAAGCAGTCAAATATTTCAGTGAAGGTTATTTCCAATCCATCAAACGTTTTCCAAAGTTCAATCTCTGCGATAAAGTAATTGAAATTAGTTCAAAATGCCATAAAAGTAGGTTAATGCGAAAAAAATCGAGTACCCTCATTCCATCAACGACAACATTGATATTTCTATCGAACAAGTCAACATATCATTATTATTTAGGCACAGTTATTAGGCCCAGAGCACACCTTCAATTATCCACATGTATTTTGATATTTTCTTCATGTTTTATGAGGTGAATAAAAGCGGATGCACCAAAATGAATAGGCCTATACTGTGTGTGCCTAATAATTAATAAAAAAAAATGTGCCCAATTAACGCCTGTCTAAATGACCATGTGCCTAGGAAAAATATGCCTGATGTACTGTGTCTATTTAGCTACAGGTATTGTCGACGACAATCGATTATCGGTTGTTGAAAGTCCAATGATGTAACTAATTGAGTCCCAACTGAAAGTTGGCGACGTCGGTAAACGTGAAAAAAATCAGTCTTGTTGTTTATTGTTTTTTTTGCCTTGATAACATACAATTTCTAATAGTAAATAAAACTTATTATAAGATTAGGTGACTAAAACAATGAGACCCTGATAATTTGTCACACCTTTGATTAATTTTTCTCGAAGACTAGTTTAAGATTAGGCACGGAAACAAATGAGACATGATTGTTACTATAAATATTATGGTGGTCACAGATTATGCTGAATAAGGTATTAAACCGTAGAGGATAGCAGACAACATTTCAGGGAGGTAGAAAAGAACAGCATAGATGTCACCTATTTGCAAAAATGCATGCTTCACGACACTTCTATTTGTAACAAAATAATAACAACTATCCATTTTCGTAAGAAATACCACAAACCCGATTTAAAAATTATCGCTTAGTTTGGAGAATCTTCCATGAGACCTTGAACATTTGGACCCAATGTCACGGGAATATGACAAATACAAGTGTTTCATCACTTCAAAAATAATATTAGAGATATCAGCAGTATAAGAAAAGCTATTATTGAAGAAATATTATAAAATGTGGTCATGCCATGTTAGCCTTTGTGAGGTAGAGTCACTGTTGTGGAAAACAGCGACATTACCGCTCAATATTATGGTGTCTGCGTTATGTTAACTTGGTTTTTTTTTTTCGTACCTACAACAGGTGCATTACTTACAGCGACAATTTTTTCAGATATACTCTAGTGCCACAGGGACATGTATCACATGGAGATAAGAATACATTTGAGGTTAAAGAAAGGCCACTACTGTATTTTTTTTTTTTGGTACTAGTATTGAAATTACAATTCAAGAATAAAAGTACTGTAGGCTACAATTTTTATTAAAAATACTTAATTAATAGCAAGACTTCTACATGGTTTACAAGTGCTAATACTCCACAAAAACTGCTTTGTAATTTCGGTTCATTCATCAAAAAACTGGTATCGAAATAAAAAAGTAATTTGTTTTCTCAGTGTTGACTTCCAGTGTAATTATCATAAGAATATCATAATTAACAAAACAACTATGAAATTTATAAAGCCTTAAAACATGTACATTTTCATTAAATGTGGCGTGTTCGATTATTAATCGATTACATAATCGATTATGCCTCTCCAATTATTTCGATTAATCGATTATTATTTTCTTCCGATTGCCTTTTACTACCGGGTATAAGTATAGACTCAGGGCCCTATGTTATTTGCTCAAGTTCAAGTGGATGCATATTGATGGCCTTCTGCTTGCTCTTCAAAATTAGTTGTTCTAATAAGGGTTTCACTAGACCTACCCAATGAACTGACATGCACAAGCCTGTCACAACAGGGTACTAGCTAGGCTATTCCTAGAGATCCTTAATCGAAGACCATTTATAAGCTGGCTGGTTTTGGGTTTTGGAAATAGCAGAAAAGTCATGCCGTGCATATCCGCTCTTTATAGAAATCGTCGCTGTCGCAAATTCCATAAATGCATCTTTTCACCATAACTGAAATCCCTGAAAGTCATAAAAAATAACGGCAATAGTCAGACTTCTTGTCTAACCTTCATCTACGTGTTTGGGGTGACGTCACCTACATGTATGACTTGTTTAAAGCAAAGACGTTGATTGGCTAGTGTAAATAAAAGGGGCGTGGTTGGCAATTTGTCAATTAACATAGAGGGTTATTTTTTTCGAATTCTGAATGTGCTTTTCATGCTGTTTCCATTGATATATAACAATTGTTTTTTTAAAGCAAAATTGAAATTCGTGATTTTTGCCATCACCCATGTCGGTCCGTCCGTCCATTCGTTGGTCGGTCCGTTCGTCGGTCGGTCCATCCGTCCACAATTGCTTGTAAACACTCTACAAGACAAAACTTGGCATGAGTGTTCATAATCACCCAAGGATGAACCCTATTGAAAATGAAAAGAATTGAAAAATATTTATTTTAAGTTATTGCCCTTGTTCTTGAAATAGCATTCAATTTTTAGCTCGTAAACACTCTTGAAGGCACAATTCTTGACAGATTTTGATGAAACTTGGTGTGAGTGTTCGTAATCACCCAAGGATGAACCCTATTGAAATTCAGAAGAATTGAAAAATATTTAGTATGAGTTATTGACTTTGTTCTTGAAAATGCTTTCAAATTTAGCTCTTAAACATTAAAAGGCATGATTCTTGCTTGATTTTAACAAAACTTAGTTTCATTATTCATTCCCGCCCTGAAGATTGAATATTTGTCTTCTAGAGTTTTCACTAGCTAAAAATTGAACACGTTTTCAAGAACAAGGGAAATAACTCATACTCCATATTATTCAGTATTGCTCTAAAGAGTTCAAAAGAAGTGTATGACTGAAGGTTGAATATTTCATACTGGTGATTGTTACTGTACTGCTAAATATTTTTGTTCAAAATCAAAGCTGCCAGTGGGCGTATATTACCTTGCCTGGCAAGCTATCTTTCAAATTTGAGTGTTTTTTTTCACAATATTTGTGTCTCTTTGAGCTTGGTGTATGTATATCTTATGACCTATTTGATGTAGAACCTTGAAATTTGACAATTTGACAAAAAAAATTGAGGAGGGCATGGCACATCACGGTTAAATTACTAATTGTTTAAATCTGCATCAGGGGCATAACTGCATAGGATACATTTGTTTAAAAAGGGACTTTGCACACAATTATCTCATCCATTTGGCCAGTTTGTGTTAAAAGCTCAGTAGTTTCAGTTTTATAGTTCCAGGTTTAGAATTTCCATATTTTCAATTTTTGACTTTGACCTTTGTTGACCTTAACTTTTTTAGAATCAAAGGTCATTGACCTCGGTTATCTATCTATACTTTCGTATTTGATGTCTAACGACAGCTTCCGGTTTTATAGCCGTATGCATTTTGAAAATTTGATGACATATATCTCGTGACCTTGACCTTTGTTGACCTTCTTAATAAGGTCAAAGGTCATTGACTTTGGCTATTCGCTGATACTTTCATCTCTGATGTCTGACATCTACTTCCGGTTTAAAGGGATACTACGTCTTATAATACATTCGTCCTGTGGCTAATATTTGTGTTTAATAGTGACCATTGGTTAAATAAGTATACACTTTATCTAGTTTGAAAAAGCGACAATAAAACTATATTCAGAATTTAAAAAAAAAATGAGCAAGCGATGAATCTGTTCAGTTTGAGAAAAAAAGAGTCTTGGTAATCAACGCTAAAACAGGAAACAATTATCTTCTGGTGTATACAAACAAACTTTGCCAATGATTAATATTCGTTGAAAATTGTGTCAGTGGTGGAGTATGCATTCTTAATTATATGAAATGCTTTTTCGCCAAGTCGCTAAATCTACTATGAGGCATTATTATTCCGTCTTCAAAATATGTCTGACAATGTTGAGGTCAATTCAAGAGTAGAGGTCAAGGATGAGGGAAACCCCACTTGAGAGTTACTTCCCCTTGTGGTTACACCGGATTTCCTAGATTCATGATTTGAATATCGCTTAATGGATGTATTCAGTGTTTTATAATTAATTACTTGATTTTGTGGATATATCGGATTATAGAGGGATTTTGATGTATAGTTCGGACACCAGGTAAGTCCACTGATGGATATGTACTGTTATTGGCCAAATTTGAGCAAAATTAAAATTTTATGTTCATCCTAAAACATAGTATCCCTTTAACAAACATCCAAAGACAGAAAACGTTGTAACTTAAGACTGTTCTGGAACTTGACCTAATCAACCTAAAAGGTTGAGTCTCTTGCAATTTGCCACATTAGCAAAGTCCCACGCTGTGCCACTTGTGGCTCTAGTTTTTTATGTTTTGATAGCGATACAAAGGTTACATTAAACTTTTTTCAAAGTAACTTTTGCCCTCTAAAGATCTTCACTCCAATCCTTAGTTTTTGACTTGCACAGAATGAAAAGCAAAAGAGTTTTTAGGATGCCTATTTCAATTCAGGTATGAAATAGGCCAATAAAAAAAGTTAAGTACCAATTATCTACAGGCTAAAATAAGATTACGAATTTATGAAATAAAGTTTGAGGTTACATTATATTTAGACGTCTAGCTATATTAAAAAGATAGCTTGCCAGGCAATGTAACATACGCCCACTACCAGCTGTCAGAAATGATAACAAAATATTTATTGGCTTAATAATGAATTTTCAAATAATCTTAATATCATCTATAAGTCAAGGCAAAAAACTGTTCATAAAATTAACATCAAATTCAAACATGAACAATGTTTCATCGTTGTACACACAAGGGCAATAACTCTGAAACGGCTCATCCAATTACTACCAATTTCTAACTTGACCGAGATCTCATTAATATATACATGCATACCTAGTTTCATCTAGGTTGGATAAAAACTGTCATCTCTATCGTGCCTACAATCGAAATGTGACGCATTTTTACTAAGTCAAGGGTAATAACTCTGGAACCGGTCATCCAATTATTACCAATTTCAAATTTGACCGAGATCTCATCAATATATACGTGCATACCAAGTTTCATCAAGATCAGATAAAAACTGTTGTCTGTATTGTGCATACAAGCCAAATTTGGCGCGTTTTTACTAAGTCAAGGGCAATAACTCTGGAACCGGTTATCCAATTATTACCAATTTCGAACTTGACCAAGATCTCATCAATATATACATGCATACCAAGTTTCATCAAGTTCGGACAAAAACTATAACCTCTATCGCGCCTACAAGAAATGTGAACGGACGGACCGACAGACAGGGGCGATGGCAATATACGTCCACATTTCCATGTGAGCGTGTAAAAACTGGTGCATCAATGTCTATATTATTTATAGACTAGGAGGACTTTGTTTTGTGGTAAAAGTAGGGCTCCCGTAAAATTTCCATAATAAAAGTCATGTTAACCAAATGTCACAAAACAAATATACCTAGAGCCACTCGTGGCACAGAGTGGGACTTTGCAAATGTAGCAAATTGCAAAAGACCCCGAAAAAATCATCCTTGCACGATAATTAGATCAAGCGCAAGAACAGTCTAAAGTTGAGAAATTTTCATTTTTTAGAAGATTCTAATACCGGAAGTAGACGTCAGACCTCACAAATGAAAGTATCAGCAGATAGCCAAAGTCAATGACCTTTGATCTTGTAAAAGAGAAAGTCTAAAAAGGTCAAAATCAAGAGATATACGTCATCAAAATTTCTAATTGCACACGACTATAAAACCGAAAGTTGACATAGGACAGCAAATATGAAAGTACAAATAGATAGCCAATGCCAATGACGTTTGATCCTACAAAGGTCAAGGTCAACAAAGGTCAAGGTCAAAAATTGAAAATTTTCAATTTCCTAAACCTGTTCCTTTTTTTGAACTAAGAAGCGGAAACAACCGAAATTCTAAGACAAAGTGGCTCACAATATGAGGTAATTGTATGCAAAGTTCCATTTTGAACAAATGTATACTTTGCGAGTTATGCCCCTGGCCAAAAATGTCAATAATGAGTAATTAAACCCGGAAGTGCCACGCCCAACTCAATTTTTTTTTAATAAGTTAATCAATATTCAAAATGTTACGTTATGTTCCAAATGTCAAGTTCCTACATACTAGAGGTCAAAAGATATAGGTCAACAAAAGTCAACAAAGGTCAAATCGATAAATGAAAATATCCAAATGTTAAAACCCGTTCCTTTTTTGAAACTATAAAGCTGAAACAACTGAGCTGTTAATACATACTGGCCAAAAGGATGAGGTAATTGTGTGCAAAGTCTCTTTTTGAACAAACGCATCCTATGTGAGTTATGCCCCAGCCCCAAAATGTAAACAATTAGTAATTCAACCCGGATGTGCCACGCCCACATAAGTTTTTTTGTCATAGGTGAATTCATATTCAAAGTGTCTAATTATATTCCAAATATCAAGGTTCTACATCAAATAGATCATAAGATATACATACACTAAGCTCAAAAAGTCGCAAATATTGTAAAAAAAAAAAACTCAAATTTGAAAAAATCACGAATTTCAATTTTGCTTTAAAAAAACGATTGTTATATATCTATGTAAAGTACACGAGAAGCAC
>NW_008708732.1:31593-36768 GCF_000327385.1 Lottia gigantea | reverse complement strand
AAAAAGCAATTGTTCTATATCTATGTAAAATGCATGAGAAGAACATTAAGAAACCGAAAAAATTAACCCTCTAGGTTAATTAGGTCACGTGTTAGAGCAGTCCAAAGTTGCGAATTTGGCTTTTTACGGATAGCTATAAAACCGGAAGTACATGTCTGGGGTCAAAGGTCAAAGTATCAAATGATAGCCAAAGTCAATGACCTTTGACCCTAAAAAGGTCAAGGTCATCAAAGGTCAAGGTCACGAGATACAAGCCTTCAAAAAGTGAAAAAATTCGACCGGAAGTTGCAAAAAAGCAAAAGTGAAATTCAAAAATCTATTTCCAACATTTTTGTCGCCATCGACTAAAGTATACACCAACATAAAAATTTGACCAATCCCATTCTCCCCCGAAGCCCCATTTTGAGTTTTATGAAAAAGTATCAAATCAAGATGGCGGCCGAAGTATTTTTTTCGGACTAAATTTTATTTTAAAATCGGCCATAGAATTAAGATTAATAACGATATACATAATTTCGTTGAAATATTTCAATCACACCGGAAGTTATTCAACCGGAAGTGAAAATCGATTTTCCACTTTAACCGGAAGTGACGCAAAAATTTTGAATACGTCAAATGGTTTACATTAGTGACATGCATCTTTTATCAAAATTTCAGATTAATCCGAAAAAAAATGAAAAATGGTCCAAAAATTTCGAAAATCGGCCAAAAAATGTATGCTACGAATTTTCGAAATTTGAAATTTTTTTAAGTGCTAACAGGTCAGATTTGTAGAAATGATTGTAGAAATGAAAACCCGAAGAAAATTGATGCAAAAATACGCCTTCTAGAACCGATTTTCGACTTTTTGCACATGTTGAACTGTGGCACTTCCGGTTGTGCAAAAATGTTCCAATATACACTTAAGGAACACGTCGCCACTACAGAAGTCTAGAGAAGTTGAATGGTTGCTGCAACTACTGTAGACTAAGCTCAGGAAGGTGTGTAAATTTCAAAAAAAAAAAAAAAAAAAAAAAAAAAGAATTGACATACCGATAACAAACTTGCTTTCAGCAAAGTCCCACAACTAGAACTGTTCTAATAACAGTACTGATACAGGGCGTGTTACGACATTCAGGTACATACGAAGATGGTCTATTGCAATTACATTGATGTAAATACTTTTCTGCATCTCTAAATGCAAATGTTCAAAAGTGCCTAGAGTTCAAAGAAAATTGACTAGGAATAAAAGAATGTTTGTCAATTAATAAAGACTAAGTTTGATGAAATCCGGATAAGAAATAAGAAATTTGGCAATGTGCATGCGCACAACAACAATTCGATATTTCCATCAAATTTAGAATTGGATTAAACACATACATACCAAGTTTGGTGAAATTCGGATAAGAAATAAGAAAGTTGGTAATGCGCATGCGCACAACAAAATTTCAATATTTCCATCAAATTTAGAATTGGATTATACACATACATACCAAGTTTGGTGAAATTCGGATAAGAAATAAGAAAGTTGGTAATGCGCATGCGCACAACAAAAATTGAATATTTCCATCAAATTTAGAACTGATTTATAGACATACATGCCAAGTTTGATGAAAATCGGATAAGAAATAAGAAAGTTGGTAATGCGCATGAACTCTACGCAAATTTGATATATCCATCAATTTTGAATTTAATTATACACATACATACCAAGTTTGATGAAAATTGGATAATAAATAAGAAAGTTGGCAATGCGCATGCGCACTACGCGAATTCAATAATCCCATCAAATTTAGAATTTGATTATACACATACATACCAAGTTTGATGAAAATTGGATAATAAATAAGAAAGTTGGCAATGCGCATGCGCACTACGCGAATTCAATAATCCCATCAAATTTAGAATTTGATTATACACATACATGCAAAGTTTGGTTAAAATCGGGTAAGAAATAAGAAAGTTGGAAAATTAAGTGGGGGTATGCCTTTTTAATGTGCTTCCATAAGCTCAACTTACAGTATAACACGGTTCAATCCATCCTAGAGCTTATTTTATACCACAACTGGACATAAAACAGTCATATAAAACAAATATAAAAAGGAGGGCATCTTTAAAACAACTTAAACTTTGATTTCTATTGGGGTTGACAGCCAGGTTAATCTAGTTAGTCGATTTATCTAATAATAACCCCATGTTAAGTGAATGGGGTTTTGGATTTGCATGTAAGGCATGCATGTTATATATCACTGAATAGCAATTTCTGGAAAATGAGGCAAACCAAAATGGCGGCCTACATGTTACTTCCGGTGCGATTTTTTTTAGTTTAGTAAGTTTGTATTAAGGCTGGTACTATAGTGCATATGTTATTTTGGACATAACTCAATTTCACCAGAAGTGTTACCACCGGAAGTACTAATATCGAAACGGGGAGTGATAAAAAAAAATTTGAATGTGTGCTTTTATTCCACTATGCTGGCAGTCTACACCATGTAAGTTTCAAGACAATCCACCAAATAACAACCGAAATAGTATTTTCTGATTAATTACGGCAAAAAAAAGTATGGAACGAATTTTCAAAAATCGAAAATTTTCGACTAATATCATTTGTCATTTGTTACAAGAAATACGATGCAGTAAACCCGATCAAAATCGGTTGATAAACACGCCCTCTAGAGTCCATTTTCCGTTTGTTGCAATTTTGCGTAATGTTGCTCAGAAAATTTTAGGTTTACATTTAACCTGGGATTAGCCACTAGTTACGAAACGACACAAAGTCCGTTTTCCCGTACCTGTTGCCGTTTCCGAGAAAACCGGCCTGCGCTGGACGAAAAAAAAAAAAACTAGAACTGTTCTAATAACAGTACTGATGCAGGGCGTGTTACAACATTCAGGTACATACGAAGATGGTCTATTGCAATTACATTGATGTAAATACTTTTCTGCATCTCTAAATTCAAATATCCAAAAGTGCCTAGAGTTTAATGTATATTGACTGGGAATGAAAGAATGTTTGTCAATTACTAAAGACCAAGTTTGATGAAATCCGGATTAGAAATAAGAAATTTGGTGATACACTTGCGCACAACAAAAATTTGTTATTTTCATTGAATTTATAGTTGGAATATACACATACATAGCAAGTTTGATTAAATTAGCACAACGCAAATTCAATATTTCCATCAAATTCAGAATTCGATTATACACATACATACCAAGTTTGGTGAAATTTGCATAAGAAATAAGAAAGTTGGTAATGCGCATGCGCACAACAAAAATTCAATATTTCCATCGAATTTATAATTGAATTATACACATACATACCAAGTTTGGTGAAATTCGGATAAGAAATAAGAAAGTTGGTAATGCGCATGTGCACAACAAAAATTCAATATTTCCATCGAATTTATGATTGATTTATAAACATACATACCAAGTTTGGTGAAATTCGGATAAGAATTAAGAAAGTTGGTAATGCGCATGCGAACAACGCAAATTCAATATTTCCATCAAATTTAGAATTGGATTATACACATACATACCAAGTTTGGTGAAATTCGGATAAGAAATAAGAAAGTTGGTAATGCGCATGCGCACAACAAAAATTCAATATTTGCATCAATTCAGAATTTGATTATACACATACATACCAAGTTTGGTGAAAATCGGATAAGAAATAAGAAAGTTGGGAAATTAAGTGAGGGTATCCCTTTAATGTGCTTCCGTAAGCTCAATTTACAGTAAAACATGGTTCAATCCACCAAAGAGCTTATTCATATACTATAACTGGACCTAAAACATGTACTATTAAAAAAATATAAAAGAGAGGGTATCTTTAAAACAACTGAAACTTTGATTTCTATTGGGGTTGACAGCCAGGTTAATCTAATTAGCCGATTTATCTAATAATAGCCCCATGTTAAGTGAATGTGACTTTGAATTTGCATGTAAGGCATGCATGTTATATATCATTGGAAAGTGCAGGATCTCAGCATTTTGAATCTGACAGAATTATTGCTCTACGTCTAATAGGGCACATGTGAGGACGCTTTAAAGATGCAAACTCAACTTTAAGTGACACCCATAAAACTGAAACCACGTGTCAGACACAAAAAATATTAGCATCATGTAAAAGCTGAAGTCAATAGTAAACATTAATGTAAATATCAACGTCATCCGAGGCCAAGTTCCTTTGATAGACGCTTTCAAAGTTTTAAGGAAATTGCAACATTTTCTTTAATGTGACTTTGACATCATCAAATGCCACATGAATTGAAACCATTTATTAAGTACATTAATAATCTGAAAGTGGTATGGCGCTAAATCAATTAGGGTTTGAGATACTGCACTGCAAAAATGCAAAATTGACCATATTTAGACCCCTATAAAATCAGAAGTTGTTGTTTGACCCCAAAGGTCAAATGGTCACTAGAAGGTCAAGGGCAGTCTTTATCACCATGGTCAATATAAAGGTCATCAAAGGTCAAGGTCATGAGTTATAAGCCTTTATACTCTGAAAAAAAACATCAGATCGTACAAAAAAGGCAAAACCGAAATTCAAAATTATGCTTCCCATTTTTTGTAGACAGACATTAAACGTATTGTATGACACAAAAGTTACGCAAATCGAATGATAAATGGCCTCTGAATAGCAATTTCTGCAAAATGAGGCAAACGAAAATGGCGGCCTGCATGTTACTTCCGGTGCGATTTTTTTTAGTTTAGATAGTTTGTATTAAGGCTGGTACTATAGTGCATATGTTATTTTGGACATAACTCAATTTCACCGAAAGTGATACCACCGGAAGTACTAACATCGAAACTGGAAGTGATAAAAAATTTTTGAATGTGTGCTTTTATTCCACTATGCTGGCAGTCTACACCATGTAAGTTTCAAGACAATCCACCAAATAACAACCGAAATAGTATTTTCTGATTAATTACGGCAAAAAAAAGTATTGAACGAATTTTCGAAAATCGAAAATTTTCAACTAATATCATTTGCCCAAGAAATACGATGCAGAAAACCCGATCAAAATTGGTTGATAAACATGCCCTCTAGAGTCCATTTTCCGTTTGTTGCAACGTTGTGTAATGTTGCTCAGAAAATTTTCGTTTTACATTTAAACTGTGATTAGCCACGAGTTACAAAACGCCATTAAGTCCGTTTTCCCGTACCTGTTGCCGTTGCCGAGA
>NW_008708732.1:26553-27412 GCF_000327385.1 Lottia gigantea | reverse complement strand
CCCACAACNTAGAGCCACTCGTGGCACAGAGTGGGACTTTGCAAATGTAGCAAATTGCAAAAGACCCCGAAAAAATCAACCTTCCACGATAATTAGATCATGTGCAAGAACAGTTTAAAGTTTAGAAATTTTCATTTTTTAGAAGATTCTAATACCGGAAGTAGACGTCAGACCTCACAAATGAAAGTATCAGCAGATAGCCAATGCCAATGACGTTTGATCCTACAAAGGTCAAGGTCAACAAAGGTCAAGGTCAAAAATTGAAAATATTGAATTTCCAAAACCTGTTCCTTTTTTTGAACTATGAAGCGGAAACAACCGAACTTCTAAGACAAAGTGGCTCAAAACATGAGGTTATTGTATGCAAAGTTCCATTTTGAACAAACGTATACTTTGCGAGTTATGCCCTTGGCCAAAAATGTCAATAATGAGTAATTTAACCCGGATGTGCCACGCCCACCTCATTTATTTGATATAATCTAATTAATATTCAAAATGTTATGTCTGTATCAAATGCCAAGGTTATACATAATACAGCTCAAAAGATATAGGTCAACAAAAGTCAACAAAGGTCAAAATCGAAAATTGAAAATATCCAAATGTTAAAACCCGTTCCTTTTTTGGAACTATAAAGCTGAAACAACTGAGCTGTTAACACAAACTGGCCAAAAGCTAATTGTAAATGTAATTGTGTGCAAAGTTCCTTTTTGAACAAATGTATTCTATGCAAGTTATGCCCCTTCCCAAAAATGTAAACATTTAGTAATTCAACCCGGATGTGCCACGCCCACATCAATTTATTTGTCATAGGTGAATTCATATTCAAAGTGTCTAGATGTATTCCAAATTTCAAGGTTCT
>NW_008708732.1:24688-26503 GCF_000327385.1 Lottia gigantea | reverse complement strand
TGAAAGTATCAGCAGATAGCCAAGGTCAATGACCTTTGATCTTGTAAAGGAGAAGGTCTAAAAAGGTCAAGATCAAGAGATATACGCCATCAAAATTTCAAATTGCTAACGACTATAAAACCGGAAGTTGATATAGGACGGCAAATATAAAAGTATAAATAGATAGCCAATGCCAATGACGTTTGATGTTAGAAAGGTCAAGGTCAACAAAGGTCAAGGTCAAAAATTGAAAATTTTTAAATTCCAAAACCTGTTCCTTTTTTTGAACTATGAAGCGAAAACATATGAAATTCTAAGACAAAGTGGCTGAATATATGAGGTAATTGTATGCAAAGTTCCATTTTGAACAAATGAATACTTTGCGAGTTATGCCCCTGGCCAAAAATGTCAATAATGAGTAATTTAACCCAGATGTGCCACGCCCACTTCAATTTTTTTTGCATAGGTTAATTGATATTCAGAATGTTACGTTATGTTCGAAATGTAAAGCTCCTACATAATATAGGTCAAAAGATATAGGTCAACAAACGTCAACAAAGGTCAAAATCGAAAAAAGAAAAAATCCAAATGTTAAAACCCGTTCCTTTTTTGGAACTATAAGGCTGAAACAACTGAGCTGTTAACACAAACTGGCCAAAAGGATGAGGTAATTGTGTGCAAAGTCCCTTTTTGAACAAACGCATCCTATGCGAGTTATGCCCCTGCCTCTAAATGTAAACAATTAGTAATTCAACCCGGATGTGCCACGCCCACATAAGTTTTTTTGTCATAAGTGACTTCATATTCAAAGTGTCTAGTTGTATTCCAAATATCAAGGTTCTACATCAAATAGATCATAAGATATACATATACCAAGCTCAAAAAGACGCAAATATTGTAAAAAAAAACTCAAATTTGAAAAAATCACGAATTTCAATTTTGCTTTAAAATAACGATTGTTATATATCTATGTAAAGTGCATGAGAAGCACATTAGGAAACCGAAAAAAATAACCCTCTAGGTTAATTAGGTCACGTGCTAGAGCAGTCCAAAGTTGCGAATTTGGCTTTTTACAGATAGCTATAAAACCGGAAGTACATGTAGGAGGTCAAAGGTCAAAGTATCAAATGATAGCCAAGGTCAATGACCTTTGACCCTATGAAGGTCAAGGTCATCAAAGGTCAAGGTCACATGGTGTGATCGTTTAAAGCTTAAAAAATTTCAACCGGAAGTTGCAAAAAAGCAAAAGCGAAATTCAAAATTCGGCTCCCAATGTTTTTTGCGCAATCAATTGCAAACTACATTCACATCAAATTTGAGCATATCAACTTTTACCCTGAGGCCCCATTTTGAGTTTTACAAAAGTGTGTTTTTTCAATATGGTGGCCAAAGTATCGCTTCCGGTCTGGATTTTATTTTAAAATCGGCCATAAAATTTTATTTGCCAAAGATCAGCCAAATTTTGTTGACCTACATAAATTACACCGGAAGTTATTCAACCGGAAGTAGATTTGAACTTCAGTCGCTTTCCTGTTTAAAATCGGAAATGACATACAAAATTTGACTGTATCATATTATTAACATTAGTGAAGTCTCTTCGCATTTAAAATTTCAGATCAATCGATGCAAAAGCAAAAAAGTTGCAAAAAAATCGAAAAATTTGATCGAAAAAAGTGAGCGACGAATTTTCGAATTTCATAATTTTTCAAGTGCTATCAGGTCAGAAATTACAGGTAGATTGTAAAAATGAAAACCCGAAGAAAATTGATGCAAAAATACGCCTTCTAGAGCCGATTTTCGACTTTTTGCACATGTTGAACTGTGGCACTTCCGGTT
>NW_008708732.1:2758-23642 GCF_000327385.1 Lottia gigantea | reverse complement strand
GTTATACATAATACAGCTCAAAAGATATAGGTCAACAAAAGTCAACAAAGGTCAAAATCGAAAATTACATCATTCATTTGGCCACTCGTGGCACAGAGTGGGACTTTGCTACTGTGGCAAATTGCAAGAAACTCTGAAAATATGGACCTTTTCGGTTAATAAGGTCACGTGCTAGAGCAGTCTAAAGTTACGCCATTTTTCTCTTCAGAAAGGTTGTGAAAACGGAAGTAGAAGTAAGAAATGAAAGTATCTGCGAATAGCCCAAGTCAATGACCTTTGACCTTGTAAAGAGGAAGGTCAACAAAGGTCAACGTCAAAAATTGAAATTATGGAAATTCTAAAACCCTTTCCTTTTTTTGAACTATAAAGCTGAAACAACTAAGCTGTTAACAAAATCTGGCCAAATGAATGATGTAATTGTGTGCAAAGTCGCTTTTTGAAAAAAACGTAAACTATGCGAATTATGCCCCTACCCCAGATTTAAACGATTTGCAGTTTGACCCGGATGTGCCACGCCCACATCAACTATTTTGTCATAGTTCTATTCATATTATAAATGTCTAGTAGTGTTCCAAATTTCTAGATTCTAGATGAAATAGGTCATAAGATATACATAAACTAAGCTCAAAGAGACCAAAATATTGTGAAAAACATTCAAATTTTAAAAATATACGAATTTCAATTTGCTTTATAATAGGATTGTTATGCATCGCTGGAAAGAGCATGAGATGCACTTTAAGAATCTGAAAAAATTAACACTGTAGGTTAATTAGGTCACGTGTTGGAGCAGTTCAAACTTGTGAATTTTGCTACTTTCAGACACTCATAAAACCGGAAGTAGGTATCGGATGCTTCAAAGCATCAAGTGATAGCCAAGGTCATTGGCCTTTGACCCAATGAAGGTCAAGGTCATTAAAGGTCAAGGTCATGAGATATGAGCCTCCAAACATCGAAAAAATTCAACCGGAAATAGCAAAAAAAGCAAAAACGAAATTCAAAAATCGGCTTCCAAGCAATTTTGGGTAATCGATTGCAGTTAACAAATACATCAAAATTACTCACATCGATCTATACCCTAAGGCCCCATTTTGAGTTTTACAAAAGTGTATCATATCAATATGGCGGCCAAAGTATGACTTCCGGTCCAGATTTTATTTTCTTCGTTTTTTTATCTTAAAAATGACTACTGATCAGCATACATTTTGTTGAGATATATCAATTACACCGGAAGCTATTTTTTTTTTTTTTTTTTTTTTCGAAATTTCCACAGGGCACACAGCCTAGGCTTCAATAGCTACATCAACATTTCTACATGTGTAAACCTTCTGCAGTGGCAACGTTTAAAATGAATATAAATTGGAACGTTTTTGCAAAACCGTAAGTGCCACAGTGCAACATATGCAAAAACTGGTCAATTGGCTCTAGAAGGCGCATTTTTGCATCGATTTTCTTCGGGTTTTCAGTTTTAAAATCTGGCTGGAATTTCTGATCAGATAGCACTTAAAAAATTACGAAATTCGAAAATTTGTCGCAAACTTTTTTCGATTGAATTTTGCAATTTTTTTGCAACTTTTTTGTTTTTGCATCGATTGATCTGAAATTTAAAATGCAAAGAGACATCACTAAAGTAAATGATATGATACAGTCAGACTTTTGACGTCACTTCCGGTTTTAAAGTTGGAAACAATTGAAAGTACAATCTACTTCCGGTCGAATAGCTTCCGGTGTATATTAAATTGGCCAACGGAATTTATGCAGGTCGTAAGTAAATGCTAATACAAAAAAACGAAGAAAATAAAATTCAGACCGGAAGTGAAACTTTGGCCGCCATCTTGATTTTCTTACTTTTCTTAAAATCGAAATAAGTCCTTAGGAATAAACTAAATCTGTGTAATTTTGGTGCCGATGTAATCTGCAAAAAAAACAAAGGACAAAGATCAATGTCCTTGGCTGTCAGATGATGCTTTGACATTTGACCTCTGACGCCTACTTCCGGTTTTATAGCTGTCCAAAAACAGCCAAATTCGCAACTTTGGGCTGCTCTTACACTTGACCTAATTAACTTAGAGGGTTAATTTTTTCAAATTCTTATAGAGCTCTTCGAGATCTCTCCATTGATTTTCAATGTGACTAGTCACCTTAGATATCAATCAAAATATGACTCAAAAAAACTCTATGTGGGCGTGGCACATCCGGGTCTGGTTTTGCCCAGAATGTTTGAAAAAATTAGTTATTTTGCTCTTTTAGTTCAAAAAAGGAACAGGTTCTGTAATTTCGATATTTTCATTTTTTTACTTTTCGCCATTTTGAAACGTATGTTTGGATATCTCGTGAACTTTGTTTACTGTGGTCATAGAAATATGTAATTATTTCTCTTTTCAATAGTTTTTTGAGGATTGCTGTCATGCTATGTATTTATAGATCTGTGATATGTAACGTATGTTTGCATATCTCGTGAACTTTGAATGCAAAAGTTTCAAATTTTCATTTTATTAGCCAAATTTGATATCAATCAATGACAAAAAAATTAGATATGGGCGTGGAATATCCGGGTCCGCGGTCATAGAAATATGTAGTTATTTCCCTTTTCAATAGTTTTTTAAATTATTAGAATTGCAGTCATGCTATGTATTTATATATCTGTGATATGTTAATATATATTTTAATGTTGTTAATTGTTGTAAATATATATTTCAGGTTTTTTTTATTATGTTTAATAAAAGCATGTGAAATCTTTATCTTGTGAATTCATACACCGAGAAGTACAAATATCTAGTAAAAAGTACACTGGAGGCATGTGTAAGCGGTTCCCCGTCCAATAAAACCGCAAAAGTAAAGCAGTAGCCTTTCACAAACAAATAAACGACTTTGTTTACATGTTCCCTCTATGCCATTGGACACCTTCTCTTATTTTATTTTCATAGACTGGCAGATTGCATGACAAAACGTGGGGCGTCGGCTTACAAACTCTTATTTTAAAAAGTGGAGTTTTAAGAAAATGTGGAAGTGGAATGATTGGGTCAGAATAATCCCCTTAAAGCAGGAGGGTAGTCTAACCCAATGATTGCTAGAATTAAAACTAGTGTGTAAAGTGGTTATTAAATATATTTTTAATACATAAAAAAAGGACTTTAAAATGTACTATTATGACATTTTATTCAAAGAAAGAAATTAATAAATAACAATCTAAAAGAATAAGAAAAAGAGAAAGAAAAAATTATAGTTAATGTTGAGGTGACATCTATAAATAGATATCCCATGCATGAACACATGCTCATGTCATGTGCAGGAGATGTCAAGAGTCAGTTTAGACCTGGCGTACAAAGTGTATGGTTGTATGCATTAAAGATTAAATTGATAGGCGTTGTTTATTCCTTGGGCATAGATGGACCTTTAACACTATAGAGTTCACAACCAAATTTTGATGCGTTTTTCATAAGTCAAGGGCAATAACTTAAAAACCGTTCATCGAAAGATTGTCAAATTCGAAATAGTAAAAGATCTCACTAAAATAAATAATCACACGAAAATTTCATTCAAATCAGATAAAAATTGTTGTCTCTATTGCGTTCACAAGCCAATGGGTGATAATAACAACTTCCACCAAGTTTCGTAAAAATCTGTCAAGGATTAAGCCTTCTAGAAAGTTTACAAACTAGAAATTGAACGCGTTTTCATGAACAAGGGCAATAACTCATACCAAATATTTTTCTGATTTTCGATAGGGTTTATCCTTGGATGATAACAAACACTCATGCCAAGTTTCGTTAAAATCCATCAAGAATTGTCCCTTCTAGAGTGTTTACGAGCTGAAGATTGAACATGTTTAAAAGAACAAGGGCAATAACTCATATTAAATAGTTTTTGATTTTATCGATTTTCAATAGAGTTTGAACATCCTTGGGTGATAATAAACGATTTCAGCAAGATTCATCAAAATCGTAAAGAATTGTGACTTGTAGAGTGTTTATGAGCAATTGTGGACGGACCGATGGACATGGGTGACAGCAATATACGCTCCACATTTCATGTTGGCGTGTAAAAATTCAAATTCAGATAAAATTGACCCAAATATGCATCTTCTTCATCCAATTTTCTACTTTTTGCAGAAGTTGGACTGTGCCGTTTGCGGTTTCCAATTTATATTCATAAACAAGGTTGCCATTATAGAAGGACTACAAAAGTTTAAAAGTTGCTGCTGCAGTGAAAATGTAAAATGATAAAATAATTTAAAAGTGGGGGAAGGGACAAAGCAAGAAATATCTAGGGTTTCTTCTTCATTTATGATTGAAGTCAATATGAGTAAAATCATAACTAGTGCAGTCGAGTAATAAACCCTACATGAGATGACGTATGAATTGTGAAGATAAACTTTGTGATAGCTTTTATGTTTTTCTGTATCAAGATTTACATATATTCATTCTGTGTTATATACCATTATTACTATATTATTTTACTAATTATGTCATCATTCGATTATCTACATTAGTTCCAAAGGATGAATGTGTCTGAAATATATGACACCCAACCTAATTCTAATACTTGTTATTGTTTTTTAACAATCAATACAATGCATTGTCAAGCAAAGATATAGATGAGAAAAGATATTTCAGCTAAACAGTGTCCGGTTCAAAACATAAATAGGAGCATTCCATTTTATGCTTATGTAGTTTAAGTAATAACAAACACAATGTAAGTTTGTATAGGTTCTATCACTATTTATTTTACATCAGGCCTTAATATTCACATAGGTCTCAAAATCTCAAGACACCTGTAAACACTGATTGCTAGAGTCTTGTCGGAATCTTAACTTAACATCAAAACCCAATAAAAAATATTTTCTCGACGGGTAGTATCTCAGCTGATCTCTTTCAAAACAAAATAGCATGTCAAAAAGTACAATATAGGCAACTTACCTATTTCAACCTGTGTTCAATGTGCCCTCTATCTTCTTCAACCACCAATCACAACCGTTTTTTCCATCCCAAGATGACAAGACGGGGTCCAGTCGCACACTAGCAAGGTATTCCAAACGTATCTGGAGGAGGCTGACTGAACAGGAACTGAAAGGCAGAATAGTCGCTTCTATGGAGCAGACACCTTTAGATGAGATCCGTAACATCATCTCGGGAAGGAAAAAATCTGTTGAGATTGGTGGTGATAGACATGCTATTTTGTTCGGGGAAGTCCTTGTACAATTTTGTTTGATGACATTCATATTTTCAGTGTTGGACAACATCTTGAAGTATATCTGTAAGACTTTTGAAAGTTTACTAACAGCTGATAAGATACTACGCTTTGAACTTTGGGACGATTTTTTTAGAGACACCCGATATGTATTCATGACTCAAATCAACCCCCAAAATTGGCACATCCTTTAAATTGTTAGACCATGGAAAATATACTACTTATATATCTTTCATCTTTAAAATGCACTTCACTTTTAGATAAAATATAGATATACACCTAAAAATAATATAGTCATTTGTTCTAGATTCTCTGATGATCCTCTGCGCAGCTTTTTGTCAATGGGAAAATGGAGTTCAATTGTCTCAGTAAATATTAAGATCCTTAAGACTGATTATAGTTTGAAACATATGAATTTTTAATTTATATCTATGGATTGATGTCATGATAGAATACATTTAGTTAGGCATCAATGTATAAAACATTATGTACTCGTTTGATGTCATGTTTATATTGATTTGACATTGTTTGAATAATATTATGCACTGTTTGTTAAGCTTCAGCTCATGACCAACCTTTTTCACGGTAGGTTCGTTTTGCCGCATTGCCCAACTTGCCCAACTTGCCGCATCATGCCCAACTAAACAAAAACGACACGTAAAACGAAACTAAAGTTTCTGATAAAATCCAGAATGGCCATTTTTTACATGAAACTAAATATTTTAATCTGATGTCCCGCATCTTTTTTTTTATTATGTATAATTTGGTCTTGTTAGGAAATCGAAATATAGTTTTATGGTAAAATCTGGAATAAAATAAATACCAAGTACAAACAACCAGAATCGTAATACAAAATACATAAATACATAAAACGAAACAAGACAAGTGCAATAGATAAATTTGGTAATAACTTGCAAGAGTTATGTCCCTCTACTGCGTGCCAATAACATCACCCTCGTGCTAGAAAAAATGGCAACTGAAATGCCTGAAAGTGAAAATCTTTTAAATAGTGAAAATCTTCTGAATAGTAAATCAGAATTATCAAGCAAGGAGAAGTTTGAAATTCTCGTATTCGGTGTGCTCTATAATTCGGCGGTGGCTCAGCCCCCACTGGTTCCAGAATGTCCTGGGGTTGATTGGCTCCACACTACTAACTACAAAAATAAGATAGTGGACCACAGCCATATACGCCCACCACGGCATGCGGATGGTAAATATTCAAGATTTTGGGGCAAGGGCAATAACACTGCTTCTAACGGTCGAAAGTAGCTCAAATTCGAACTTGATCTTCATTTTATGAATATGTATACATACACCGAATTTCATTTGATTCCATCAAAAAATCTAGTTTTAGAGCGTGTACAAGTTAGGCACGATGGGCAAGTTGGGCAATGCGGCAAAACGAACCCACCGCCTTATTCACTGTCCAAAGGTATATCAATCTTTTACTTTTTTAAGGGCCGGTTACGCCTGGNGCGATATTGAATAATATTACCAAGTTTTGTCAGAATCTGTCAATTTGTTCAGACTTCAAGGCGTTTTCAAGAAAAGGGCAGTAACTCATACTATTTTTCAATTTTTCTGATTTCAATCGGGTACATCCTTGAGTGATAACAAACACTCACACCTAGTTTCGTCAAAATCTGCTAAGAATTGTGGCTACTAGAGTGGTTTACGTGCTAAAAATTGAACTCATAATTCATACTCAAATCAGTATCATTTGATTTTTCTGATCTTCAATAGGGTCCATCCATGGGTGATTACAAACACTCACACCAAGTTTCATCAAAATCTGTAAAGAATTGTGCCTTCTAGAGTGCTTATGAACTAAATATTGAACAAAAACAAGGGCAATAACTCGATTCTTCTGATTATCATTACAGTTCATACTTGGCTGACAACATACACTCACACCAAGTTTCGTCAAAATCTGTCAAGAATTGTGCCTTCTTGAGTGTTTAAGAGCAATTGTGGACGGTCATTGGTGATTCCAATGTACACACACTATTTCATGTAGGCGTATAAAAAGACAGATGGAAACAGATAAATATTTAAGAATTCAATATCCTTTATATAACAAATTCAATATCCTTTATATAACAAATTCAATATCCTTTATATAACAAATTCAATATCCTTTATATAACAAATTCAATATCCTTTATATTATATATATTACAAATGAAAATGAAATGAATGGAGTTTTACGTCCTACTCTTCTGCACCTTGTGGGCTAATGAAGACGGGAATATATATATATTACAGGCTACAGTAATATTACAAAACGGTTTTATGAAACGAAGTTTGAATTTACATAAGAATTAGACATTCAGTCGCGTATGATAATCTACCGATAATGAAAAATAATTCTGAAACGACGTCTATGTTATATAGGCCTAATATAGACCTCACAGATTGACACTGATGGTATAAAATACTGAGAAGACTTCAAGATTTCGTTTTTTAGCAAAAGTAGTGCTACCGTAAAATTTATTATAAAAGCGATAGAATCGGGTATTCCGCCGGTAGAGCGGTAGACAACATGCAAAAGCGATAGAAACCCGACAACATCGGTAGATTACACATGTATGTTTATATATCATATATCCTTTATACATAACAAATTCAATATCCTTTATGTAACAAATTCAAATCCTTTTTATAACAAATTCAATATCCTTTTTATAACAAATTCAATATCCTTTATATAACAAATTCAATATTCTTTTTATAACAAATTTAATATCCTTTATATATAACAAATTCAATATCCTTTTTATAACAAATTCAATATCCTTTTCATAACAAATTCAATATCCTTTATATAACAAATTCAATATCCTTTTTATAAAAAATTCAATATCCTTTATATATAACAAATTCAATATCCTTTTTAAACGCTCTCATTACAATGTGGTCATAAATTGTCGTCCCCCCTGTCTGTCTGTTGGTCCATCTGCAATTGGCTTGTGAACACTAGACTAGTGTTTATTTCATTGTAATGAAATTTGGTGTGATCATTTAAATGGATGAGATCTTAGTCAAGTTTGCATGTAATGATTTCAAGATGAATGGTTTTTGAATTATTGCCCTTGACTTAGTAAAACGTGTCAAAATTTGTTTTTGAACACATTAGTGAGTACATTTTTCATCTGATGTTAATGAAATAAGGTGTTATCATTTATGAGATCTAGGTCAAGTTCAAATTTGACTAATTTCGGATGAGCAGTTTTGTAGTTATTGCCCTTGACTTACTAAAAACGAGTCCAAATTTCTTCATGAACACTAGTGTGTATGGAATGCCAAAACTTAAATCCAACATGAAAAAATCACATTTCAAGAAGTTGAAAGTTAACATCAAGAAATTCATATCAAGTACCAAGAATATTAATTATATACCAAAATCATCACATATATAAGTTAGGTCCCAAGAACTGTATTTTACTTTTATTCCCCCAAAAATTAATGTCACAAATTTTAATCATGCTCCAAGAATTTTTTTTACATTCCCAAAAATATTTCTGTGGTGAGTTTTTACTGTTTAATTAGTTAATCCTCTAATTAGAGATGGGTTCCCTTATTTTCATTTATGAAAATGAAAATGCTAATACTTATATGAATAGAAAGTAGAGGTGTTCTAATGACTTGGAAAAATACCAGTTTGTCTCACATGTCTATAATGAATTCATAATTAGCTAAATTATTAGAGAATTACCAGCAGAATTCGGATAATTGACCGATCAAGAAAGGTCAAAAAGTCTTTTTTGTTTATCCAGACTGTACAAACATGAACATTTATGATTGGTTAAAACTTATATTATCATATGCAATAAGAACATAATGATATGATTAACAATACATGATAATTCATAATGACAAAAGTCCCGATCCGTGCTCCACCGGCATATAGTCATTGACGTCGCGGTGTTCCATTTCGTGAAGTAAGAGGGTCTAACATGAGATCCTCCTCTTGCATTTCTTCTATTGTCTCCCGAAAATTACTGGATGCTCCGGACCTGCTATTTATTGAAGTCGATGGTGTTTGAGGTAAAAGAATAACTCGCAAAACACCAAGAATAACCACACCCAGTCAAACATAGAGAGCTAAACGGGAGAGCCAGTGTGACACGCAATGTTGGCAGTGGTGATATAGGGCGGGTCAGAGGTCAGGTCGCATGGTCAACTTTTCCTTTGATGTCTTCCGACAATAGCTGAGATGAAGAACGGCAAATGCAATATGTTATGTCAGGATAAGTAGTAAATTAATTTACTTTTCTATGTGAAGCATATGTCCCGCAGATTTTGTTGGAGCAAACTTGAAACGATACGTGGGCACTGAATCAGGGCTACATGTATTCTCAAGGTAATAGTAATCTGGATGATCTAGACAATGTTATTGTTGTACCGAACTTTTTTGCTTTCCGACTGATCCAAGAAGTGTCAATCTGTTAGGTCAAAAAGAACATTTTTTCAAGAACACAAAACTTTGACTTCTGTTATCATTAACAACGGCCAGAATCGCTGATGATTTTTCATAGATTTGGTACCGGACAAAAATGTCTGGCTCAAACGAGATTGTACCGGACATTTGCCGAAGTTGTACCAGTCAATGTCCGTGTCCGCTTACTTCATGCATTGAATGTTTTCCATTTGAACAACGTTTCACAGACAAAATCAATGTTGTAAGCTTATAGGTGCTAGAGGAACATTATTGCATTGCTAAAAATACAGTTTTTCACATTTCACCAATTTCAATTTCATTTTTGAAGACAAAATGTATGTTTTAACATAAAAATACTTTTTACTTAATTCAGAAAATAGTTGAAATAATAACTTACATACTGTTATCTTCATTAAAAAAGAACTTTATATCATTAGTAAATACTTACCTGAAAAACAAAATTATTCAATAAGGCATTAATATATGAAAAAAATAGCTAGAGCTATGATAGTACAGAATTAGCTAATTTGCTGATAAGGCCTGTGGCTTTTCAAAATGACTTATTTTATACAGGATATTTTTTTCCAACCTGTAAATGTATCAGATGATAATTTTCAAATGTTAGTCTTATTAGAAGCTCCCTAATTTCACTTAAATTATTCAACTGTATGCGATAAGTCTTAGTATGCAAGGGAATGCAGTTCCCAAAATTGATGTTTTGGGAAGTCACACTAGTACAAGTACTAGTATATAGAAAAACAGACTTCATGACAGTTTCTAACTTGTGGCTATTTACGTATTAAATACGTAAGTGAGAAATGAAATAGCATAAAAATGGAAATGGACAGTAGTGGGCGTATTTATCAACAGATTTTGCCTTGGCTTCCTTTATTATAATTCTCAGTACAAAGGACATACTAGAGCAGTTGAAAATTTTCGATTTTGACAATTTCGTTCGATACTTTTTTTTGACAAAATAGATAAAAAAATACTATTTTGGTTGCCATTTGACGGATGGATTTGAAATTTATATGGCGTAAACTGTAGAGGAAAATAATTCTGCTTCTTAATGCAATTTAGAGCTATTTATTGTCCGATTTGCACTGTTTTGGTATTTAAGGATAGAATAGTCATTTATCTAAAACCTTGAACAGAGTCGAATTTCGATTATGCTTTTTTTGTATGACATGTAGTTTAAAGCAGCCTTCTCCCCAATGTCATGCTGTAAGTTGAACTTACTTGAGCACCTTGGAACAACACAGGGCTTAATTGACCCACTTTCTTATTTCTTTAAAGTTCCACGTTGTATGAAATTTAGTGTACATTCATTTGTTCTTTCAGCAATAGATCTTAATTATAAATTAGTCAAAATTTACTTTTAACCTTGTTAATGAATTGGAAAGCAGCCTTATTACAAGTATATCTATTCAAAATCAATTCAGGACTAATCTTCCCCAAATGATCGTAAGGGTATTTTGTTTGAGAATAATTTTTGAAAATAAATTCCTGCATTTTATGCAATTTGTCTTCTAATATTACTACCTTTTTTCAAGTAACTACATTGGTTTATTTAGAGGGTAGTGCCCTCTAAAAGCCAAAAAGGGGGCAAAGGTGCCCCTCACCCTCGTCAATGAAATCTTGGCTACGCCACTGAGTAAGTAATGCATATTTCCACAAAAATTGTAATGTTGGGTCCTATCGGTGTTAGGGTGATTTGAGAATAAAAACTCCATAAAAGTGCAGGCCTAGGTAATGAAGTTAGAATTTTATATTCATCTCGGTGCTGTTAAACGCGTTCATCCCTGTACATTTTTCATGGTCGCCCCGAGTTCATTCGCCCTGGGTCCGTTCGATCCACAAAATATTTTGACACAATAATCCATGTTATATTGTCGAAGTTGGTCACTTATGAATTAAAAAAGCTATCGTGTGACTTAAAAAATAATGACTTGTTAGTCTTTCATTCAAACCTTTTCCAATTTGTCATCCAGAAAATTGCCTTCACTAACACATGTTGTTTCTCCAAACGACATATTCCTTAAAGTGTCCAGAATTAACATGAACTTCTAAACAAAGAAATAAATTATGTAAAAACCGCTAAAATTCCTAAAAATTCTCAAGAAAGTGGAAACATGGCCCTCTCAATTGCAGTATTGAACAATTTTATTGCACCCAGGACAAATATTTTTTGTTAAAGGGACAGTTACGCCAATTTTTTAACCAATCATACTTAAGTCTCAGAAACAGGATTTTTTTGGCTAAGCCAATCAATAATACTGTTCACAGCTCACCGTCAAAATTTGAGCCTTCAAACTCACGTGTGTCCAGAATAATCAGTGTTTGAAACTAGTATATAGAAGAGATCAGTAATAATACAGATATGGACAGTGTTTGACTGTAGTTTGTGATAGAGGTCAGTAATGATACAGATATTGACAGTGTTTGACTATAGTATGTAGTACAGGTCAGAAATGATACAGATATTGATACTGTTTGACTGTAGTTTGTAGTAGAGGTCAGTAATGACACATATATTGATACTGTTTGACTTTAGTATGTAGTAGAGATCATAAATGATACAGATATTGATACTGTTTGACTCTAGTATGTAGTAGAGGTCAGTAATGATACAGATATTAATACTGTTTGACTATAGTATGTAGTAGAGATCAGAAATGATACAGATATTGATAGTGTTTGACTGTAGAATGTAGTAGAGGTCAGTAATGATACAGATATTGATACTGTTTGACTGCAGTATGCAGTAGAGATTAGAAATGATACAGATATTGATACTGTTTGACTGTAGTATGTAGTAGAGATCAGAAATGATACAGATATTGATAGTATTTGACTGTAGTATGTAGTAGAGATCAGAAATGATACAGATATTGATAGTGTGTGACTGTACTATGTAGTCGAGGTCAGTAATGATACAGATATTCATAATGTTTGACTGTAGTATGTAGTAGAGATCAGAGATTGTATATAGATGTTGATAGTGTTTTACTGTAGTATGTAGTAGAGGTTAATAATGATACAGATATTGATAGTGTTTGACTGTAGTATGTAGTAGAGGTAAGTAATGATACAGATATAGACTAATACTACAGTCAAACACTATCAATATAATACGTATTATTACTTATCTCTACTACATACTACTTTTATACGCTATATATATGTCACATTACTGACCTAGACTACATACTACAATCAGGCACTATCAATATCTGTATCATTACTGACCTAGACTACATACTACAATCAGGCATATCAATATATGTATTTTTTCTTACGTCTGGAAACAAACAATTCAGTTAGCTCAAAAGAGTGAGTCAATCGAGTCTAAGATTAAATTTCGAAAAACATTTGAAATTTCCCATTTTTTTCAATAGGGTTCATCCTTGGGGGTTGTTAAACATTTGGCAGAACCGAACCCATCATCAGTTTATTATACTCAACCCTTAGCAATACACTACACTACAATACAATACAGCGTTTTTTTTGGTTTTGTATACGGCTCTTCTCTAAGTGAAACAGAAAAGTAGGACGTTAAACTTCATGAAAATTAATAATTCCATCCAAATCTGCCACGAACTGTAAGAGTTTGTTAAAGCTTGAAATAGAACGCTTTTCAAAAAACGAGGAAAATAACTAATTACATATTTTTCAACACTTTTAATGAGGTTTCTAAATGATTATTATGAAGTTTTATCTAAATATATCTAAATATATCAATAATTGTGCCTTTTACATTTACTAGCTATAAAGAACAAGTTATATTGTGAAAGGGGTTCATCGTTCGGTGATAATAACAGTTTCACCAAGTTTCGATCAAATCGTTAAGAATTGTGCCTTCTCGAGTATTTACAAGCTACAGACTAAACGCATTTCGAATAAGCAAATAGATGCTCAGTAGGAAGACCTTGTTGTTTTCCTTGCACCAATAGTCCAAATATAGGAACAGTGTCGACAAATCCTACGCATATAATCCGCCGCATTGAGTCTATTTCTAGCTTTAGTTTTGATGACTAAAGTGTCGAGGTTCGCTTGGGTTCGTCGTGTTGAAGGGCCCCAGAAATCCTGAGACTTTATAATTCTTCCCCTACAATAGTTAGTCGCACCTTACACCTCAGGGGATGAGAAGAAACCCACGCCGGGAAACAGGAATATGCAGTATCATAGCTTGGAATTTAAAAATCAATAAAAGTCTGTCAAAAGTACAGGTTTAAAATGTATATATAAACAAATTTCTGACACATTCCTTGTGGTTCACATCATATAGTAATGTTTTGGACTGTGAAATTTAGCGTTCAAAATGCCCCAAAACCACAGTCGACGATATTAAATATGGCGGATATTTTCCTTCGCTAGGTATATTAAAATGCTTATTTTAGTGTGCTAACAATGTGAAATGTGCAAAAAATTTTTGAAACCTAAAAAGTGTAATTTTTTGAAATATTAAAAAAAAATTGGATGAAATCCACTAAATAAAAAAAAAGTGGTAAAAATTAAATACCACGTTTTTCTCCATAGACTCACGTGGTGACATTGGCCTAATTTAACAAGTTACCACGCCGTGGTATATAGCTGTAAGGGTACTTATGACTATTTACCACGCTTACCACGCCAGTGGTAAATAGCCACTGCCATACTTACACATTTGATTTGCGATTTGCAGGAAAATATCGCAAATTTTGCAAGCTTTGCGCATGCACAGTACCAAGTTTCTTATTTAAATTTCTATCCACCTTCGTATGCACCTTTTTGTTGTAAGACTGTTACTGTTAAGGGAACAGTTCCAGTTTGTTATCGAAATGTCAATTCTTTTTTGCTTTGTTTTCATATTGATTTTGCCCTGCTTTGTTATCATACTTTCAAAATATATAATTGTTTGTCGTTTGAGGTACGAATTAGACAGAAATTAATTTCCCATGAAGGGAGATAACTATTGTTAATTGTGAGTGAAGTATGAGTAATATTGAGTATTATTAATTAGAAGTTACTAAGGACAGTAAAGTGTTTGTTTGGTCATTCAGCGAAGTGACCAAGCGGCTGGTAGCACACAGAGTTTATTTGCTCTGATATTTTTGTTGACTGGCGATTTTGAATCATGGATGGGGCGCCCGATTCAGATATCAAGGATACATTGATGCAGTTGACTTGGAAATATGAAGGTAATAAGATTCAATACAATTTTAATTCTGAATTGGATGAAAATTTGAGGCAGATTAGTTGGGCTATAGAAAACAAGAAATTTGATTATGTAGAAGAATTGATGAAGGTTTCACAGGAAAAATTGCATACTCGTAATAAGCATATACGTATAGCAGATTCTTCGGAAGGTGGTTGGGACACCGTCAAGCAGTATGAGGCAAATCCATTGGCTAGTGATTCAGAGGATGAATCACGGATTCTTAAGGCAGAGGGCAGGGCTTTGCGGAAGAGGAAGAACAAAAAGGGGAATACTGGTAAATCTAAAGTATCTAATTTTTCTTTACCTGGACCGAGTTCATCTTTTAACCAAGGTCAACAGTTCACCCAAGGTCAATTTGGATTTGGAAAAATGAATTCCTTTCGTGCCTACAATGGGCAAGGTACAGGAAGCAGTTCCGGTAATGGAGTCGTCGGAGGATGTTGTTTTGCATGCGGGCAAAGTGGACATTTCAGGAGAGAGTGCCCAAATATTTATCATGGTACAGCAAGTGGTGGAGCCAATCAGAAATAAAGGAGTGCCATTAAATTTAGAGAAAAACGTTCAAGATGAGTATTTCACTAATTTTCAAGATCTTTTTACAAATGATTATTATGAATATGAACAGGGTCAAAAGCAAATATTAGTTAAAGGTCGATTAAAACGGAACATTGAGTTTTGGCGGCAAATTGGTGCTAATAGTTTTATATTAGATATTATAGAATGTGGCTATAAAATTTTGTTCTTTTCATCTCCTGTGAATACTTTTTCAAAAAATAATTTATCTGCTTTAAAGGAAAGTGAGTTTGTTAGTAATGCTATCAATGATTTATTAGTAAGGGGTTTGATTGAGAAGTGTGAGCAAGCACCATTTGTTGTGAATCCTCTGACAGTTTCTGTTCAGAGTAATGGCAAGAAAAGGTTGATTTTAGATTTAAGAATTGTAAATAAGCATGTTTGGAAACAATCTATTAAATACGAAGATATTAGATTAGTTTTAGATTATATTAAGAAAGGTTGTTTTATGTTTAAATTTGATATTCATTCAGCTTATCACTCTATAGATATATATCAACCACATACAGAGTATTTAGGTTTTGCATGGGAATTGAGTAAGGGTTTTTTTTTCGTACTTTAAATTTTTGGTACTTCCGTTCGGATTAACTTCAGCACCTTACGCTTTTACAAAACTGACAAAACCTTTAGTAGCTAAATGGAGGTCTGAATCAAAGTTAAATCTGATGTTTTTGGATGATGGCTTTGGGTGTGCACATGATTACATCGACACATTAAAAATGTCGAAAGACATTAAGGAAGATTTATTGTTGTCCGGGTTCGTACCTAAAGTGGATAAATCTTGTTGGGAACCACAACAGAGGTTAGTTTATTTGGGCGTTGTGTTGGATTCTGGGGAGGGTAGTATATCGATACGCGATACAAGGATTGAGAAGGCTAAAAATCTGATTCTTGATATTCAAGAATGTTATAAGCTTAGTCAAAGGGTTCATGTTAAGAAATTAGCAAGTTTTATTGGTCAGATAATTTCTATGAGCATAGTGATAGGGAATATGTCACAAATAATGACGCGATATTTGAGTATGGATGTGGTATCTGCTCATACTTGGAACACTTTTATCAAACTATCAGATGATAGTTTAGGACAATTAAAGTTTTGGAAGAGTAATTTAAATGATATTAATAAGCGCTTGTTATGTAATAAGGTTTATGTGTCTAAGATAGTTTATAGTGATGCCAGTAATAGTGGATATGGGGGTTATGAAGTAGAAACGGCGAGTGGGGTGGCGCATGGTATGTGGGATTAGAATGGATTCCCAGAACTTTGAATGAGAAAGCTGATTATCTGTCTAGAATAGTAGATTTTGACGATTGGGGAATATCGTTTGATATTTTGAATATGATTCAGAATAGAATGGAGTAAAAGTTTAGGTTTGTTTGTACCACCAATATGTTTGGTATCTAGAGTATTGTTGCAAATGAGACAACAGAGTGCAAAGGGCATCTTAGTTATTCCTGCGTGGAAATGTGCTAAATTTTGGCCTTTTATTGTTAATAAAGATTCGGAATTTAATGTAAACATTATTGATTGGTTGAAGTTGCCAATAGAAAAAGAATATTATATTTCTTGTAGAAATGGAAGTGGAATGTTTGGAAATGAGGATCTTAGGTTCAAAATGTTAGCTTTATACATGAATTTTTCGGTGATTTGATTTGCATTATGTTTTTAATGTTTAGGGCGGGGGTGGTAGGAGTGGTAGTATTGTTAGGGGGCGTAAACAATTGTTTATTTATTATACGGCGTAGCTGCCATTAGAATTGCTGAGATGATTGGATCATCTACAGGCTGACAAGTCTTTATAATATGTGTAGTTGTTGATAATATTAATAATTGTATTTGCTAAAGTTGGGTGTATAATTTAGTGTGTGTAATCACATTTGTTTTTTCAGTGTTATGCTAATGATATTGATGATTTACCAGAAGTGTTAGCTGATAAAGTCCCTTTATTACCTTCCTTATTAATGAATTGTAGGGCTTCTGGGATGTGTTCTACGTATACTCATGGTTTTAATAGATGGAAACGTTGGGCATTGCATAATGATTTGAACGAAAGCGACACTTTACCCGCAAAAGCTTTTCATGTTGCTATTTATTTAGCGTCGCTCATACAGACAGCCAATACTCCTAGTCCAATTTTTACTGCATTTTATAGTTTGAAATGGGTGCATGAGCTGTTTGATTTTCGTTCTCCTATTGAGTCTCATATTGTTCAGAATATTTTAGAAGCCGCGAAAAGGCGTTTAGCTAAACCTGTAATTAAAAAGAGCCAATTACTGTTAAAATGTTATCAGATATGTTTTCTACGTTGTATGTTCCTAGTAATGTTAAAAATCAAAGAATCATATCTCTATGTTTGTTAGCTTATGCTGGTTTTTTAAGAAGTAGTGAATTATTAAATATCAAACGTTCTGATATTGTTTTTTCTGAAACACATTTGTCTTTGTTTTTTGAAAATAGTAAAACTGATAAGTATAGAGATGGTGCATGGATAGTAATAGCTAAAACTGGTACTAATCTCTGTCCTGTAGTTAATTTACAGCGGTATTTTGATCGGGCGGGTAAAGATGAATTTAGTGATGTGTATATATGTTCTGCTTTGAGTGCTTTTAAAGATTGTTATAAAGTTAAGAACAATAATAAGCCTATTTCTTATACTACTTTAAGGGAATTATTTATAAATGCATTTAAGTCGCATGTTGTAGATATAAATAAATATTGTTTACATTCGTTGAGATCCGGTGGAGCTACTGCAGCTGCGGGAAATGGTAAATCAGATTGGTTATTTAAACGACACGGGCGTTGGGTCAGCGAATTAGCAAAAGATGGATATGTTAAAGATGATTTGAACGAGAGATTGAAAGTTTCTCAGAGCTTAGGTCTCTAATTTGTCCCAGACTTTGGGTTCAGCGATACCATTTACGCTTATATCAATAAATATAATATTTGTATAGTATTTCGTATTCATTTTGTATGATATGGGGAATATGAGAAAGGGTGGGGGCTATTTTGCAAGAGTTGTCGATATGTCATGGGAAATATAATTGTTTGTCGTTTGAGGTACGAATTAGACAGAAATTAATTTCCCATGAAGGGAGATAACTATTGTTAATTGTGAGTGAAGTATGAGTAATATTGAGTATTATTAAGTTACTAAGGACAGTAAAGTGTTTGTTTGGTCATTCAGCGAAGTGACCAAGCGGCTGGTAGCACACAGAGTTTATTTTATTTTTTCATAATTCATCTGAAATTTGTATTAAGTTGTATATTTGGTTGCAAAGAAATAATCGTTTTGTTTATATAGTTTTACATAATTTGATGATATTATTATTTGAGTTTGTGTTCTAAATTTTCTGATTATTAATTGCATTGATTTTGATGTAAATTTTTATTGAGATTAGGAAAGTAATGTTACGTACGTCCAACGTTTCGCTTTGGAGAGTCTCTTCGCATTGGACACAGGTTTCTGTTTCAGTTTTTCCTGGGTGGTGAGTTAACCTAATTTTAGTGGATTTTTTATGTAGTGTAATAATTATATAATTATTGTAATGTTGTATTATGTATGAATGTTGAGGTTGGTGGTGGGGTTTAAGGATGAATGGCGGTTTTGCATCAGCGATATCATTTATGAAATGCATTAGATCTACATATTTGGTTTTTTAACTATTGAATATAAATTGGAACATTTTTGCAAAACCGAGACATTGCAAAATGTGGAAAAAGTAGATAATTGACTTTAGTAGGCGCAATTAAAGAAAATGTTGTAATTATTTGAAAACTTTGAACGCTTCTATCTCAAGAGTTACACCTTGGATGATGTTGATATTTATAGTAATAATTAATATTGACTACAACTTTTACTTGATGTTTATATTGGTTCTGGTTTTATGGGTGTCACTAAAAGTTGAGTTTCCATTTATAAAGTATTAGTATTTATAAAGTAATAGGTGACCTAATAGAGATTTTTTTTCAGATTCCATTCAATATTTGTGTAATATGTTTTATGTCAAGTTATGATGAATAAACATGCTCTAGGATGGATTAAACTGTGTTATACTGTAAGTTGTAAGCACCTTAAAGGTATACCTCCACATAATTTCACAGTTTTCTTATATCTAATCAGAATTTCATCAAACTTTGTATGTATTTAAATTGACAAATGCACTTCCTCTTAACTGCACACCTTTGTATGTACCTGTTTGTCGTAAAATGCCCTGCATCATTACTGTTAAGGGAACAGTTCTAGCTGTAGGACTTTTTTGTGAAATTTACACACCTTCCTGTGCTTAGATTGCAGTAGTTCCAGCAACCATTCCACTTTCCTAGACCTTCTGTAATAGCAAGGTGTTGTATAAATTTAAATTTTGCAAAACTGGAAGTAGCTCAATTCAATATGTGCAAAAGTAAAGATAGTGGACCACAGCCATATACGACCACCACGGCATGCGGATGGTAAAAATGTTGACAGATGGACGGATGGACAGGGGTGCCGACAATATATGTCCAACTTTACGGTATACCGCCCAACCCTAGTCGTCGCCCCTGTCCACAATTGGCTTGTGAACGCAATAGAGACAACAGTTTTTATCTGTCTTGAATGAAATTTGGTGTTATCATTTATATTAATGAGATCTTGGTCAAGTTTGAATTTGACAATCTTTTGAGTTATTGTCCTTGACTTAGGAAAAACGCGTCAAAATTTGTTTGTGAACACAATAGAGACTACAGTTTTCAACTGATTTTAATAAAATTTGATGTGATCATTTATATTGATGAGATCCTGGTCAAGATCAAATCTGATGATCTTTCGATGAGTGTTTTTGAGTTGTTGCTTTTGATTTATGATTTTGTTTTGGAACAAATTAAAGAGAACAGTTTTCATCCGATTTAAATGAAATTTGATATGATCAATTATAATGATAAGATCTTAGACAAGTTCGAATTTGACATCTTTTGATGAGCATCTTTGAATTATTGCCCTGGACTTACTAACAAGTGGTTGCCTAGCAAGATACGCCCACTTTCCTGATACATTTTCAGTATATCAAGGGCAGTCACCAATCTGTGTCAAATCATACCAAAAATTTAATTTGTGCAAGATATTGTTGATTTAAACAAACACACATTATTTAATAAAATTCTGACATAAACTGTCACCTCTAACGCTAAGAAATTTTGATGCGCTTTTACTGAGTCATGGGCAATAACTAAAATTCCGTTGATCGAAAAATTGTCAAATTTAATCTTGATTAAGATCTCATCATTATAAATGATCATACCAATTTCATTTAAATCGGATGAAAACTGTAGTCTCTATTGTGTTCACAAACAAATTTTGACGCGTTTTGGCTAAGTCAAGCGTAATAACTCAAAAACTGTTCATCGAAAAACGCACCAAAATTTGTTGGCGAGGGGACAGTTGATGTCAGAATTTTATTAAATAATGTGTGTTTGTTTAAATCAACAATAGCTTGCACAAATTAGA
>NW_008708732.1:0-2708 GCF_000327385.1 Lottia gigantea | reverse complement strand
TGATTAATCTAAAAAATAATGTGCACAGAAAGATCTAGAAAGTAAACAAAATGGTACAGTCAAATTTCTTACTTCTTTAATTCCGGATAAACCAGGAAATCGATTCTCTCTTCCGGTTGAACTACTTCCGGTGTAATTAATACAGCACGACGAAACTATATATATCAATAGCCATTTCGATTTTCTTGAAAAGCTTTGATTTTTATTCAGACATTATGGCTCATCCAATTCGACTGATTTTAGTGTCAAATGAAAGAACATAAAAAAATATCAAGATCGCAGGAGCCCAATTTTGAATTTCGCTTTTGCTTTTTTGTGATTTCCTGTTAAATTTCTTGGAAGTTTGAAGGCTCACGTCTCGTGACCTGACCTTTGATGACCTTGACCTTCATCAAGTCAAAGGTCGTTGACTACAATTTAGGGCAAGAGCATAAATCGCATAGAGTACATTTGTTCGAAAAGGAACTTTGCACACAAATATGCCATCCATTTAGCCAGTTCGTGTTAAACTGATAATGTTTGTCTATATGTTAACATCTTGAAAATGTTGTATTTGCTCAGAATAATATTTTATGCGTAACTATCGTTTTTATATTAAATTTCTATCTTAACCTAAGCTTAATTAATTAAATAGTTTTAGTTTTAATTCCATTTTACAACAATCAAAAATTATCCTAAACAATGGTCGCCCGCTAATGAAATTTTAGTTTCTAACAAAAAAGGAAAAGCGACTGTGTGGAAAAGCTTTGGGTTTAATCAAACTGAATAGGGGACAACCCATCATGATACAGCTGTATGCAGAAATATGTGACATTAAAATAAAGTACTGTAATAATACTACACATCTAAAAACACATATGCAAAGGCATCATCAGCCCTTGTTAAAAGCTCAGTTGTTTCAGCTTTGTAGTTCAAAAATGGATGTGTTTAGAATTTTCATATTTTCCATTTTTGACCTTGACCTTAACCTTTGTAGGATTAAAGGTTATTGACCTTGACTAGAAAGAAATACCTTCATTTTGATGTCTGATGTCAACTTCCAATTTTATACGTTTGCATTTTCAAATTTTGATGACCAATACTTGACCTTGACATTTGTTGACCTTTCCCTTAAAAAGTTGCGGTACAAATAGCCACGGCCTTTGCAGAAATTGTTATTCAGAAGCAATTTTTAATCTGATTTGCATATGTTTTATGTCAAACGATACGTTTAATGTCTGTCTACAATTGTTTGGATTCATAATTTTGATCTTCAGTTTTGCTTTTCTTGTACGACCTGATGTTTTTTCTTAAAGTTTGACCTTGAATGACCTTCATATGTACTGTGATGATTTATCAATTTGATGACCTTTTGATCTTTAAGGTCAAACAACTCTTTCCAATCTTACAGGGGTCTATAATTAGAGATATAGCAATAATTCTTTCTATTTTGTACTGTAGAGATTCTAAGCTTCCAGAATGCTACATCTCTATGTAACATGAATATTCGAAACTCCATTCGATTAACATTGTGGTATGATTTTTAATTCAGTGATAAGTTCATGCCCTTCACATCAGTATAGCTAAAATTACTGAGTTTACCATGTCTGTTAAAGTTACATTCTCCCCAATTTCTATCAGAAATATACTATGTCAAGTCTGTGCATATAAGGACATTCTGGGTTAGATTAAAAGGTGTCTTGTTGCAAGTAGAGGTAACAAAAGCACCCTGGAACCACGGCCACGGCCTAGGGCTGGGCTGTATATCGGTATCACAATAAATATCAGTATCACGATAAATATCGGTATAGGAATTTATATTGTTAATAGTATCGCCTGATTAAAAAACAGCGAAATATTGCCAAATTGTAAGAATTATCATGATATATCAAATTTTTGTCCAGATAAGATCATCTACATAATTTTAACAAGTTACCGTACTTAATATTTGAAACAGATGTTTTTTTCATGATATTAAAGACTAGGGTGTTTTCAGAGATGTTACATTTATAATCTCTAGATCATAATTTTGTTTCAAAAACCAGTAAAATACAGAACAAAAAATATTGCAATATATACCTATATCGTGATATATTAATGCATAATATCATGATATCATCTTGAACCAATATCACCTAGCCCTACTTTCTTATTTCTGCAAACTTGGTATATGCTTGTAAATTCTATTTGATAATTTGAAGGAAAATATCGAATTTGTGCAGTGCATATGTGCATTACCAACTTTATTTTTTCTTATCCAAATTTCATCAAATTTGGTATGTATGTGTATAATCAAATTTTATTGAATTTTTGTTGTGTGCATACGCATTACAATCTCGCTTATTTCTTATCGAAATTTCATCAAACTTGGCGTGTGTGTAATCAAATTTTAAATTTGATGGAAATATTGAATTTTTGTTGTATGCATGCACACTACTGTAGAGGGTGTGTTTATCCTCCGATTTTGAGTTTCTTTCATTGTATTTCTTGTAACAAAGGTCGATTGATAGCATTTGAAAAATTTCGACCTTCCAGGATGAATTTTTTGTATTAATGATAGTAATATTATGCATATGTTATTTTTGACATAACTCAATTTCACCGGAAGTGATAACACCGGAAGTACTAATTTCGAAATCAGAAGTGATCGAAAAATTTTGAAAATGTGCTTTTATTGTACTTTGCTGGCGGTCTACACCATATAAGTTTCAAGTCAATCCATGGGATCC
>NW_008708731.1:7511-8920 GCF_000327385.1 Lottia gigantea | reverse complement strand
CTCCATTGGAATGCCTTTATTTTATTTTATTTTAGTACATTTGCTTGGAATCAAAGTTTAAAAGTAAAATGTTCATGAAGCATGTATGAAAAGGTTTAGTTTACGTAACCAAAAGCGAGTAAACAATTCATATCAAGTGTCAAGAAGAGTAAGCATACTCTGCCCGGCGCCACACTCGTCATTGCTGCTCAACATATACATACTCAATAGGCATAGCCTCGACCGAAACATCTAGTCTATAAACAAGCGTATCTTATACAATATTTATTATATCGGCTGTCAACAATAGATAAAGCTGTGTATTATTGTTGCTGTCAGGAGACCACCACAGAGTACCTACAGATGTCAGAGCATTAAGACTCGACAGGACAGCGTGTCACATGCATATCATGCATGTATCATCCAGAAATATTGAACCTTCATGTTTTGATATATTTTCAAAATGGTCGTCAAATTAATGTTAACTCATGTTTTTCATCATTCTTAGTTACAAAGTTTAGCTGTTTTGTTCCCGCCATGCTTAGTTACAAAGTTTAGCTCTATTTGTTTCCATCATTCTTAGTTACAAAGTTTAGCTGTATTTGTTTCCATTATTCTTAGTTACAAAGTTTAGCTGTATTTGTTTCCATTATTCTTTGTTACAAAGTTTAGCTGTATTTGTTTCCATTATTCTTAGTTACAACCTGTACTCTAGGTTGTTTCGATATTCCACAATTCAACGATTTACATGACTCGCTTTGATTGGTTTAAAGTAGTATCTTCGGGCCAGGCCTTTAGTAGAAAATTTCTGAGATCAAAACGTAGACTAAAAAATAGAAAACATAAAGGATGAGAAATTCTAATCTAATTATACTTATATTACTTCTTTAGCCACAGAGGGATCATTCCATCTGTCTCCAGAATTATAGGACAAAATCAAGTGCAAGCTTGCTGTCTCCAGCTTTATAGGACAAAACCACCAAGTCAAAACTTGCTGAGACCAATATTATAGGACAAATGCACCAAGTCATAGCTGGCTGTCTCTAGCATTATAGGACAAAACCACCAAGTCATATTGCATCATATTTCACATTTTCAATGAAATTTTGATATGAATTGAGATTTTACTGAATTTCAGTGAAAGATTTAAACAAAATGTACCAAAATTTCAGTAGTATTTTGTGAAATGTCAATGGATTTTGGGGTGAAAATTCAATGATATTTTTGTAAAATTTCAATGATATTTTGGATTTGGTTGGTGTGCAAAATTCTGTTAAATAAAAAAATTCTGTATGATATCTATCATTGATCTGCTGGTATAAAATATTAATTTACAGTCGTCAAAGAAACATCTGTTCAGTGGGAGATTTTGCATTTACTATAAATACGTGACCAAATCTAGCATTCGACAGTGTATCAACAAGTCTTTA
>NW_008708731.1:2427-3313 GCF_000327385.1 Lottia gigantea | reverse complement strand
CTTAAATAGGTAATCTCCCTTCTTAAGACACGTTCAATGATAATTAATCATCGTTCTATAGTATTTCACTGATCACATCTGATTGATGTAACCGGGTTAGCTCAGGGGGATAAACGATATCAAAACTATCAGAATATCAGTTGGTAACTTTAATAAAAACCCTGTAATGATAATATGATACAATTAGATATATAATACAACAATATAATATCTTAATAACAAAATATCACAGAAGTATCATTATCACAGACAAAGTATCTATACACATAACTTTATACACTACAATACTATTTCAATACATTTGAAATACTATATATGCTATAACAAGAACATTAGTACATTATTAGGTCAATGTAAAGTAATTGTGTGCTTATTAAAACAGTAGTGGTGCATTAAGATAAGACAACAATTAAATAAAACAACCAAGTTTTTTCTATAAATGCACCCTTCCTACACATGCATAATACTAAAACATGTACCTACAAGTGTAATCCCTAGCTTCAATGCAATAAGTAAATCCCCACTCCCCCCTAAAATGTCATTGGTTACAAACTAAAGAAGTCTGGCTACATGCATAATACTAAGACACGTGCCTACAAGTGATAGATGATATCCAATCACTACTTGATAATCTTCCTCTGATTATCTTAAATAGGTAATCTCCCTTCTTAAGACACGTTCAATGATAAGTAATCATGATTGAGAGTAAACCAGGTTCTCTATATACACTTGAGGCAGACGTGGATACCAGAGGAAAAAGAAATAAAAACGCAGCCGTATTGCATTACATACGTCTGCATGAAGTCCCAGAAACCGAATTGTACCACTGCACAAGCATAGATCCTAGACCGGATTAGTTAGAAAGTCCAATTCTCTGTACTGATAT
>NW_008708731.1:0-1163 GCF_000327385.1 Lottia gigantea | reverse complement strand
TTACACATGCCTGAAATGCTACCCTCGGCTCATTCTGCCGTAGAGTCTCGACCCTCTACCAGTCGAGGTGTAGATGCTCCCCTCCCGGTTCACGCATTTTTACATTCCCTGGATGTCACTGGTGTTTCAACCCCCCAGGAAAGTTTCACTTCTGGCAATGTCACCCCCGCCCTTCCTCCTGGCACTTCCACTCCCACTTCCACTTCTGGCACAGAGGCTTCACCCTCTAATCTTCTACGTGCCCCTACTCCCTGCAGCAGTCTTTCCTCGAGGGCCTCCGATGATTTAACGAAAGAGGATTGCTTGCTTTGTTTAAAGAAAGTAGCCCTCGATATGTTCCCAGTGGCCCATGACAGAGAAATCCCCAAACAACACACAGTCTTTGCCACCTTTAAGGACCTCGCCGAGTTCAAGCAACTAGGTGGCGTGGATGATAAGGGCGTGCTGGCACCTGAGGGCAAAATCATCATCAAGACGGTAACCTCCTATCTAAGGGACCTTAAATTGCACAGGTACGCCGAACATTTCGTGGAATGTACCAGACATTCTAAAACGTCCACGAAAGGCCAACTGGTCAAAATTCTCCCCAACCAATATCCAGAATTGAAAAACCTCACAGCAAAGATACAGACCATTGCAAGTTTTATATTCACTCTGAATAAGAACTTTGATCAACCGTCTCGTTCGTCAAATGTCCTAACAATGACCAGTGACCCGGCTCGCCTGCGAAACGCCATCACATCTAATGTCTGGTTAGATTTGTTTAAGAAAGGCCCACTACCAAACCGAGGAAATGGAGTTTTCGCTATGCAGAGGCACACGAAAGGTCAGGTGGTCATTGATAATGGCGGACATTATCTTTCCGGCAAAATATTATGCAGGCTCTGATGGAGGCGTGGGCTACATGATTAAGTTTCGGTTTGGTGACAAATGGCACGACAGAGATGCTTCCACGGACGACGGCCACATGGGGCGGCTGATTAACCACAGCGCCTGTTGCCCCAACGTCAAAGGTAATCCCATTGATATCTTTGGGGATGGCAAACCGGTCATAGTCTACACAGCGACCAAGGTAATTTTTCCAGGAGATGAAATTCTACTTGACTACAATGATAGTCAATCATCTGCCGAGTTCCTGAAGAAATGTCCCGTTGTCAAGGAGA
>NW_008708730.1:14892-16715 GCF_000327385.1 Lottia gigantea | reverse complement strand
TGGACAAACATGGTGCACTTCTTAAACCTGGAGGTACTTCGGCATAAAGCCTGTTTTTAGCTGCTATCTGTGCTAAGGTGGAATTTTAATGTTTCGTAAAAGTCGTTTAGAGTAACCACGCTCTTTCAGTTTTGAGAAAACAATCGTACAGGCTTGGTTGAAATCTTGTACAAATTCGGTGAAATCGTAGAACTTGTGACTTAATTATACCAGAAAAGGTATGTTTTGGGTGAAAGGAGCTCTTGTGCAAGAGTTGATGAATATCGGTTTCTTTGAAATACACTTTAATATCCGGTTTTTTTGTTTTGGCTAAGGAATCTCCCTTAAAGACTGGTTTTGAGAAAGTCTATGCTTTTATCACTCACGTTTGCTGTTAGTTTGATGGAAGGATGGTGGTTGTTGAGAATTTCAAAGAATTCCCAAAACTGTTCGATAGAATAAGTCCAAACCATAAAAATGTCATCCAAGAAGCGTCCGTAAAAAAGTGGGTCAAATGGACAGAGGGGCAACACCTCACGTTCCCACTCTGCTATGAAAAGGTTTGCGTACGAAGGGCGAATCGTTTGCCCATTGCTGTCCCTGAAGTTTGTAAATATGTTTTACCATTAAATGTGAAGTCGTTTCGGCTAAGACAAATCTCTAGAAACTGTAAAATTGCATCGTCGGGTCTGTTTGGATCTGGGTTTCTATTAAAAGCTTTACGAACTGTCGTTAAACCAGTAGAGTTATCGATATTGGTATACATAGAAGAAACGTCGATAGAAATTAAAATAGCATTAGAGGGAACTCGAAGATTTTTTATTTTATTGACAAAATCGGTTGTGTCTTTAAGGTAGGCGCGATGTTGACATGCTAGAGGTAGTAAGAAATGATCAATATATTCTGACACTGCATACGACTCACTATCAGAGTCAGATATAATCGGGCGGCCTTTAGGGATTTTATTCGAGATAAACCACTCCTTGGTTGGGTTCTTATGGATTTTAGGCAAAGTGTAAAAATGTCTCTCGCGACAATCAGGTTTGGCAGACAGATAGTCATATTGTTTCTGTTTGAGATAACTAGTTTTGACTAAATCGGCAAGAATATTGTAATTAGCAGTTTCTTTGAAAATTGGTTTCGGTAAAATGGCATAATGTTTAGGATTATTCAATTGATTCTCCGCTTCTGAAACGTAATCCTCCCTATTCAGAATGACACAACATGAACCTTTGTCACTCTTTTTAATAACAATGCTCTCGTCTTTCTTAAGTAAGTTTAACGCTTCATGTTCCATTCGTGTGAAATTAGGCTTTTCGTGTGTTATGGAGAGGTTCGCTGTTTGGCTATTCATACTCTCAAATGCTTTCAATATTTCAGGGTGGATGGCGGCCTGAGGGGGTGTCCACGTGGATTTAGGAATAAACATTGTTCTAGCACCACGTGGGGGGTGGTTTCGAAAAAAATATGTGCAGCTAAGATTTCGCTGAAATCGTTCAATGGATGGTCGGAGATAATTTAAGTTGGCTATCTTCGGTGTGGGAATAAACTTAAGTCCACGGTCTAAAATTGAATGCTGAAGGGGTGTGAGAATTTTGCGGCTCAAGTTAACTACAGTTTGGCCTAGCGGTGGCCTCTCAGTATTTTATCTTGAAGCTGGTGTATCCAAAACAAATAAATATTGTTTGCTGGCTCTGGAGACCAATGAAGGTTATCAACTGTTTTTTAGTTATTGCCCTTGACAACTCATCAAAATTTGTTTGTGAACACAAAAGATACAATTTTCATCCGATTTAAATGAAATTTGGTGTGATCATTTATAATGATGAGATATTAGACAAGTT
>NW_008708730.1:7610-8536 GCF_000327385.1 Lottia gigantea | reverse complement strand
GTAGGTTAATTATTATTGCAGGGTTTTTAGTCCCCCCCCCCCCCCCCCCCCCCCCCTAGCCCGGCTACACGTAACCATAAATATGCGCATTTGAAAATTGAAATATCGACTCGATATGAGTGAGACATTACATAAAAACAGCATATATATAAGTAAAAGGAGAATGTCTAATTTAAGGTATCTTTGAAGGTATAATGCGATTTTCGTACATTTCTAGTACTTCTGGAGACTAATTAGGCCTACATATATCCACGACAAAAATCAACCCGCGAAAATGCCAACTGTCCCCCTTTAAACACTAAAGCGATCATGTGAAACAGTTGTCCTCTCTGTGGGATCTAAACTGTTTTAAAATGGCCGACTGAAAGAAATAGTCAATTCTATGATATCTGGAAGTTTACATCTAGTTGATACCCTAAAAAGGAAAAACGAAACGTAGCTCGATAAGGTAACTTACGTCCACTTGCAACTTTCAGAGATGATAACAGACAGTGATAACAGTGACTAGAATATGAACTTTCTCATATTTAAATAGGAACTGTCAGCATTTTCGTGGGTTGATTTGGGTAACACAGTAATATCATGACCTTAGTTTCATATAACAATACATGATTATATATGTTATATCTATTGTAACTATGACTGACCTCTATTTAATTATAATAATATTGTAAACAGTATAATAATATAACAGTAATATCATGACCTTAGTTTCATATAACAATACATGATTATATATGTTATATCTATTGTAAATATGACTGACCTATATTTAATTATAATAATATTGTAAACAGTATAATAATATAACAGTAATATCATGACCTTAGTTTCATAAAACAATACATGATTATATATGTTATATCTATTGTAAATATGACTGACCTATATTTAAGTATAATAATATTGTAAACAGTATAATAATA
>NW_008708730.1:6676-7560 GCF_000327385.1 Lottia gigantea | reverse complement strand
CAATAAAGGTCAAGGTCATCAAAGGTCAAGGTCAAAAATTGAAAATTTTGAATTTTCCAAAACCTGTTCCTTTTTTTGAACTAAGAAGCGGAAACAACCGAACTTCTAAGACAAAGTGGCTCAATTCATGAGATAATTGTATGCAAAGTTCCATATTGAACAAACGTATACTTTGCGAGTTATGCTCCTGGCCAAAAATATCAATAATGAGTAATATTACCCGGATGTGCCACGCCCACCTTAATTTTTTTGCACAGGGTAATTGATATTCCAAATGTTACGTTGTGTTTTAAATTTCAAGCTTCTACATTATTCAGGTCAAAAGATATAGGTCAACAAATGTCAATAAAGGTCAAAATCGAAAAATGAAAATATCCAAATGTTAAAACCCGTTCCTTTTTTGGAACTATAAAGCTGAAACAACTGAGCTGTTAACACAAACTGGCCAAAAGGATGAGGTAATTGTGTGCAAAGTCCCTTTTTGAACAAGCGCATCCTATGCGAGTTATGCCCCAGCCGCAAAATGTAAACAATTAGTAATTCAACCCGGATGCGCCACGCCCACCCCAATTTTTTTGTCATAGGTGAATTCATATTCAAAGTGTCTAGTTGTATTCCAAATATCAAGGTTCTACATAGAATAGGTCATAAGATATACATACACGAAGATCAAAAAGACACAAATATGGTAAAACTAAACTCAAATTTGAAAAAATCACCAATTTCAATTTTGCTTTAAAAAAGCAATTGTTCTATATCTATGTAAAGTGCATGAGAAGCACATTAGAAAACCGAAAAAATTAACCCTCTAGGTTAATTAGGTCACGTGCTAGAGCAGTCCAAAGTTGCGAATTTGGCTTTTTACGGATAGCTATAAACCGGAA
>NW_008708730.1:0-1103 GCF_000327385.1 Lottia gigantea | reverse complement strand
TATTTGAAATGGGTATACATGTGAAGAGGATCTTGGAGTTTGGGAAGGTTTTGTTGGCTGTGGCGATTATTTCTGGGCTTGGTTAAAGGAGGTCTTTGGTATCTGATCACGGTTGTTGAGGCCTACATGAAGAATAATGGTAGTAGGTTTGGGATCATGGTCGTATGATTCCAGGATTGACTGTATGTGATGGAAATGACATATGCATAAGCTTAGTGTCACTAATACAAAGTGTTACAACTAAAAAAATTCGTACCGGAACTAACATATAGGTCGCCATATTGGTTTGCCTCAATATGCAAAACTTGCTATTTTGGAGCTATTTATTATCCGATTTGAACAATTTTGGTGTGAAATGATAGAATTAACGTCTATCTAAAACTTGTTGAGGACAGAATTTTGATTTTCGGTTTTGCATTTTTTGTACGACCGGATATTATTTTTCAAAGTTTGAAGGCGTATATCTCATGACCTTCACATTTGGTGACCTTCATATTTACTATGATGATAATTTGTGACCTTGAATATCTGATGACCTTTTGACCTTTGTGGTCAGAAAACTATTTTCGATTTTATATGGGTTTAAAAATGATCCATTTTGAACCTTTGCAGTGCTGTATCTCGTAGCCTAATAGTGATATACCAATAATTCTTTCGAATTCATAATGCTGAGATTCTGAGCTTTCCAGTGATATACAACATGTCTATGTAACATGCATATTTAAAAATTCTATTCGTTTAACATTGTGGTATCAAATTTAAGTTGGTTAATGAGATGTCGGTATAGATAAAATTCCTGAGTTTGACATGTCCGTTAAAGTACCATTCTCCCCAATTTCTATCAGAAAGTTCGTCAACTCCAGGCACTTTTGAATATTTGCATATAGAGATGCAGAAAAGTATTTACATCCATGTAATTGCAATAGACCAACTTTGTATGTACCCGAATGTCGTAACACGCCCTGCATCAGTACTGTTATTAGTACAGTTCTAGTTTTTTTTGTTTTTTTGTTTGTTATCGAAATGTCAATTCTTTTTTTTTTTTTGCAGGGCGTTCGGAAGCGAACGCCCTGTAAGCTTTGTTTTCGTATTGATTTTTTTTT
>NW_008708729.1:2579-4730 GCF_000327385.1 Lottia gigantea | reverse complement strand
AGAAACAAACAGCCAATTAGAGGAGAGTTAATAAAAAGTAATACAATCTTTATAACTGTTTTATTCTACGCAACTCGTACCCGATTGAAATAAAAAAATAATAACAAAACTTATTAAAACACTAGAAAATGCTTAAAAAACACTGTGTTACATTTCCGCAATACAATAAAACGTGTCGAACGTCTGATAATGATTACAGTGCTTATTTGTTTAACCTAATTAACATAACGGTGCACACGACGACTGCGATCTTCCAGAACGAGTAATTAGTTGAACTTATATAAAAAAAAAGGGGCTTGATAATCTTGACCACAATTCTTGCAACTCGTTAGTGTTTTGATAATTGATACCCCATCTTGAATTATTAATCTCAATTATTCAATCAATAAAAAGATGTTTATTTAATAAAGAAAACAGCTTAAAGACTCATACAGTGACGAATTTTCTGTCAAAATTGCTCTCTTTTTACTTCTTATTAAATTGACGGTTAACCGATTATCTCAAATCAGACCGGGTTATCCGTGAAATACTACCCGAATACGGTTAACTGATTAACCGTTTCAACACTAATAACTACAACTCGTATATAGTTTACTAAAAAAAAAAATTGTATATACTTTACTGAATAAATATACCGCTTACATATTATACTAAAAATAATTTCCACTCGTATGTAAGTAAACCACTACTACACTATATTAAAAATTAATAAGATTTATAGTATATTGGTAGACCCTAGTTTACTAATAAACAAAATATACAACTTTTGTGTATAGTCAACAAGATAAAATGTACATAATAAATAGTTTACTAAAAATATACCACTCGTATATAGTTTACTTAATAAACATACGACTTGTGCATAGCTTACTTAATAAATATATGACACGTATATAGTTTACTTAATAAATATTCGACTCGTATATAGTTTACTTAATAGATATACGACTCGCATATCATTTATTTTATACGACTAGTATATAATTTACTTAATAAATATAGAACTCGTGTATAGTTTACTTAATAAATATACCACTCGTATATAGTTTATTTTATAGATATACTGTATTGTTTACATACAGTTTACTTTATAGATATACGATTCGTATACAGTTTACTTAATAAAATATAGGATTCGTATATAGTTTACTTACTAAAAATATAATAGTTTACTTAATACAAATATAAATTCGTATTGTTTACTTAATAAAACATAATATTCGTATAGTTAACTTAATAGAATATACAATTCGTATAGTTTCCTATGTATATATATATATCTCACATAAAGTTTACTAAATTGAATATGCCACTCACCTTGATCATGCAAACACAAGTATGATTTACATCCTGAGACAAACAGTCATCATGAGATGTGTGCAGAACACACTCACCACCCGACTTCCCATCTGAAAACGGACAGAACTTGTAACGTTCGCATTCCTCGACTTTAGAACACCAAATCGAACACCCCAGTTGTGTCGTTGTATTCCTTGAAGCTAATTGCGGGTTTAAATCACAGTCTATGACTCGAACATCAGTCTTCAAATAGGTTACTGAATTATCTGCAACAATCAGCTCCATAAATAAAGGGGATATCAAAAATACCACTCGAATGACTGGAAACCAAACCATTTTATAAACAGTTAAGTATAAAATGCAACAGGGGATTGAGTGTTATGAATCAGTTATCTTGGTTAGGAAATTTGTTTACATTCTGTTCAGAAACCAACAAACTGTATATTTCGGGAATTGACTCTCATGATAAAATCCCATTTAAGTATATCCAACACAAGTCTTGGTAGTTATTTGATTGTCGCAGAAAAAGATAAATTAAAACGATTAAATATTCTGGACGAAAAATGTGGAAGTATTCCTTAAGAAAAGCCACCATCAGTATAGAACCGCACTATACTAAAAACAACCAAATATCCTCTGGCGAGCTATCTACAGCAATGGTACTACAATTAATAAATGAAATAACCAATATTTTGATAATCTGCAACAATATTTAATTTGGTCTAAATCAATTGGAAACGTCTTAAATTACCAGATCAAGTTAACAAGAGAAGGTCATTAAAAATTCTATCGAAGTTGTGGGCAAACCTAAGACTTGTCAATCCAAGTTAAGCAAATAAAGTTATCACGAAC
>NW_008708729.1:0-1890 GCF_000327385.1 Lottia gigantea | reverse complement strand
TAACAATTGGTTGGTTTTGAATCCCAATATTAGCCTTTGAAAAGTTCATGAGTTTCCAACACAATAGGTTCAATAAAACTCTAAAATCATCATATTTATTTTATTTTCTGAAATATATCATCGATATGATTCTTTGTAATGTAACCTATACTACGACACATCAGGTACTCAAACTCATACACTGCATCCCTTATCTACATGTCAACTGGATGGTCCAGAAATAGAATGAAAATGCGTTACAAACATGATTGGGATATTCAATATATATATATTCTATAGGGATTCGAAGAATAATTTACAAAAACATGATGGGAATTAATTTGATAATGCCCAAAATTTAGCTTTTGTGGTGTGGGTGATATGAGTTAACATAGATAGAACAGAACAGATTTTATCAAAAAACATTACAAAAGAAGAAGATAAACTAAGTGTATTGTCTGTATTTACCAAAAGGAAATTGAACTTATTGAGGTAGAATACTATTGATCTTGGTACGAGAGCACTCTCAGCACAAATTGCAAACCATATCTAAACATTAGTTTTTTCCAAGACAACACAGAGCCACAGCTCGTTAACAATACGGGATGATAATGAAGGTAAAACTGTATACAAGGGAGAAAACTGGTATAAGTCTTGAATGATTAGCACATCGTCCAGAATATTTGTACATAGAATAAATTGGAGAGAAATATGTTGGTACCAGAAAATAAAAAAATCTTTATCTTGTCTAACGAGTTGCCTTAACTCGGACTCTTAAATAAATCTTCATTGTTAATACGAAAATCATAAATTAAAAAAGAATCAATCAGTCAATCTAAATAAATAATGAATAATGAACATTTACTAATGTTCGACAATCAAATGTTTTCTCATCTTCATATTTAAATACATGTATAATATAGAAAGTTAGCTTGTATCTAGAAAAGGGGTATTTAGATGTCCTTATGTGATATAATTATCAATGTTTGACTAGATTATCTAATGGTAATTTCCACAAAAGTAACAGCATAGACGTTAAAATCAGGTAACCAGGAAATAGATGATCGACCACTAAACTTGAAGTCGCCATTAACATTTGTTGAGGTACAAAGGGAGTTTTCAGCGAACCACCAGCCCGATTGCATTACTTTTGGACAATTGTATGAGCCATTATAACGATCGTATGTTGAAAAAGGTTGACCTTCTGCTTCTAGATTTGTCTGCCTCATTCCTTCTTGACAGGAACTCATATCTGTGACATTGCTAAGCCTTCCTAAAGAAATTCGGAAACCATCATCTTCATCAGTAATTCTCAATTCGCTGTACAAATTTACACATGTAAGCAAAGAATTTCTTACCACGACTTGAAAGCTTGCGTTTCGTCCGGGTTCATTTACCAACAAATAAAGCTTTTGAAGACCAAGCCAGTAACCGCTTAAAAGGCTTCCAAAACCATCTCGATACTCTGCCCAGGATTTGTTAAACAGGTTACAACATACTGAACTGTACATCCTTAAAGATACCAATACCAATGGTTTTGGGGCCGTCCTACAATATATCTGAAATGGTTTTGTTGCTAGTGTAGGCTGTACGAACATCAACTTAATTGCATTATCGTTCATTTCTGGTATCTCTGATGCATGTGTACAATCTGAAAATGGAAGAAGACATAAACATAACAGCGTTGTAAGCATGCAGTATATAATATATACTTTGATTTATCATAAAAATGGGATATTTCACTTACCTTTCACAATATTTTCACAGTGAGATCCATAAAACCCTGATTGACAGGTATAAGTGCCATTTCCATATTTAACCGATTTCTAAAGAGAGACAAAGAAGTAAATCCAATTAATACAGGATTAGGATACACTACTCGTATATAGTTTACTAAAAAAAGTTATAAAA
>NW_008708728.1:3338-4734 GCF_000327385.1 Lottia gigantea | reverse complement strand
TTAATTAAAAACAGAGAGTACTAATTGTTAATTAAGCAGTTTGAACTAGTTTTGGTGTTTGGTTTTATAATGGCTCGAGCTGACTGTCCCTTTAAACAATTCTATAATTACAGGAACCACAGACATCTGATTGAAAATTGGAATGGTACAAATTGATGCTATCAGTGTCCCTGATACACATAAAAAATCTAGCAAACCTCTTTACAATCAAGGACATGAGACTTCCAATTAATAGATCTAGCCGTTCGGATGGGACAATAAACCGAGGCCCCGTGTGCTACAGGCTGTGCATGTTAAAGATCCCTCGACAGTTGGAAATCAAACAAGATAAGCCTAATGCTGATGTCCTGTCGAATTTTGCCTCGTTGCACACTGCATGGTGTTACTTGTCTTCATTAGCCTACATGGTGCAGAAAAGTAGGATGTAAAACTCCATTCATTTCTCATTTAGTAGAAATTATTTTCTTATGAAATGTTTTATTTGTCAGGGAGAGACGAGATCTTTGTCAAGATTTTCCCCTCCAACTCAACTTAATGAAATAAAGAATTTCTTCCACCATGTTTGAAATCTAATGATACTAAGATTAAATTAAGATGGCCATGTTTTTCTTCAATGAAGCTGTCGGCTTCTAGACTCGGAAAAAAAAAACCACGTAATTGAAAAATAAATAGCTACATAAAGTCATAAAAGAAAGTTAATTGATTGATCAATAGATATTGCAGACAAACTGTAAGTCATTGTTTCATTCTGAAAAGTGATTAAAGCAGCTGATGTCCAATTGGTAATAGGAAAATATAATGTTATATGAAATTGCAGACAAACTGTAATTCAAAGTTTCATTTTGAAAAGGTAAATAGTCAGCTGAATATTTGTAGTTGACACAACAGAAATTTCATCCACTTTGAATAAAAATGTGCATATATTGATGTTCTCTAAGACTGGCTTGAATTTGCTATGATTTTGACCAAACAGTTTGGAGTTATTGCCCTTGACATAGATTTCAATTAAATATTATATGATGGAGTACCTCTAATAACAGCTAATCTCAAATTTGGCGCTAGATCATTTGTTTTATTACAAGTTACAATTTTCTTGGAATTTTCTGAAAATCCATAATCTCATTTCCAAAATCCTCGCAGACAACTGGAATTAGATTTTTTCAGCCATCCAATTAATATGGTCTTATTCCAGGGATTGACAGACTTTTTTGGCGCCGGTACCATGGATGAAAAAATATCCAGCTAACTTGATAAATTTCATTACGGAAGGCTTCAAGTAGATTGAAAGATAAAGCCTATGATGTCATGGCTCTTGAAGGATAGAAAAACAGGGATGCTGATTCAGTTGTATTTTGCCAGTCGTGTCTGATTGAAACTTAATAATGTCAGACCATTA
>NW_008708728.1:0-2385 GCF_000327385.1 Lottia gigantea | reverse complement strand
GTTATAAGATATTTCATTGTGTATCGATAGGTTATAAGATATTTCATTGTGTATCGATAGGTTATAAGATATTTCATTGTGTATCGATAGGTTATAAGATATTTCATTGTGTATCGATAGGTTATAAGATATTTCATTGTGTATCGATAGGTTATAAGATATTTCATCGTGTATCGATAGGTTATAAGATATTTCATTGTGTATCGATAGGTTATAAGATATTTCATTGTGTATTGATAGGTTATAAGATATTTCATTGTGTATCGATAGGTTATAAGATATTTCATCGTGTATCGATAGGTTATAAGATATTTCATTGTGTATCTATAGGTTATAAGATATTTCATTGTGTATCGATAGGTTATAAGATATTTCATCGTGTATCGATAGGTTATAAGATATTTCATTGAGTATCGATAGGTTATAAGATATTTCATTGTGTATTGATAGGTTATAAGATATTTCATTATGATATTTCATTCTGCATTCATAGGTTATAAGATATTTCATTGTGTATCGATAGATTATAAGATATTTCATTGTGTATCGATAGATTATAAGATATTTCATTGTGTATCGATAGGTTATAAGATATTTCATTGGGTATCGATAGGTTATAAGATATTTCATTGTGTATCGATAGGTTATAAGATATTTCATTGTGTATCAATAGGTTATAAGATATTTCATTGTGTATCGATAGGTTATAAGATATTTCATTGTGTATCGATAGATTATAATATATTTCATTGTGTATCTATAGGTTATAAGATATTTCATTGTGTATCAATAGGTTATAAGATATTTCATTGTGTATCAATAGGTTATAAGATATTTCATTGTGTATCGATAGGTTATAATATATTTCATTGTGTATCGATAGGTTATAAGATATTTCATTGTGTATCGATAGATTATAAGATATTTCATTGTGTATCGATAGGTTATAAGATATTTCATTGTGTATCGATAGGTTATAAGATATTTCATTGTGTATCGATAGATTATAAGATATTTCATTGTGTATCGATAGGTTATAAGATATTTCATCGTGTATCGATAGGTTATAAGATATTTCATTGTGTATCTATAGGTTATAAGATATTTCATTGTGTATCGATAGGTTATAAGATATTTCATCGTGTATCGATAGGTTATAAGATATTTCATTGAGTATCGATAGGTTATAAGATATTTCATTGTGTATTGATAGGTTATAAGATATTTCATTATGATATTTCATTCTGCATTCATAGGTTATAAGATATTTCATTGTGTATCGATAGATTATAAGATATTTCATTGTGTATCGATAGATTATAAGATATTTCATTGTGTATCGATAGGTTATAAGATATTTCATTGGGTATCGATAGGTTATAAGATATTTCATTGTGTATCAATAGGTTATAAGATATTTCATTGTGTATCGATAGGTTATAAGATATTTCATTGTGTATCGATAGATTATAATATATTTCATTGTGTATCTATAGGTTATAAGATATTTCATTGTGTATCGATAGGTTATAAGATATTTCATCGTGTATCAATAGGTTATAAGATATTTCATTGTGTATCGATAGGTTATAAGATATTTCATTGTGTATTGATAGGTTATAAGATATTTCATTGTGTATCGATAGGTTATAAGATATTTCATCGTGTATCGATAGGTTATAAGATATTTCATTGTGTATCGATAGATTATAAGATATTTCATTGTGTATCGATAGATTATAATATATTTCATTGTGTATCTATAGGTTATAAGATATTTCATTGTGTATCGATAGATTATAATATATTTCATTGTGTATCTATAGGTTATAAGATATTTCATTGTGTATCGATAGATTATAAGATATTTCATTGTGTATCGATAGGTTATAAGATATTTCATCGTGTATCTATAGGTTATAAGATATTTCATTGTGTATCGATAGGTTATTAGATATTTCATTCCGATATTTCAATCTCTATTAACACATTATAAAGTATTCCTTTTTATATCTAAAATTTCTTGTATCAACAAAATCCCTGAAGAACATGGAATAATGCGGTGTTAAGTGCAGAATTCTGCACCCAGGTGTAAAATGGTTCAATGGAACAGCTGAATAAACTGGGCAACAAGTGTTAACAGCTGGTTCCAGTAATGGACCTCACTCCCCTGTGTTTTAATATGTTTATATGTGTGTTTTTATAGCTTCATCATTTGTCTAAATATTGTTCTTCTGAGTTATTTTCACTCAATTTAGTTGTATGAAGCTCTCAGGATTTTTGATGTGTTTTTCACACATTCGTGTGAGGTTTAAGTATGATAAAGTGTTTATGAGAAGAGTTTGATTCTATTGTTAGGTGCGCATTTAGGAGAAATTGATGTTA
>NW_008708727.1:7213-9153 GCF_000327385.1 Lottia gigantea | reverse complement strand
TGGTATATGTAATTTTTTGGCTGAACCCTGACACCTTAGTTAGAAACGATTTCAGTCTCTGATTTTAGATATCCTAATTATATGGGTATGTGAATTGTTATGAATTATTTTCAAAAATGCTTTTTATATTGCAGAATCGAAAGATGATGATAATACATAATGCCAAATATATATTTTCACATATAATTCGATATTGTCAAGATTCAGATATGGCTACCATTATCAAATATCTTCAAGTAGGATACTTTATGTTTTTTTAAAGGAGATAGTGGGGGTAAACAATAGATATAGGGGCTGAATAAGTTTCAACCAGAGCAATTATACATTAATTTGCTAAAGCTTTGCACTTCCACAGACATTGGACAATGTTTCTCAAAGACATTGTCATTTAATCCTGCTTAGGTAGAACCTTCAATTTTCAACCTAGTTTTGCGTGATGCAGTGACTGATGTGAAAAAGTGTCTTGTTGTTCAATGATATAATAAATCATAAATATAATGACCATTGTATTTTTAGAGTGAAGCAAAGTTTGACCTAGCCAGTTTATTAAGATTAGATTTTCAACGTGTACATAATGTATTACTATTACACCTTGGTACCAATCATAAAGAGGTATGTATAATAATTATATCTTGGTACCAATCATAAAGAGGTATTTATAATAATTTTATCTTGGTACCAATAATAAAGAGGTATGTATAATAATTTTATCTTGGTACCAATAATAAAGAGGTATGTATAATAATTATATCTTGGTACCAATCATAAAGAGGTATTTATAATAATTTTATCTTGGTACCAATAATAAAGAGGTATGTATAATAATTATATCTTGGTACCAATCATAAAGAGGTATTTATAATAATTTTATCTTGGTACCAATAATAAAGAGGTATTTATAATAATTTTATCTTGGTACCAATAATAAAGAGGTATGTATAATAATTATATCTTGGTACCAATCATAAAGAGGTATTTATAATAATTTTATCTTGGTACCAATAATAAAGAGGTATTTATAATAATTTTATCTTGGTACCAATAATAAAGAGGTATGTATAATAATTATATCTTGGTACCAATCATAAAGAGGTATTTATAATAATTTTATCTTGGTACCAATCATAAAGAGGTATGTATAATAATTTTACCTTGGTACCAATCATAAAGAGGTATGTATAATAATTTTATCTTGGTACCAATCATAAAGAGGTATGTATAATAATTATATCTTGGTACCAATCATAAAGAGGTATTTATAATAATTATATCTTGGTACCAATCATAAAGAGGTATGTATAATAATTTTATCTTGGTACCAATAATAAAGAGGTATGTATAATAATTTTATCTTGGTACCAATCATAAAGAGGTATTTATAATAATTATATCTTGGTACCAATCATAAAGAGGTATGTATAATAATTTTATCTTGGTACCAATAATAAAGAGGTATGTATAATAATTATATCTTGGTACCAATCATAAAGAGGTATGTATAATAATTTTATCTTGGTACCAATAATAAAGAGGTATGTATAATAATTATATCTTGGTACCAATCATAAAGAGGTATTTATAATAATTATATCTTGGTACCAATCATAAAGAGGTATGTATAATAATTTTATCTTGGTACCAATAATAAAGAGGTATGTATAATAATTTTATCTTGGTACCAATCATAAAGAGGTATGTATAATAATTATATCTTGGTACCAATCATAAAGAGGTATGTATAATAATTTTATCTTGGTACCAATAATAAAGAGGTATGTATAATAATTATATCTTGGTACCAATCATAAAGAGGTATGTATAATAATTTTATCTTGGTACCAATAATAAAGAGGTATGTATAATAATTATATCTTGGTACCAATCATAAAGAGGTATGTATAATAATTTTATCTTGGTACCAATAATAAAGAGGTATGTAT
>NW_008708727.1:0-2798 GCF_000327385.1 Lottia gigantea | reverse complement strand
TTCCCTTTGATACTAAGGTACAATTGGTCAAAAATATGGCGTATCTGTCCCTTTAAGTGAAACAAGGCTTGTTCTTAAAGAGATTGTAAAGTGTTTTTCTAAACTTTTTATGTGTATCACGGAAACTTATAGCATCAGATGCATCATTCAAATTTTTAATCTAAGATCTGTAGGTCTTTCACTTCCACTACAAGAGTAGTTTATGAAGTAGCTTTCACCTAAGGCTTTTAGTTATTATAAGGAGCTTTTAATATACTGTTAAGCATTTCTATAATTACACATATCTGACAGAGAATTAGAATGATGCAAATAGAAGCCATAAGTGGCCTCAGTACACACAAGTTAGAAATCCTCTTTACAATCCCAATTGTCTAGAAATTTGAATATAGAATTAATGTGGTAAATATGTTACATTCTGTCAAACTGAAACACAGACAAATCTGCAAAAACTAAACCATTGTCATATTAATCTATTTAAATTTCAGACTGGAACTGTTGTCAAACAATCCTAAAGAAGATATGGCTAAATTCCAAGCATCTATAGAAGACGACAACTTTGCCATTGATTTGATTAATGAACTAGTCAAATCCTTTCTAGAAGCAACTGAACCTAGGATACAAGATTGTTCAGCGTTTGCTCTACAAGAATTGATTCAAGAATATGAAATAGCTGTACAAAAAGTGACTGGTGTTATTACTGGTAAATTATGGCAGCGTTTACCAGAGCATGTCCATGAGATACTCAATCCTCTACTGACTTCAAGGTACATACTTATGTGTATTGTGTCTCCATTATACATACTAATCTGAAAGTAGCTAGTATGAGGTTTACATGCAGTAGAAATATGTTATAAGGTTTGTTCTAATACTGCTGCAAAGAAACATGTAGACATATTGTAATTGATGTATTATAGATATAGATTAAATACTGCAGCTAATTGGTCAGACCTACCTAAACCTATTTATAGAAGTTGTAAAGGCAGTAATTTTAAAGATTGGGTCAGTAATTGGACAGGATTTCTCATTTCTAAGGTAAATATAGAATTTTCAGAAATATGTTTATCTGTATTGCTAATTGTGCTCTGTTTTGCTAGAAAGAAAGAAATGAACTATATTTTACTAGGATAAGAACTTAGGTTCACATTTAAGCATCCTTTCTACCAGCTGGTCCTTGGAAAAACCTCTTAGCATTGATCTTTCCCTGATTATCCGTACCCATTTACAGCTGGGTCGACTGTAGTTATGAGTGAAGATGACTTATTCAAGATCATCGGACTTTCCATCGCCGATCGAGAATTGAACCCACAGCCACCATTTGCTCGAAGTAACCAAGCAAATGACGTCATGTTAAGAACCAACACTCTAACTGACTGTGCTATAGAACCTCAGTGAGATCTTGTACAGCATTTGTTGTTTGGAAGTTCCAATATAGTATTTGTTTTTAAAGACCAATGAACAAAATAAAAGAACATTTCATAATCATTAACTAATTCTATTTCTAGGTGAAACATCCTAAAGCACAGCGTGTATTTCAAACCTGTAGTGCTACAATTAAATATCATATACATGTAGCATTATATATATTACCTCATGTTACTATACAAGTTTTACAAGATGGTGTAGAGAAAGATATCAATGAGGTAAACAATTTAATGTTTTACTAGTTTAGTCTGTTCGCTATATCAAACTCTAATCTCAGAAGTGCGAATTGTTTAGCTAAACTAATCAGTGATATTTTTTATGCGCCCACATGGAGACGTGACTTTCCTTAGTAGTTGCTAACTTTAGGACTACCTAGTTTTTTCTATAGCAGATTATTTTTTTGAATGTTAACCCTTTTGTTGTGCTATAGAGTATCCACATTTTTCGGATCAACTAAAAATGGACCAGTAAAAATCTTTGTGAAATCGTTTGTGTGTCTTCTATTTTATTGAACATATGGAGGTGTGGACGTCCATTTTGGTCTGTCTCACACTTCATCTGAGCACAATATAGCCTACAGATTTCATCTATTTTTAATGAAACATTTTATGATCATTTATACAGATTACAGATGTGCCATTTTGGGGGGTTGATTTTAGTCTTGAAAATATGTAAATAGTCTTCAGAAGTACTAGGAATGTATGCAAATCACATAATTCATTTAAAATACTTCAAACTAGGAATTTTAATCGCTATTTCCATATATGTCTTTTCTTTATATCACAGAGTATCTTAAATTGACAAGTTCAAATGCAGATAATTCTGGACACACATATCAAATTTCAAAGGGAGCTGTGAACAGTATTACTGACTAGCTCAGCTAAAAAAATTCCAGTTTCTGAGGCTAAAGTATGATTGGTAAAAAAAATAGCCTACCTGTCCCTTTAATGAGAAAAGCTCGAATTTGACAATTTTTGATGAATAGTTTAGACTACAGATTTTATCTGATTTTAATGAAACTTTGTGTGATTGTTTGTATTGATGACATTTGGACAAGTTTGAATTTGACAATTTTTGATGAATGGTTTTTGAGCTATTGCTCATCAAAAATTGTTCGCAGGCTCGATAAAAACTATTTAAATGAAAGCAAATGTGATCATATATATTGATGAGATCTTGGAATTAAAACATTAGATTCATTGACTTTTAAACACTAAAGAACAATAATTTTTATGGATAAAAACTTGAAACATTTTGATATTACAGGTATTTAGTGAGATAATGGAGGTTTTAACACAAGTTAAGAAACCTGATACAAGACATGGTAGTGCTAGTGATTTCAGACATATGAGTGCTCAGACCATATTCTCTGTTAT
>NW_008708726.1:136546-140753 GCF_000327385.1 Lottia gigantea | reverse complement strand
CTATTCTTGCACATATTGAACTGTGGCACTTCCCGGTTTTGCAAAAAAGATCCAAAATATATTTATGCACATCGTCGCCTATATCTAAGGTTCGTGAATGTTGAATGGTTGCTGCAACTATTGTAGTCTAAGCTCAGGAAGGTGTGTAAAAATCGAAAAAAAAAAAAAAAAAAAAAAAAAAGAATTGACATTTCGATAACAAACTGGGACTTTGCTGAAAGCAAAGTCCCACAAATATTGATGATAGTGTTCTTCAACAACAGATAACCACTATTAAAAACGAAGTTTTGAAACAGGAAAAAAAATATAGCGGCATTAGAAAATAATCTCAAGAAAGAAAATAAATCATATTATTTCAATCTTCCATTTGGAAATTTGAGTGATAAAGATGCTTCTATTACTGATAACATTGATAGATCAAAAGAGTGTGAATATAAAAAAATAGGGATTTACAGCAAATATAAGAGTAATTAATCCTTCAGTTATTAACCCCCATTACATATATTTACATATATGTTAATGATCATGACTTATATGAAATTAAAACGAGTGGAAAATATATAGATAGGTTTAGAATGTTAATCATACCAGATAATGAAGATACTTTTCTTACATTACATTTTGATATGGTATTGGAAAAGGAAACTCTACCATCAATGAATATTATTAGAAATCCAGAACCAAAAAAAGTAGAAGGAAGGTCAATCAGTTATCAGTTTTTACGAGCAACAGACTTTGAATACGTAAAACTATATTTTGCTAATAATAGTTTTATACATCAGAATATCTCTACGCTATTTTTTTTTTACCTCAATCGATATTCATAAAAGTCAACAAGATGAAAATTTTATCATATTTTCATCAATAATTGAACGTAATGATGGAATAGAAGTTGGAGGTATAATTACCTGTAGATGTACGATAAGAATCAATATCGAAAAACCAAATTTTTCAGTTCATCTAAATAAGATTAATGATACGAAAGAACAAATATCGTTAGTAACTGTAAAAGTGTTTATTTCAAACCTGAAATAATTATAACAGATCATGAAAAAATAAAGAATGCACAACTTATTGTGCAACCTATTGTAGATGCTAAACACTTTCCATCTTTTGCTTTATCAGAAATTCATTTAATTTTATTACCTAAAAAATGGAGCTAGAAAGCAGACAACAACATATGATAGAAAAACAAAATGAACTGAAAGAAAAACTAAAACACTTCAACAAATGCAGAAAAACATGGAGTGGAATTGATTATGTTTTCAAAACATTAAGTACAGTTCTAACAGTAGGGATAACGGTGGCAACAGCCGTAACCGGTTGATTAATGCTTCCAATAATTGTCCCAACTGCATTAGCCGCGTTCACTGCCGTTCAAACTTCATCTTGTGGATTGATTACTTTAGGTTTTACATCAAAACAGAAATCTCATTATAAAAAGAAAACAGAAATTTTAAATACAAATCTTAATAAATTATTCATTTTTTTCGAAAGATCGAGAGAAGATAAGAACATAACCATTAAAGAATTAGAAAAATCAATGAAATTTTAGATAAATTTGATGTAGAAATGTCATCAATAAAAGTTAAAAATGCCTAGTTAAAAATAGTTGCTTAAAAAATATGAATAAAATTGAAATTTTAGACGATGAAACATTCATATCAAATCAACTTTTTTTCAGTGTTATTAAGCTTATCTCTGATAAATGAAACATTTAAAGGACAAATTGAATTAGATGGAGAGATAATTCAAGATGGAGGACAAACAAAACATGCAATTTGTAGGCTTTAATGCCAAAACTTTTCACAATTTCTTCGCAACTGTGGATGTACAATCGGATGCTTCTGATTGGTATTTCTCAGGAAAAATCATTTTACGTAGAAACAATTTCAAAGAAATAAAAAGATCAAAAAAGGGTAGTGGTGTTACCCTACTCAAAAAGATAAATGAATATAGTAGCGGTATAAATTGTTACATACCAAGCGATGGATACTGCTTTGTAAAGTGCGTAAATCGTATTTTAAACGAAGACTACACAAAAGAATTTCAAGATTTCATCAACAGTTTTTCAAAATCAAACAGAAAAGGAGTTATGACAACTGCTAGAATCTGTGATTTCAATAAGAAATTTAATTCTTTTTTTCAAATTTATATGCCCAAACATAGACATTTTCAACCAAAGAAAGTATCCGAGGAATTAGATTGGGTATTTTACTTACATAAATCACATTTCTGTCTCATTAGAAGAAATAACAAAACCTTAGATATTAAAGAAATAGAAGATAATTACGATGAAAACGTATGGAGAACTTGTAGAGATGCTAATGCGGTAACACAAGTTTCACCTTCAAAACTAAATGTTTTTCCAACAATTCACGATGATTGTTTATACGCATGGGATTGCGAAACCTATCGCGAAAAAGAAACGAATAAAGCCATTCCTTATTCTTGCACGTTAATTAATTTAGAAAAACTAAGAAAAAAGTTAGACAGAATAAAACATAACTTTCCAGATTTAAATCCCACTGATAGTGTTCCAGAAGAATTTTATAATAAATTAATGAATATAGTAGAACTATTTATGGGTAAAGATTGCATCGATCAAATGTTGCAACGTTTAGGAAAAATAGATAAAAAAAAGGAATAACATTAATTTCTCATAACGGTAGCGGTTTTGATAACTGGATCGTGCTTAAAAATGCGAAAAAACTAACGCAATGTCCACTAGTAACAGCTAGAGGTATTCTGTCTCTACCTTTAACTAATTCATTCACCGATGAATATTTACAGAAAAAATGGAAAAGACAAAAACAAATAATAAGCAACTCTAATTATTTGCAAAATATTAATTCCATATGTTCCTATCAACACGAAAAATCTAGTTTAGTGGCATGGGGAAATTCATCTAATCTACCGATGAATTTGAGAAAGATCACTGATATCAATATTGCAAAATACACCGAAGATAATTGGGAATCTTTAAGAAACGAATGGGAACCCTACGCTAAAACAGTTATGTCTTGGAGCTTTGATTGATAAAATATAACAAAGTTATGAAAGAAGTTGTATTCCAGAATATGTCCAATAATCTAACGGCTCCTTTATCTTTAAAGGGTTGGTATTATTGGTATCATTACCATAAAGAAATGGTTGAAGAAGAATGGTATGAACTACTAGAATGGTTCCGAAACACACCGAAAAAGAAAACGTAGACAAATTTTACTCACATATTTATAAGATATTTTATCAGACAATCCATTAAAGGAGGAAGAGTTTCGGCAAATCGAAAATCATTTGAAACGAATAAAATGGATGAAATTTGTAATGTATTAAAGGAATACACAGAACTCGAGAGTAGTAATATAATTGATTTATTTAAAGAATATAGTAAAAGTACAAAAGATAAAACGGTAGATAATTTAAAACTTAAAAAAATAAAATGTACTTAACTAATGGCCTTTGATGCTAACGGTTTGTACGCTTCCGCCAAGAAGTAACAAATATTAAACAACAGATAGAAAACATAGATGATAGCGAAATCAAAACCTATATTCAACAACAAATACAAAATATTGATGCTAGCGAAATCAAAACCTATATTCAACAACAAATACAAAATATTGATGATAGTGTTCTTCAACAACAGATAACCACTATTAAAAACGAAGTTTTGAAACAGGAAAAAAAATATAACGGCATTAGAAAATAATCTCAAGAAAGAAAATAAATCATATTATTTCAATCTTCCATTTGGAAATTTGAGTGATAAAGATGCTTCTATTACTGATAACATTGATAGATCAAAAGAGTATGAATATAAAAAAAATAGGGATTTACAGCAAATATAAGAGTAATTAATCCTTCAGTTATTAACCCCCATTACATATATTTACATATATGTTAATGATCATGACTTATATGAAATTAAAACGAGTGGAAAATATATAGATAGGTTTAGAATGTTAATCATACCAGATAATGAAGATACTTTTCTTACATTACATTTTGATATGGTATTGGAAAAGGAAACTCTACCATCAATGAATATTATTAGAAATCCAGAACCAAAAAAAGTAGAAGGAAGGTCAATCAGTTATCAGTTTTTACGAGCAACAGACTTTGAATACGTAAAACTATATTTTGCTAATAATAGTTTTATACATCAAGACGGAATTATCTCTACAGCTATTTTTTTTTTACCTCA
>NW_008708726.1:121125-135336 GCF_000327385.1 Lottia gigantea | reverse complement strand
TGAGCAGAAATTTAGACCTAGAACGGCTATTTTAAAAGTCTGGTTTGAATATCCTACTAACATGTTCTTCCAACNCATGCCAGCTAAAGATAAAATTACTTTTACGAACAAAGAAGGTAATAAGGAAACTGGCACTAAAATCAGATTCAGAAATGGTTTCTGTTCAGAAGTTTTAACATCGGTTGATATTCAAGAAATAGTTAAAGCCGGTGGACGAATTATTAAAATATTAGATGGTATAGTATAGAAAATTTTAAAACTCCACCATATAGAGATTGTATTTTAATTTTGAGAGATCGAAGAAATAAATATAAACGAGAAGGTTATATCGTAGGTAGTAATTGCATGAAATTATTAGGTAATTCATTGTATGGTAAATCTATTCAGAAGGATATAACTACATCGAGACATTTATGGAGTGAAGCAACTTTAAAAGCCAACTTCGATTCACACGTCAAAAGCTATCCTTTTTTTGATATTGTTATTTGATTATTTTTTTCGTTGATATTGCTAATGGAATTGTAAACAGAGAATTTAATGTCTGATTTATTTGAGGTGATAACGAATAGTTGTTCTTTATTTGACATTTTAATCACGCCTTTATAATCATTTTGATCTATAATACCTTTCTCTAGGAGTCTTTTTAGTATACAATTCACTTCATTAAATTGTCTGTGTGATTGATGTCCTTCCTTCATTGCCGCTAATATTATTTGTAATCTATTAAATAGTTCCTCGGTGTTGTCGGATAAAAACCTTATATCTTGTCCAGATACCATATCTTCCAATTCGTCTATTTCTTGTATGATTGGTGGATTGTCTTCAGTATAATCACTCGCTTCGTCAACTTCGTATTCATCATCATGTTCAATTGCTCTTATATATAGTTTAACTTCTTTCGGTCTATTTGTTTCGGGTCCCGACTTTCTTATTGCATTTAGAAATTTTGAGTATGCTACTAAATCCTTATAATCGGCAATACCAGGATCCTCCCCAGTCATTAAATCTATTAACCCTTTTGTTAATGTGTATATAAAATCTTTTGTATCGATTTTGAATATTGGTGAATTTCCACTAAATCTTATTCTAAATCCATTAAACAATAACCCTTCATCATCAACGAGTGGTGAAATGCTTTTTGGTAAAACTGGGTCAGGGTTTGAAAAAAGACGATTTATAACATCTAAGGACATAATTATAATACCACCATATTCAATCGGTTTGGGGTGATGAGGTTCTATACGAGGTGTGGGTTCTAAAGCTAATTTCTTTTTAATATCCTCTTGAGATTTTAATATTGGTTGAAATAGAGTTTGTAGATTTTCTGTTAATCCAAGTTGTTGTAATTTGTTTTTTTCAACTTGGGTCTTTATTTTATTCTTAGCTTTGATATATTCTCTATTTCTTTTTAAAATATTATTCCAATTATCCATTTTTAAAAAATTAAAATTGAACATATGTTGATCATAACTCTTTCCCCCGCAGGTTTTCTAGTATTTACAAATACATATCCATGATCATCTGGGTTTCCCCATTGAGCTTTACAATCCTTTTTAAATGTATCTCTGTCCATTCCGTGATTTATCGACTGAATGATTTGAGATAAATCTTTGTCATTCAATTCGAATAATAAAAAACAATTTGCATTTTTTCTAATGAATATTGCATCCATTCCGTAGAAAGATTGGGATTGGTATATGCAGTGACAGTTGTGATGTCTTCCCTTCGTGAAGAATTCTTGTTGAACAGCTTGATTTCTTTGTGCTACACAGTCGTCAAACACTATTAAGTTCTTTCGATTGCTATCAATATTAGACAAGTCTAGATCATTAACATTTTTAGTAAGAAAAACTTTTATATCCGTTGGTTTGAAAGATGGATTCTTTGATGTAATGAAGTTTTCTATGATATCTTTTATTTCCACTTCTTCTTCGTTTTCTTCATAATATTGAAATATGTCTTGAACATCTTTCTTTGGTAGATATTCTAAAGCTTTGAGAAATTGATAATATGATTGCCCTGGTGTTGTTATGTAGATATATAATGAATTGAAATCTAAAAGGTTTGGAGTTCTAAATTATGTCTATGTTCCTCGGCAGCTGTTACTGTATTTATCTTCTTTATCTTCGTTGGCAGTACGTACCCCAGCAGCTGCACCACCAGCTATTGCATCCGCCGCGGTAAGACCAGCAAATATTAAAGGTAGGGAAAATATAAATTCACCTTTTTTTTACATTTGTGTCAATTCTTTCTAAGTCTATATCATCTCTGACTTTACAATATTTGTATTTATCAATAAGTTTTTTAGTTATGCTGATTTTTTTACCATTAAAAGTTATTACAGTTGGTGAAGATGTTTAAATAGCTTCTATTATTTTCATAACTAAAGTTTCTACTTTCATTTTTAAAGGGTGTATTTTTTACTCAATTCTTATCATTCTTCTATCTGCTATTTTAATTAAATGTTTTGATTCTTCGAGTAGTAAACAAAACCCGGTCACATCTCCTTGTGTTTTTTCAATATGAATATTTATGTTCACTCCTGTTTTGAAAAGATCTTCTTGGTGAGCTGATAGATCAAAACAGAAGATTGGATGATTAAGTGCAAAATCTACATATTCAAACTGAGGTGGATTTCCAAATAATTCACACATGTTTTTATAGTTTCTATACAATTCATTATAATCCTTTGTGGTTGGATTAATTGTTAAAGGATAATTATCATTGTTTAATCTTACTTGAACTTTATGGATTATAGGATCTTGAGTTTGGTTCATTGCCACTCTGAAGACATTATTGTTATTCGTCTGAGAGTCTGGTAAGTTCTTAAAACCAACCATTAAATATCTTGCTGGTTTAATAGTGTTAGTGATTGGCCAAGTAGTGGATTCTCCAGTTAAAGTCATGCTACCTACTGTATTACGATGAAGAAAAGCTATTTCAATATCTTTAGTTAATGAGTTGAATATTCTCGTTTCTACTTCAGTTGATGATGTTATTACGGGTATGAAAAGTTGGAGATTCGTTATTTCTAATTTTGCATTTGAAGCATTCTCTCCAAAGAATATCTTATCATCATTGATTTCTCTTTGTAGATGAAATTTATATGGTAACCCTATGGAAACTGTTCCAACAGACCGAATAAAGGATATAATTTCCAATTTACGTAACTACCCCACCTATTATTCTCAACAATATTATTGTACTGAAGTACTCGTTTTTCGAATCCGTGATTAGCTGCTCGTGCTACTCTTTCTATTGTGTTTCGAGCAATAACTCTCACTCTATCTAAATCAGCATCATTTGCAAGATTTCTTACCGGTTCTTTTAAAACACTTCCATCGCCAACATCGGGTATCCAACCTGAGACTGAATCGAAAACTGTTTTCAACATTGTATCGAATTCCCCAGGGTGTTTTATTGTTTCTATCGGATTTGAACCAGCTTCCAAAACCATCTCGCTAAATAAAGATGGAAAGAAATTGTTTTCTAACGTTGTGTTGGTTTGTGGTACACGATTTTCATTGGGAGTTCCATCTTTAATTTTGAAATCGCATCTGAAATAAGCATCGGAAAGAAGCAACCAATTCGATAATGAATATATTTCGAAGGTAATTCTGCCACCATCATTCAATTGGGATTTAGAACCAACAGTGGGTGAGATGATAATATAATCCTCTTTTTTCTTGTTAAATGAATAACGAATCGGATCGTATAATTTAAAGAGTGGATCTAGTATTTTATTTGCCATTTTCAAGGTTTAAAATTTGAGTAGAAATTGTGGTCTGTTTTTCAATTTGAGTTAATTTTAATAATGAAAAATGTAGGGTAAATAGGTTTTTGTGGGGGGTGGGGATTAATGGAATGTAGGGTGTTTAGGTGTTTTGGTGTAAGAATTTATGAAATGTAGGGTGTTTAGGTCTTTTTTTTGGTGTAAGAATTTATGAAATGTAGGGTGAATAGGTTCTTTTTTGGGGTGGGGGTTGATGGAATGTAGGGTGTTTAGGTGTTTTTGGTTGTTTAGGTCTTTTTTTGTAAGAATTTATGAAATGTAGGGTGTTTAGGTCTTTTTTGGGGACCTTTCGATATGGTCGCACTTTCCCATGGAATGAAATGGAATTGCGGAAAGTACGACCATATTGAAAGGCCTAGTACTACTTATGTTCGATATTCTCTCCCTGTACAGTCTATTTACAGAACGAAGGATATTCCCGTCAATCGGCTAACGGCGAAATGAACATCATTTCTCTCTTCAAACTTAGTCTACCAATGTTTCAAATCAAGTGCAAAATTAACACTTTATTTCTTCTAATAAAAAACGGAATCTGTTTAATATGGCTTGATTTAAAATACTTGTTAGAAACCCTTTCAAAATTGCGTTCCAACTCTAGGTAAAAAACTTGGGTCAATCCTTGTTTTCGTTTTCGATACGCATTATTGTAACGTGACAAACTACAGTAATTGGAAAATAAACGCCGGTTTGGCTAACTGGTTTATTAAAGGGAGTGATAGTAGAAATGTAAATATTATAAAATACATACTCATAAACATAGCTCATTTTATTTGCAAGTTCCAGTCTGAAGGATTAACGATCATCTCAACGCATCTTTCCTCGCAAACAATTGTGGTTGCGGATAGCTTTTCAGTAAATTCAGGGTAAAACAAAAGAAAAAAAAAAGGGGGGGGGGGGATTGAACCTCGTGGATATAGTGCCAGTTCGGATTTCGGATTCATTTTAGATGGTACTACACTCCAATGGAATGCTATCCTCAAAGAAGAAATTGTGTGAACATGTGAATGGTTTATGGGAGCCGCGGTCGCTCAGTGAGTTAGAAGCTTGCTGGCTAACCTGAAGGTCCAGGGTTCAGTTCCGGCATAGGTCTAGATAATACCTTCGGATTTTTCAACCCGGTTTCCCAACTGTCAGTGATGTAGGTTAGAGGGACTGATATGGATAAAGCGTCAAATCGTTCGGATAGGAAAATAAACCGAGGCCTCGTGTGCTACAGGCTGTGCACGTGAAAGATCCCTCGACAGTTGGAAATCGAAAAAGAGTAGGCCGCTGTCCTAGCAAAATTTTCCTCATTGCTCTCAAGTCATTTCATTTCAAAGTTGTTTATGAAATCCTTTTCGAAATACTGGTTGATTTGTATTATCTCTTAGCCGAGATTCAGTTATTGATACTACTAATCCGAAGCTTGAAACGAATAAGGTGAACAAATATAATTCATTATTCATAGGAATAGGTGTCTTGGTTTCTCCGACTGCTCCGACTGGTCGTTTTGAGTCTTGATATTCGCTATTCTCCGACGCCCAATCTGTATATATACCTGTCTATGACAAGGTGTACGTAGACAAAGAGGGACTGAATGATAGAGGCTAGATAATATTCGCAGAGAGTATACTCTCTGATATTCGCTAATTGTTGGAAATGTTGGAATGTTCTCATTATATATGATGAAACGAAACAATAGATAAATAATCTTTTCATTTTTCAACATGAAATTTTGTGACTAAATCTTTTGTATGCGTCTAGATAGCAAATATTTAGCCAACCCACTATGTCGAGTTTAATCGTGAATTAAAGTAAACGCACCATGTAATTACTGTCGTAACAATAGTTTATCCTTCCGCCTCCAAAAATCGTGTGTTAGGCTAGTGTGTAATTTCCATTTTCCCTATGAAATGCTAAATATAGTGATTGGTAATAGGCTACGGGCATTGTACCCATAATAAACATCAAACCGCATAAGGTGAGTTAACTTTTTACCCTTTTAGGCTATTCTTACATCATTTAACTATATAAGTTTTGTAGGAAAACAGTTATTGATTCCCAACCTCCATCTATTTAGGGCCTACCTCCCTTTTAGCAAGCTCGGTGGGGTGCACTTTTAAATTCCATTTACCCAATTGCCCCAACCACGGAAGACTGTTAAATTGTTTTTTTTGAGTATGATCAAATCAAGAAACAATTAAAAAATTGTCTTAGAGTAAGAAAGGTAAATTTATTTGTTAAGTATCATTTTTAGAAATCTTTCACTCCATAATTGACGTCACCCGAATTTCGCCAAATTTAATAGTTTCTCTCAGTAGCAGGCCTATTAAATCTTTGATCTTTAAAACACCCAGTTTAAAGGGACAGATTCGCCATTTGTTTGACCAATCGTACCTTAGTCCGAGAAACTGGAATTTTTTTAGGTAAGCTACTCAGTAATAGTGTTCATGTGTGTCCGGAATTATCCACGTTTGAAATCGAAAATGACGAACCGTCATTTCTTCAGAATCTGCCATATATAGAAAAGAAACCTATAGATAGGAAAAGGGGTATTTTTGAAATGTGCGATTTTTGTACATTCCTGTAGGTCTACTTTAGAAGACTATTTACATTTATTTAAGACCCACATCAACCTCCGAAAATGCCGAACCCTAGGTTTTGACCGGTTAAAAACTAGTTAGTCAGGGTTTAAACAACTCAAAGCGGAAAAAGGTGGTCATAACTAAAAATTAGATGGTTTTCACAGTGAATCACTTTCATATTAGTAATATATTGAATCTATAACTTACACCCTTTGTAACATATCATTTTCTTGTTTCTCGTTTCTCTGAGTCTGTGTCGAACTGTTGCAGACCCAACTAAGTAAGAATTATCATTAGCACCAGCTATTATGTAGCCTAGGTAATCTCATCTAATTGGCAGCCAAATCTTTTAATACTTAATACCTTTTCACTCAATCTCAATTTCTTGATAGTAATATTGAAAACTGGTAGTGTCAAGAATGTCATTGCATGTAAGCGCCTGCATTGGTATGTAAGACCGAACAGCCCAATATTATGTCGTCTTAATCCTTAATCCTTAGTCCGTATTGCTTAATTCCTACTCCTTCATTTGTTGGTCATTTTTGACATTTGTTCCACTAATTGATCATTAGTTCATAAAAATCAATAATTTGTCAAGCAAAATTCTATTTTTTAACCATTAAAGCTACATTAAAAAACACATGTGTCTCTTTACATTTCTTCGGTAACAAATCTTCAAATACAAATCATGCCCAACAAATGTTGTTTAACATGTCACCAAATACATTTCTCCAATATCAAACAGCGACGCCTGTTTTCATAATAGTGTGCATTGATCCCCTTTCAGGATCCTCGATCTTTTGCCTTACCCTACCCCGCTCTTTCCCCTATATATCCTTACTCTTTCGTGATTTTATCTAATTTCTCCCTGCAACCTTCCTCAATGTCTGGGAATATAGCCTGACAGATAGAACAACTTAAAACAATTGTCTTGAAATTTTATGTTCGACTGTAAAGCGCCTCATTGGCCGACCTCCTATAGTCATATCAATGAGATTTCGGTCACGTTCAAAATTGGTAACAATCGGGTGAAGGGTTTCGGAGTTATAGCCCTTGACTTAGTAAAAACGCATAAGCTTGCATGCACGATAGAGACTGAAGTTTTTATCCAATCTTGATGAAACTAGATATGCATGTATATATTAATGAGGTTTTTGCCTTGGCTTATTGATGATTTAAGGTTATTTGAATATTCATTATTTAGCCACTAAAGGTTTTGTTAACATTTCTGACAGCTGGCAGTGGGCGTATGTTACATTTTCTGGCAAGCTATTTTACTATTCTGTATTAGGTGATATAAAAGATACTCTCCTATAGAAGCACTGGTTTAGACCAGTTATGGATACTGTATTATAATGTATTTATTTATCCTTCGAGTCTGTGGTTTGATATAATATTGTATAATATCATAATCCTAATATCTAAATTTTATATTATTAATTAAATTGGATTAATTTAAAAACTGCGTTAAACTTTTAAATAGTGTCGCTTTAGTTAGTTTTGACCATTTTTGTCCAGTCAAAGGGTTTAACCGATTAAAATCGCTCTGACAAACCTTGCTTGTGACATGCCAGATCTATTTAGATTGGTTTATGAACTTCATCCTGAATTGATCAAAAAATGGTCGAACCTCGGAACAACATAGGCCAAGATGTCCACAGTTGTTTGAAAACATGGTCGTACTTAAAAAAATGTAGGTCGAATAAATTTTGTGTCCAAATTTGTATAAACTATACACCAAAAATGAAAACTTTAAAAAAAAAATAGAATACAGTTGGGGTTTAGGGGAATGAGAAGCCCACATGATATTTCCAGTCCAACGATCTGAGACAAAACATTTCGAATTAGTGATACATTTCTGTTTTTAATTGATGAATCATTATTTTTACCTGCAAAAAAAAATTTAAGCCTGTATAAAACTTGTGTTATTTGCAGAAAATGCCAAACATTCTAAACATTTTAAGATATATTATTATGGCGGATTTCCATGTTTATAGAAGTTTCGAACAAACAAAATTATTTCTGGTTCTAACGACTATGTTAATAATGTGTGTAACGACTTCAATATGTTTTTATACGTTATACATGGAAATTAAAAACGTGTTGAGATTTGTTTGTGAACACAATAGAGACTACAGTTTTATCTGATTTTATTGAAATTCGGTTTTACCATTTATAATGATAAGATCTTGGAAAAGTTCGAAATTTGGTGACTTTTTGATGAATGGTTTTTCAAGTTATTGCATTTGAATTAAGGACTACGCCTCAAAATTTGTTAGAGAACACAAAGAGTCTACAATTTTTATCAGATTTTGATAATAGGGCCTACACTTAAATTATGTTGTATGTGACTTGTGCATTCGCAAGAGGTGACATTTTATGTCAGAATTTTATGATTTTTGGTAGGCCTACAATTTGACACAAATTACAGATATTGATCTTGATATCCTGAAAATTGATCAGCGTATCTTGCTAGGCAACCACTTGTTTTTCAATCTGAAGCAATTAAAGCTCTTCAAAGTTGCAGTTTTAATTATTTAGTAGTCGGAAAGTTAAAGTGCTTTACATGGTTTTTCATGATAAAAATTTGCATACTACCCTTTAATTGACATGTATGAAGAATTACTGTGGCCTTAAACCAACATTTTATAAACTTCACTTGTTATCTCCCTTTGGTCTAGGAATGTATCATAGAGTTATATATAGATAGAAACCGAGACCACTAAAACGGATGTAGTCCGTGCTATTTTTAACAAGACTTTTTGCTTGCCTATATTTTACTAATTGTCGGTCTAGATTCGGAATTTGATGTCTGAAATTTAGGATTTTGTGAGATGATGAGAGATTTCAATGCGGAAGTTCAAATAATTCTAAAAATAGTCGTTTTGTGTGCGGTAAAGAGTCAAGCGGATGTTGATAAAATGTTGTAGTCTACTTTCAGTTTGAGTAGATTGAGGTTTTCATGGTCAAGATATGATTTGTGTATATGTACTGCGCAAATATAAAATTTTGCATTGCATAAGTAGCTATTCTCAAGAGAAGAATTCGAAATTTCTAACATAATATTCTAAAAAAAAAATGTCCATTCATGTCTTCTAATATAAAGGCGTACATTATTTCAAATATTTCATTCATGGATGTAAATTTTACAGTAAGTACAAAATCTAGATAATTAGATATATTTGGTACCAGTAATAAATTAGAAATATTCGATATAAAGGACAATTGTTAAAAACATATTTTTGTAAGATATTTAAGAATGTATTATAAGTGTCAAAACTTTGAAAAAAATGTTCATAAAAATACTATCTTAATTGGTCAAAAGAATCGTCAACCAAAGTATATATCAATAACCACCCCGACAAGCGTTTGCAGGCTAAGAAACGGCAAAAATCTACTTTTAAAAAGTAAATGAATTTTGGCTTTAGATTAACGGTATACCGTTTCATACGGAAATAGACGATGATAATTACAGATGTTGAATTGAAATATATTTAGTTATAATTATCAAGTGTTGGATTTTGTTTTCATTCATATTATATACTCGCCGGTTCCCCAGCACCTTTCTTTAGTCAAGTAGGGACACGACAGCTGGAGGGTAGGCATACTTCTTTTGTAGAAACCCAAAATGAAATAAAATTTACTTAGATATACAGTTGTTCTTTGAATTGTACGCATTTTGTAACAGACTAATTAAAATTAGACCAAACTTTCGTTATAATTAGACTGTTTACACAATAAACTCACAGAATCTAAAAACTGTGCATATTATGAAATTGAAGTCACCATTCAAGAGGGTTGGATGTTAAAATACTTATTATGTATTGTATATTATATTTATTACTTATATATCATAGTGGCAAACATTATTTTTGGAATTCGTGTATTATAACACTAAACTAGAATATCATAGAGAAATAATGTGTGTGTGTTTCATTTTTTTTTTTATCAAAGTAAGGGCTCATAGTTGTACAACCACTTACACATTTTGGCGCTTTTTATCGAATCGAATGACATAGCCCGTTAGCATACTATAGTGTGAGTACTCATTCAATTTGTGTTTTATTCAGTAATTCATCCCGTACAATATATTCATCTACGAGTATTGATTAATACATGTGTTTCGAGTCCTAATTAAGGTACGTTTTTCGAGGATGTTGTCAGTTTGTACATACTATGTGATATACATGAGAGTGCAATAAGAAAACCTGACAATGTGTAGGCCTAAAGATTTCCCAGGGATTTCGAATGACTTTGTACTAGTTACTTTGATAATCGTACCGTTGCATAAGGAATATGATCTTAATGCTGATCATACAATTTTATACGAGGGCCCAGAGTAGTACATTCCACCTGGCTAGTCAGAACAGTGTCAATATACAGCCTTATTTGATTTTATTCGTAAACTTCAATGCTTCAAAAGGAGATCAAAACATATGAGTTTTTTTTAAAATGAATATTCAGGGTCTAGTGCAGGTAAACATTGTTCCAGACTATCCTTAGGGGGCGAAGAAGGTTCTAGATAAGACAAACTTCCAGTAATGTCTTTTATTCCAAGCAGAATTATGTTACAGAAATAATAAAATTTTATTCTGAAAAGAGAAAAGTTATACTGATAAGAATCAATACCAACTAAAGGCACGTAACCTCGTTTAGCAAGACTACAGACTACACTTAACTGATCAACGCACACAAGTTGGCTCTATAAGTTCCATTCTCTTATTACCTACCTAACATATTGAATACAATACAGATATGAAACTGACAATATATTGAGACTTATGAAAATACGTTGTATAACTAAGAAATATACAATAAATCTTAGCGGACAGGAAAATTGTGTCTATGAAATGCAAACTAGACAATTCTGACACTTTAAACAGGAAATACTCATAGAAAACGCATTGACACATGTACACTAGGCTATAATAATATGCTCAATACATTTATAAACAAAATATAATAGGTACCTGAAGGGTTTTGTCTCTAGACCTTAAATTATTATCAATATGTCTGCGAAAGTTGAAGGCGACTCTTCTGAATGAATATGGCGATTTAACACGAGGAGCAACAAAAGGTCACGTGGACCAATGAAAATTATATTACCTAATATAGACATACAATGACGTAAATATATTAAAGCTGAATTCTATGAAAACTAAAACAAAGTAAATAGCGACTGACTATTCAGAACAAACATTGAGACTAACCTAGTCATAAATACGACACGTAGTCTATTATTAAACACAAGGTTATCCACACTAACGCAATAGCATATTATACATTTTACAAAATCATCAAATACAAAATGAAATACGTCCTACTTTTCTGCACCATGTGGGCTAATGAAGACGGGCAACGCCATGCAGGACACAATGAGGGAAATTTGCCAGGACAGTGGCATTAGCCTGCTCTTTTTCGATTTCAAACTGTCGAGGGATCTTTAACGTGCACAGCCTGTGGCACACGGGGCCTCGGTTTATTTTCCCATCCGAACGACTAGACGCTTTTTCCATGTCAGCCCCCCTTACCTGCATCACTGATCAAATACATAAATTACTCCTTTAATTATGATTAAATCAATTGCATATTTATTCTTTGTTTGAAATATTTAATTATTTTGAGGTTTTTCGAGTTTTCGAAGACTCGGGTACTACCCCTACTAAAATGCCGGTGTTCGTACTTTCCTTTATGGCGAAAACTCGTAAATTACCCAATTTAATGTCGAGGCTAATGTCCAAGAATAGCATTTCCCGTTGAAATCGAGAAACAACCTAGCTTTGTTGCAAAAATTTTTACGACCAGTTGGCCAGTTAATGTAGCCCCCAGCTACAGAGGAAACGACCTTCATTTATTCGAGTCCCAACTTACTGAAATCTAATAAGTTTGCACAGGGTTTCTTTGCTTATTCCAGTTAATGGGAAATATTCAACTGTCAAATTAAAACGATGCTTTTCGTAGGAATTGTTGGTAATCCAAAGCTTCCAACTCAGACTCCAGAATAAAAAAAAAACAAGTCCAAGATTGGAAACTTCACCTTAATTTTTTCTGTGGTGGATTAAATGAATCGATTTTATTTATAAGATTTATTGTAATCCTTGATGAAAACAGTAACTTGTGACCAATGCTTAATCATTATCATATGATTTATATTTTTAGAATTAACGGAAAAGGCATATTTTCATCAACATATTAGTGAAAGTATCATAAGATATGATTTCTGATTCAGTATTTAAAACACCTAGTTTAATATATTATGAACGTATAGGATCCGGTGCTTCCTCTGTGGTGTTTAAAGCTTTCGATAAGGTAAAATTTGACTTATTAATACCCTACCACCCTCCCTACCGTCCCCACTCCTCTTGGCTTTTGTTGTATCATTGTCACCATAGAAAATCTGTGAAATCACAGTTTGTATGCGTGCAACGAACCTATGCCAAATTTCTCCCCCAACGTCTAAAAAATAATTGGCAGTCTTTTATTTTATTATAGAGAACGGGGGAGCAGAGAGCTGCTAAAGTTATAAAAGATAGATCTAAATATAACCTACTAGATTTAAACCGTGAAGTTACAACATTAAAGCATCTCAATCATTCAAATATTGTTAAATTATATGGTAAAGAAACCGAGGTAAGTGTTTTTATTTAAATATTGTTAAATTATATGGTAAAGAAACCGAGGTAAGTGTTTTTATTTAAATATTGTTAAATTATATGGTAAAGAAACCGAGGTTAGTGTTTTATATAGATATTGTGAAATTATATGGTAAAGAATAAGAGGTTAGTATTTTATGTAAATATTGTTAAATTATATGATAAAGAAACCGAGGTTAGTACACGTTATATAAATATTGTTAAATTATATGGTAAAGAAACTGAGATTTGTACACGTTATTTAAATATTGTTATATTGTAAAGAAACTGAGGTAACTACACGTTATGTAAATATTGTTAAATTATTTAGTAAAGAAACCGAGGTTAGTACACGTTATGTCAATATTGTTAAATTATATGGTAAAGAAACTGAGATTTGTACACGTTATTTAAATATTGTTAAATTATATGGTAAAGAAACTGAGATTTGTACACGTTATTTAAATATTGTTAAATTATATGATAAAGAAACCGAGGTTAGTACACGTTATGTAAATATTGTTAAATTATTTAGTAAAGAAACCGAGGTTAGTACACGTTATGTCAATATTGTTAAATTATATGGTAAAGAAACCGAGGTTAGTGTTTTTATTTAAATATTGTTATATTATATTGTAAAGAAACTGAGGTTACTACACGTTATGTAAATATTGTTAAATTATTTAGTAATGAAACCGAGGTTAGTACACGTTATATAAATATTATTACATTATAAGATAAAAGAAAACTGAGGTTAGTACACATTATGTAAATATTGTTAGATTATATGGTAAAGAAACCGAGGTTACTATACGTTATACAAATATTGTTAAATTATTTAGTAAAGAAACCGAGGTTAGTATATAAATAGTGTCAATTATTTGATAGAAAAACTGAGGTTAGTACTCGTTATGTACAAATTGTAAAATTATATGGTAACAAAACTGAGGTTAGTACAAGTTATGTAAATATTGTTAAATTATATGGTAAAGAAACCGAGGTTAGTACACGTTATGTAAATATTGTTAAATTATATGGTAAAGAAACCGAGGTTAGTATTTTATTTAAATATTGTTAAATTATTTGGTAAAGAAACCGAGGTTAGTACACGTTATGTAAATATTGTTAAATTATATGGTAAAGAAACCGAGGTTAGTACACGTTATGTAAATATTGTTAAATTATATGGTAAAGAAACCGAGGTTAGTATTTTATTTAAATA